>NC_071334.1:11547436-11899936 GCF_027744825.2 Synchiropus splendidus | reverse complement strand
AAAATGATTTAATGCATTTAGTGTGTGGAAAATGCATATTGAATTTTAAAAATATTTTTGTAATTTAGTAGAATGAAATTATATTATGTTCTGTTTACATTTAGTTTGGAAAAGTCATAAATAGAAAAGAAAAATCAAAGATACAATTCTACTTTTAAATTGAAGTAGGTCTTAATAATATTAGTGAAAATATCACAATTAATAATAAATGATCACAGAAGAATTAAACTTTCGTTTGATGTCAAAGTTTCACCAAATTTGAGCCTTATCCACAGACTGCAGTTTTCTCAGTTCTTCTTGATCACAAAACTCAAAGTGGAACCTTCGGTCCATTAAAAGGCAAGGAACGTATTTCTGTCTTCTTTATTTTCTCTTATCCGGCGTTGTCTGCCTCCCAACTGAGCCAGAAAAAGGTTTGAGAATCACTCAAGACAATGTGAACTTGCTGTGGAAGTGAGCCAGCAGAACCGTGGCAACAGGAAGTAGAACAATGGAAGGGTTAACAATAATGGGTGGATTCTAATTATAATCTTCATTTATGAGCATGTTTGAAAACCTTTTAAAGGTCCTTCAGAGACAAGCTTCCTGAAGCTGCATTCGAGTCATCTAACTCTGGAAAAACATCAACTTATTGGTCATATTTTAACAGAAATACTTTCATTCATTTGATAAATCATCATCATCACATAAAATACACAGCTATTGTTTGGGGCAAACTACGCTAAAATTGTGTTCTTCTGCAGCTGTTTTTTTTTTCACCAGTAAAGTGAAATATCATGTCATGATGTACATGCGAAACAAAGGTTGTATTCTAACTTGAATGTGGTATTGTTTACACTCAAGTTTTGTCAGTCTTTAGTGGCACAGTTCCAGTACTGATGCATTGTGTCAATTTACTTGGTTTAAATAGGGCAGATGTATATTAAAGGACTCTCATTTGTACACAACATCTTAGTGTATTTAAATAACTGGACTTGCTTCATTTGCCCCATTGAACCGAACACAGATATGAGTAGCAATAGTAAATCTTTTTGCCACACAATGGAGCAGAAGCAATGAGATGTGAAGGAAGGAAGTGTGGGCCAGTAAGATGCTTGGGGTCAAAACAGACATCCTGTCTAGTCTACGTGTTGAAAGAGTAGTTGAACAAATACGCTGTTTATTTCACACATGACTTAGTGAAGCTTATCTTCAGTCAAGTGAGCTGTAAATGCATGAAGAGGCGCCTCCATCATCATAAGCAAAAGCTTGTGAAAGCATAGTGTCAGAGCTTTTGTGAAAACCACCCCCTTTAACTTGAGAATAAATACAGCAAGGTCAGCAAGGTGATGGTGCTTTGTCATTGTTTTGTCATCACATTGTAGGATTGAACCGTAGACGCATTTGATGAAACTAACCACGGAACTGTCCACATTAACCGTTCTGTGGATTCTGCAAGCTTGCCACGATGCATCTGATACAGTAACGCACTTTCCTGTTTTTCTGCTTCTGTTGATGTTGATATGCTTGTTTGTCTTGTTGTCGGTTTTGTGTCGCTGGTCTGCTTGTGAGATTTCCTTTGTTTCTCCTCTTCCTTTGTCGTTTCCTGACAGTTGCAACACATGTTTGTGCATGTAGTTTCATTTTGCCATCTTGAACATGAACTCTCACCAGTGACGTTTTTAAAAATACATTGTTTTCATGTGACCAACAGAATTACCAGAAGAATGGCTTTCCTGTGACTGACCTCCAAAAGTTCCTCAAAGAGCAGAAGGAAGGTCCAGACTTGGAGGCGGGCAGTCAAGCGGGCCTCAGGACCAAATACTCCCTTTTCACCTGCTGTCAAAGGTATGGCGGCTTTTACTGGTCGATGGTGGTTCCACCACTCACAGAGACCCTAAGAACAAGACTCTGGATATAACTGGCCGCATAAATCCTTTGGTTCTTACTTACCATCAGGAGCTGTCTGCGGTGTTTTGAATTTGTTTTCACAAATTCGTGAACATAACAATCTCCTAGTCACCGGGTGACATGTCACCTTCGCTGCAGGATGTTTGGACTGTCTCTTATGAGGGAGATGAGAAGCTTAGTCCACTAGAAGCCCCTTAGAATGGAACCAATGCCCCGCCACATCAAGAGAAACCCCTGCTTGGGCGTGTTTGTGTGAATGGGGTCCAACTAGCTGAGCTGAGCATCCCATGGGTTTCTGGAGTGAGGAAAGCTGGAGCTGCTTTGCTAGCTGCTGCCCCCTGCATCTCAACCTCAGATTGGCAGAAGACACTGTACATACTGTGGTGTACTATGGTGCGTTTCCACCCATGTAAGGGCATTTTCAACGCTAAAAGTTCAGAAATAGCTGTCCATCCCAAAGGAGGCCGATAAGGGTACCGATATCTGCGATAGGCAGCGCCATGGGAGTGAACAAAATCAGTCGTATCAGCCAAATGTTTTTTGCCTTGGATGCCAGAGAGGGGGCAAGCAGTTCTTGCACTACTTGTAAAGGACAATGAAGAGTTTGTTCTATAAGATCAGGATGCTCATCTCTTGAGCTGTTGAGTTTAAGACATGTCCTTCAGATTTAGTGGAGCTCTTGGTGTGTGTGTGTTGGCTCGATACAGACAGACAAATGGATTAATATTTATCAGTGAGTGAGTATCCAAACTTTTATTACCTTGTGAGTCAGTTGGAACCCGTGAGCCAATCTAATCATTAGCCACAACCCGAGCAAGAACTCTAATGAATAATGGCCTGGGGTAAATGGACCAGTTCCGAGAGTACGCAAGAAGAATCTACCCAGACTGCTTATGAAATATGGCATCCCAAACTTACATAGAGCTTTCCGATAATACCACTGAATGTGCTGGGTGGTTGCGGTTTCTCACCATTTGCCCAATCTCTTTCTGGCATGTGGCTGCATATGGCAGACGATTATGCAACACTGCCCACAACACTCCTGCAGCTGGATGAATCAAGTCACCGAAGAAAACCTGCAGAAGTCTCCTGTCCGTGAATGTGGATGCAAGAGGGATCCAAGGACTGACCATTAAATGCTAGCCATAAGATAGAAACACATCTACATTGGTCATTTATTCAACACAGGTTACTAATACATTGATTAACTTCTGTCAACAGTTGCATAACGTGCCTACAACTTGCCGCATATGCGGGACATACCCTGACATACACTGGCATACGACTTCAGTGTACTACAAAGATGAGTAACATACTGTTAACTTATTCAACGTAAGCCAATGTATAAAGCCAATTCTTCAGGTGTCTCCATGCCCTGGCTAAATCGACGTGGTCCGACTGTGCCTTTGCCACACAGAGACATTGTACTTTTGGCGATGTCCCTACATATAATGGAATCTCTGTCATCAACTGGCTCCACGGTGAAGCGGAGTTCCCTCCACGCCATGGTTTGGCTCGGGGCTGTGGCGGTCAGGAGGCAATGAAATTAGTGGTGGCAGCTCTGCAGACACACCCAGCCATGGCTGATTACAGAGAGGCTGAGGTTGTAGCTTGGGAAGCTCCCCTCCACCCTGCAGGCAAGCATTGCTGCGCTGCCTCCAGAATAAACAGGCTGCGATCGACACTCACATCTGAGCGTGTGGATCCAGAGCAAACCAGTTACTTTGGCTTCGTTTCTGTTGGTTGTAAGATTAGATGTGGTGGTCATGGCTGAGGCTGTGCGGTATCATTCAAACAACTCTCCGCTGCATATGTCAGTTTTATTCAAACACAGATACTTTGCCTCTGTTTACTGTGCTCAGTTGTTATTTGCATCCTCCTTAACTCTGTCCAATGATGATGTCTTCACCAAAGCCGGCTGAGGTTTCTTACATGCCAGGTTGAAATGTGCTTTCAGAAGCACATTTCTGGCTGTTCTTCAGCCAAAACGCTTCTGGCTAAAGAATTATTTTACCAAGATGTTGTTACAGTAATGTACTTCAGTTATGAACCCTATCCAACTTGTTACATAGGATTTCAATTATATATAGTTGCATTTTACAGCCCTAAAAATTATTTTGCCACTTTTTTTTGCTAATCCAGGCTTGCTACAGTGCACTATAATATATATCTGTTTGTCAGATGTTAAGCATGTGAGATCTGAACATTTAAAAAATTTAGAATATTTTATTTTTGGGTTTTGCATAAATTGTTTTTTTGTCTTCCTCTTCTTTATCTGCTTTGCCGTGCAAGATAATGTTGACAACATTGAAATAACTTCTTTCCATTCCATGGCTTGCGTCTCATTTGTAGCTGCAGTAACCAGGACGCACATTTGGATTACCAAGTGGCGCTAACCCTTTTTGACAGATGACTTTCAGTAACGTATAGTTTAAATGACAGGTGAATTATTACTCAATGACGGCAAAATATTTCTACTAACTGCATCTGTAAATTTCATAGATATCAAAGTATTTCCTGCAACAAAGGTTTCAACAAAAGGTCTGTTTGAGCGCAAAACAATCCGAGCACATCAAACATAGGATGGTGTTTGACAGGACATTTGGGTTGGATCAGGGAAATAGTTGGGTTGGTTTATGGTTCATGGTTTTATGAGAAACAGGATAATTTGGAGAAAATGTGTGTCTTCCTAGGAAAGACTATATTGCGTTAGGATATGAAATTGGCTCTCATAAGCAGCTTCAAATTGATTTTCTGGGCCTGGTCAGTCCATTACTGTGCCAGTTGGTAGAACAGCTCTGTTATACTGAGCCTGGCTAATCCAGAGAGAGGACACTCCAGAGATTCTTCAGTGTTTCTGAGATTACTGTTGACCTCTGTGGACTCTCTGCAGATAAGAAGGTCATGGCCATGCATTTTTCTGACGTTTTAAAGATGGTCTGGAGATTTGACCCACTTCTTTTCTGATGCCAGGAAGTCGTAAACTCCTGCTTCACTCTTAAAATCAACATTCATTCATTTCAAGTGTGCTCCCCGAGATCATGGCTGTGTTAATGCGAGCACGACTTGTGTGTCTCTGCGTGACATATTCTTCTGTGACGACGCTTTTAGTATTCAGGTCTGGATTTTATCTTTGTTGACTGTGTTCAACAACACTGTGACATGTCTCATGTCGAGGATAGCCACACAGTCCACCGCGAGGTTTGCGGGGACAGGCAACTCTTTACTCTTACATCTTCACTTTGACTACTGTGACACCAGCTCACATGAGCGTAAGCAACTGGAAGAAGAAGTCTGAGAAAGAAAACAACTTGTGAGCTCCCATTCTGTTCTCCAAATTGAATATCCTGCCCTGGGATTGAGAGATGTTTCATGATGTATGTATCCTGCTGGAGTAAAGTTAATTTGTAACAGATAGCATTCGTCCTCTCATTGGCTAAGTGTTGCAGGAAGCAACTGCTCATTCAGAAGTGAGTTATCTTTATGCGCTAAGAAGGGAGGTATCTCCCACTCTGGGACTCAATGTGGAATCGCCAGTTATTTACGGAGGATTTTCTAACGTTGTTAGCTTGGGCGCATTAGGCCTCTTGGATTCTGTTCTTGTAGTCGGTAGCCGGTAAATGCGGAGCAACATCCTTTTGCCTAGAATTAGATCAGTCTCTTTCCCACTGCCTTAATGGGATTTTAGATGAAATTTCATCCACATAGAATCGACTGAGGATCTTTCCTCTGTGATACTTAGTGTAGTCGCCAGATGAATCAAGTGTCTTCATGCCCATGATAAACACAATTATTGCAGTAAATGCACTTGTGAAGTCAGTTTATGTTATTTACAAGGTTCTTGTAAATAACTCCTTGTCTCCTTGTTTCAATGGCTCCTCATGTCATATCAGCACTTTAGGGCAAAGGGGAATAGATCCAACAATTGTCACAGCATTGAATTCAGTGTTGAATGAGAAGGAAAAAGGAAGTGCCAGTTAAACATCAGCTGGCGGTTTTTGAGAAACAGGTGGATGGCCGTGATGCAATGAAGAAATTTCATGTTTAAGTGGAATTGTATTATAGAGAAAGGGAGTGAGGGCTGAAAAAAAGAGTTGAACAATGTCTCTCTTTTGTGTTCTTGTTAGTTACTTTTCAAATTTGGTATCTCTGTATGGGAAATGATGTAAAAATACGTTCTTTGTAAATCTAACCCCAATAAAAAAAGTTTCACTTTCACAAATAGTGTATCAGATTCAAATCCTCTATCTTGTAAACTTGTGTTTGGAACTGAGAAATAGAAACCTTTTAATCATGCAGTCGCTTTTTTCCAGCCAAGATAAAATGGGATTTTGTTTAGGGAGTTTTTGGCTTAGCGGTCTCATTGATTTTACTACATCGATCTCAAACAGCATACTTGGTTGACTTACATGCTTTCATGTCATTCCAGGGTCCCTGAAAGTGATGACATCATTCTCATAAGTTGACAGACAGTGCAAAAACAGAGGAAAAATGATTGGAATGACGGAGATGCTCAGAACTGGAACTGCATAACACTCGTCTGATAAAGACTCTGGGTTTGGAGTGTCTGAAAAACAAATATGTTTTGATACATTTGCCAAATGACAATACGAAAGCATTGACCATGTGACTCGGGACCAAGATGATTGTTGTGAAGTTTACGTGTCCTGTTTGGGCGTGCACAATTTTGTGTTCAGTAGTTTGTCAACACTTGTGAAATGTTCTTTTGATGTGTCTAAATTAAAGCAAATCTTTCTATATTCCTTCTGTGAGTTTGGTTTTGTTTGTTGGCTGATCTTTGATGAGAATCACGTGCAAAGAACTAATAACCGAATTGTGTGATTGTGCAATGAAGTGCTTAAGGTGAAGTTGCATAAGAATGGAGTGTTTTATGACCAGGAACCTGGGCGTGAGTCACTTCAGTCTATCTGGATAGGGACTTGTTTAAACAAGCTCAAGCACGATGGAAGACAAATAGAGGGATTTAACATTGATATGACCAAACACAAATGATGTGCTTCACCCATCATGCTTTCCATCATGGATGCACCTCAGTGGGACTGTGTCCACTAGGCATCGTGAGCCAACTCAGGTTGGTGCACCAAGGAAGAACTTTGGGAGAAGCTTTTTCATCATCCTCACCACCAAACTATTTGTCCTGGTGTTTGAGGCCGGGACAGAGTCTGACTTGAAACCTGCAGGGCTCATGAAACCCATTTTGACTCTATTTGTGAGACACTCCAGAGACTTTTTGTCACTCATCGAAGGTCACAGATAAGAAAAACATGTAAAACAAGTTGTGAAATTCTTAGTCTCAGTTTACAGATCTGTTTGAAAGTTTGTATGAATTGAATTGAGTGTATTTTAAATACTCTCAAACCCACAACCCTTTGAACACAAAAGCAAACACAGAATGAGAAGCCTTAGGCAATGTACGTTTTTCATTAAATATTATAATTCAGCAGTATCATCTGCAATAAATATGGTGTCTGTCAAAGTAGAACTGGTTCATTTAGTGAGTACATTTTAATCCTACGTCAAATATTAAAGCTTATTCAAAACATGTGTTAAGCCACCTAGATTAGCAAACAACATTATGTAAGTGGGTTGTGTTTACTCGTGTCCAGACGTGGCCCGGTCCGGTTTAATATTATTGTAGCGATGGGCGTGTTCAACACAGTTTTCTGTTGAACTCTTATCAAATTTTACAGCTGAAAATTAGACTCAGTCATCACTGTGCTGTGATAGTGACACATCACTTAGAAACTAGAAACCTGATAACAACGACAATAAACCTGGTGGTCATTATTTTGCCAGTGATGAGTTAACAAGCATCAGAATAGAAACTCGCTTTTGTTCTTATTTAAGCGATTATAATTTGCTTTCACTATCCGTCATTGCACATTTACAATGTTCAAAATAAAGCAAAACAACTGTCTTAAGTAAATGTGTTGGTTTGTCTTGTATTATATTCTATACAAAAACAGTGTATTGGCGTACGACATCAGTATCCACATAGACTTTAGGCTGTCTAAATATTCGTTACAACTATCTTAAATGTAGCTACTGACAGTAGCATCCGCAGAGGATGATAACATTCAAAATGGCGGCTGACGCAGGGACCGAGACACACGCCGTTGATAGTTGCCGTGGCGACCGGAGGAATTTAAAAGTAGGCGGGATGGTCCACGCCCTCGAAACAACTCCGGGGACTCCAGATGCCGCTCCAACACTTGAGTTTACCCGGCGACTCTGTTCAGTCAGCTCCTCGCGTGGACAGAAACCTGGAGGGGCTCAATGTAGCGAAGCCTCCGTGGAAGGATTCCGCTTCTCTGCCGCGGTCTTCAGGTAAGTTTACCTGCTCGTCCCGTCTGTCGCTTGAGCTCACGAGAAGTTGCATAACAACTTAAACTGTGGACAAAACTGTACTGGCGACACTCACCTTTCTTGATAGTTCGACACTCCAACCTCCTGTTGGTCGTCAACTGTGAATCAGATTCAATTCACCCTTAATAAACCAAGCTGAACACAATTTGCTCTTTTTATATAAGTTTTATGCGTTTTTCTTAGCAACGCAATAAAACACAACAGGTGTCGAAATAACTTAAATGTTATTAAATGTCATACAACACATACATTTTGTCAGTGTTCTTGTTTTTATGATTTAAGTGTGTTTTTGTTGGAACATAAAATTAGTAACTTTTCATTGTTTTATATTGTAAGACATTAAATTTGTGCTGAAACATCAAGAATTAGATGAAAAATAAAACAGAATCGGTGGATTTCTATCAGATGAAAGAGGAAAATTAAAGTATCCCTGTTGGTTCAATTTAAATGTTCATATTAATCGTTCACATTTCAAGACTTCAATAACATTTCCTTAATTCCAGTCTTTCAGTTTATACAACAGACAAACATTTTATTATTATTACTTGTTTCATTCTGTACACCCTACAATAAATATAAAATTAATGATGTTGCTTAAGGTCAGAACTTTTACTTTACAGTAAAAAGTGCATATCATTGAAGGAAAAAAAATATGAATAAAAAACAATAGGTATAAGAGATTATTGTGAATAAATATTAAAGTAATATTAACTTTAATAATAATAAAATTGTTAATGCTAAGGAAATTGATAGGTACTTTTCAATTTGTCTCCTCCATTTGTATTATTATGAATCTTAATTTATTTGATTCATACATCAAATAAAAATTCTGTATTAGAGGCAGAAAACATTCAATATAAACTGTACTTAAAAAAATGTAGACCAAATAAACATGATGAAAGAAAATACGCAAACTTACTGAGCATTACAATTTTTTATTTTAAAAGTTAACATTGACGCTTAAAACAAGACAAAAACACTATAGCACATGAGAGACACTAAGACCAAGTGACAGGGATTATATGTGTGTCATGCAGATGATGGCAGAGTAGACAAACCTTAATTACAGCTTTGGCTGAAACTACGCTACGAGGAAAAAAACATGTCCTCTTTCGTGTGGTCAAAGAAAGGAACTAAACAAACAATATTTAGTCTGACTTCCACACTTTTCAATTCTCAGTGCATATGAGTGAATGTGGCTCCTTTATCATACTTACTCTTCTTTTTTCCAACCATCCTAGAGAACACATAAGCTCACATCACCATCTTTAGTCCCAAACCAAGCTTGGAATGTTGATTTAAAACAACATTATTGACCGTTACCTCATTGTAGCTGTTCCTCCTTGAATGCGACTGTTCTCATGAAGGTACCAGTAGGCCTCAGTTTCAGTACCCGATATGATCTGTACAGTTCATTTGAACACCACACAATGCTCTGGTGAGAAACACAGCTGCCCCTTGGTTCTAAAATGGCCCTTTTGGAAGAAGAAGCATCACCTTTACAAACGGGTTGTCTTTTTCAATGTTTTTAGGTCCTGATGTTTTTTCATGTATTTTTGTCATCCTTTGGTAGACCCCCTTTCAAAATGGCTCACCAGAACCAGAGTTGTCACTATAATGAGTCCATGGGATTCTTCTACAACAACATTGGTGCAGATGATAACTGGAACACCACCCAACTCATCCTGGTCCAGGTCGTCGGCTCTATCTTCTGTTGTTTCATCCTGGTCTCCAACCTTATGGTCATAGCTGCCGTCATCACCAACAAGAGGTTCCACTACCCGTTCTATTATTTGCTCGCCAACCTGGCCGCCTCGGACTTCCTGGCCGGAATCGCTTATGTGTACCTCATGTTCAACACTGGTGAGGTGTCCAGAACACTCACAGTAGAAAAATACTTCATCCGCCAAGGGCTCCTCGATGTCAGCCTCTCTGCATCGCTCGCCAACCTGTTGGTCATTGCTCTGGAGCGATACATCTCCGTCATGAACTGGAAAGTCCACAGCAACCTGACGAAGAGAAGGGTGACCCTGCTGATCGTGCTGGTGTGGGCGATCTCCATTTTTCTGGGGGCCGTGCCCATTCTGGGCTGGCACTGCATCTGCAACCTGAAGGACTGCTCCAAGTTGGCTCCCATTTTCAGCAAGAGCTACTTGATATTCTGGTCGGTGTCCAATCTGGTTGTGTTCCTGGTGATGGTTGTTATTTACGTGAGGATCTACACGTACGTGAAGAAGAAGACAACCATGCTCATGTCACATACCAGCGGATCTATCAACCGCAGAAGGACCCCCATAAAGCTCATCAAGACGGTCATGGTGGTGCTTGGTAAGTGCTTCTTCTTTTAAACCTTAAGACTAGATGTGTGATACCTCTGCTGTACCGGGACAAAGCGCATAACAGAGGTTGGATCACGCACTAATGGAAATAGCAAATGTGAGATACTTACAAAAAAAGGTTAAGTCCTTGGAGTATGTTTGACTCTTCTTTGACTGGGGTTTGAAAATGAAAATTTGATTCGTGAAGCTCGTGTTTTCGATCGGTTACTCTGATGAGAATATTAGTGAACTCATTCGTGATACCTTTATGAGACGTGCTGGAGCTCGACTCCCCTTCTGTTTACCCAGAAACGATTACGTTGTCACAACATTGCCGTCTCTGCAGAAAAAAAAAAAAATCCAGTAAGAAAAAGAAAATATTGATCCTGGCGAAATAAATATTGATATTCAATATTGTCATGCAAAAATATAAATTATTTGCACCCTTCCTAGTTTCTCATAGCTGGAACATCAGCTTGAATAACTAATGACAGTTCATCTAAAGTCAGTCAGCCTTTCGACATTATGATTCATAATTCCGGCTGCCCTCAGAAGGTTTGTTGTCAGGAAACTCAATAGGTACAATGGTTGTTGTTTGGCCACAACTAACTCACCTTTTGATAGAGGGATCGACAACCATAAATTCACAGAATTGTGAATGATTTCTTGTCTTTCTCAAAGGTTTTGGACTCTTGAAGCTTCAGCATTGCATTTAATACTGAGTATAAGGAAGAAAAAATGTGTATCAGAAACCACACTTGACGTCAGAGTGGTTTTTCTAACCCGAAAGTCTTGCTTTAGGTGCATTACCGCCCCTTTCTTGTAGGAGGTGTTGTTGGAGGGTGATTTATAAAAATGTCAAACGGCCAGCTAGCAGTGTCACAATCCAAATATTTTGGTCTCAGAACTTGTGCTTGAATTTTCCACGTTGTCTAAGTGTGTGTGTGTTTGAGATTTCAGTTTGAAACTGTTAACTCACTTTTCAGAAGCAAGAGAAACTTGTCAAACTGGTTTAGAGCTGTAGAAACCGTCATGTTAGCAGAGAGCTGAACCCCTCCATGTACGTCGGTGGCAAAAAAAAGAAGTCCTGATTTGATCAAAGAAGCATTGATTGAAACGCTCCATGCTTATTTCAGAATGTCTGGAACTATTTGCTAATGAAATCAACGATTCTCTCAAACGTTCGAAGCTGTGACCTTTGAGGAAGTGAGAATCAAATCCAAACTGTCTAAACGGTTCTGATTTCTGCGATGTGTCCAAACGGCTTGAAAGAACAGAGAGATTTCAATGCTTTCATGAAGAGCAGATCCTTTTTTGGATTTCCTGGCGCTGAGAACAATGCCCTGACCTCGATGCTTGTGTGTGTCAGGAGCACTTGTTTTGTGTTGGGGCGGGAGAGATGCTCATAGTCTGGGCAAGTTGCTGCTTGCAGCCCTTGCTTCAGTTCCTGAAAACCCTTTCGGAGGCTCTGAATTGTGCCCAAACATGTTTGATATAGAGGGCTAATTGGTTGCTTCGCGGTCTGGATTGCTTGCCAAGCACACTTTGTTAGGCGTTACACACAATAAGGGTTTTGTTGACCTTCAACATGCCTCGTCTTGCCACAGCGGGATCGGAACTACTAAAACCGAGGCTCCAGATTCACTGTCTTGAACATGCGTTGTGTGTTTGTCAACAAGACTCACCTCGTATGAAACAACTTCTACGTTGCTTCTGTGGGCGAGTGACTTGCTGTAGTTTTAGTCTGGCCTTCATGTTCTTCACTTGTGAAGATGATGACAACAGGAATGGATTTCTTCTTTTGATTTAAATTGATTTAAATGTTAAGTCAATGTATAGGCCCAGCTCCCAATATGGCTGTGGGCTGTACACGTTTGGGGCGGCAGGGTTACAGCTTGAATGATGCCGACGCTCCTCTGACAGATCTGATAAGCCCCGGGACGCGTCGTCCGAATCTTTTTTTGTTTTTATCAAATTTCCACAGTAGATAAAAGGCTACAGTTCTGCCTCTATGACCTGCCATCTTGACTTTCCACAAACTTTAGCCTCACCCTCCGCAGGTTGACCTACTTTTTATACGAAGTGACTTGCAAGACAGGCACAGTAGTTCCTGTTGCTGGAAACCAACCATCACTCAGATGCCAGCAACGTCACTAGTGTCACTATATTGAGCTAGGTGTGAACCTACCTTTCCAGTGTGTTCATGTTGCCTCATGAATGCATGTGGGGAATGAAGGCTGCTCCACGTGGTCTGTTCAAAATGACTTTGTATGGGATTGCACCCAAGTCTGGCTCCTATTCACGGCCAAAAAATGCCATAATCCATCTGGTTCAGGAGGTCACATTACCATCTTCTGTGCCTTCCTGTTGTGTTTAAAGATAAAGGACTACATGACATTGTGTGTATTCAGTGTCACCAGCTCCAAGATAAGTCGTTGAAAAAAGTGAATTCTTTCAATACTCCTCTAACTTTAAATAGAGAAGTCAGTTCAGTGCAGCTAAACATTGAGCAATGCTGTCTGTTGAAACCAAAAAATTTTGACCAGTCACAGATTTCAGGTGTGAGATTTATCAAGATAGTCGGGGTGTAAATGCGCTGTGGAGTGTGGAATGGATTGGCATTGGTTTGAATTTCTTTAAGTTGAGAGGAATTTTCAGGTGCTAGTGAAACTGCAGAGGCTCAGCCGAGGAGGGGTTAAAACAGCAGCCAGGACTGTGGCGTCTCTGGTTGCGTGGTTTGTCTGTGTGCCGCTCATGTGACAGTAAATCAGACGACGAGACTGTGACGTGTCATAACTATGAGACAATGCTATCATATTTTTGAAACGATGAATGGATGAGCAGAAGAGAACCTGCTGAGCAGAATGTACTGAAAGTTCTACATGGTTAACAGTCCTCTCTTTTCCTCCAGGGGCCTTTGTCTTCTGCTGGACGCCAGGCCTGGTTGTTCTACTGATGGACGGCCTGGACTGCCAGAAGTGTCAAGTGCTGAAGCTAAAACGCTGGTTGCTCCTGCTGGCGGTCTTGAACTCTGTCATGAACCCTTGCATTTACTCCTACAAGGACGAGGAAATGTGGGCAACTTTCAAGAATCTTATGCGTTGCATCGGCAACGGCACGCGGCGGCAGCGGTCGACAAAGGCCAACGCCAGGCCGCTGAGTTCGGCTCAGGACACCGGCACCAGTCAGCCTCCCTCTGAGGAGATGAAAAACGACGACGAGGGAATTCTCAAGTCATGAGAATATTGCTTGCATCGAACTTCACTTTTTTTGAAGTTGACTTGAATAGACCTGCGTTTGTTGGGTTTGACGTGTGTGTGCTTTTACAAAATGTGCTTCTTATTTATGTTTATGTTAAACTCCTCATCTCTGTCGTAGTTGAAGGAGTTTCTAACGGTTTTAAAGCCTTGCCCAAAGGGGCGTGAGGTTCAAGGAGGACGATATCCCCTTTAAAAGTTCACAGGCTCAGTCGTTGCCGCCTGCGGGAACAATACTGTCATTATCCTGGTACTGCCTTTGCATTGTTACCTGTGTTGTAATTGTCGCTCATGCATGTATCCTGTTGCGGCCTCTCAAGGAACCATTAAATTTCTTTCGCTGAAGTATTGTCACGTCATCTGCTTGCATGGGCCGTTAATTCCTATACATTTATGACAGTGTTAAGCGATGTGTGCTACAAACCATACCAGAGTCATGTTGGCAACACAGTACAATTTATGTTTCATAAACTGTGAGGATTCATTTACTTCCTATCTAATCTCATCTAACTTCATCTGTGATTCGCAGATGTTGGTTGTTTGAAGTGCTGAAAATCCTGAAACGTTCTCTAAAAGGAAGTGCAAGAACAAAGAGAAAATCTATAAAAATGATCAAAGGTCTCGTGCAAGAATGTTAGTTCAGCCATCCTGGTCCAGCTGCTCAGTGTTTATGGAGGCATGAATGTGTAGATAACTCCACTAAGAGCCTGCTTCCTGTTCAGGGGAAAGATAAGTTGCAGTATCCAGTCGATCCCTGTGGAAGTTTATTTTAGATTAACATTTCATATGTCCCACAAATGGATGCGTCTCTTCCACAAAGTGTGATTCAGCTTTGCAGAAGAAGCGATGGAATCAGAATCCGAAAACACGAATGTTATTTTGATTTGTGTCGCCACAGGAAACTGAATGCAAGGATTCTTGGCCACATTCATAAAGGTGTTCTTGGTGCTGTGGCGGGTGTTGTCAGAGTAGATGAGAATGAGAGCGTGCGCCTGCGTGCCCCTTTGAATGTGGTACCGAAGATGTTGTATTAATATTTCCACTAAGACCAACATTGGGTGCCATTGTTGTGAAGTGATTTTAATTGTCAAGGCGGCCACCTTAACAACGTGGCGCTGTGGGAGACCATGGTCTTGTGTGCTTATTGGAGGCATAAGACTTATGATGATGTGCAAGAGGGAGCGACAGGACTAAAAACCAAACCGTACACGCCCCACCCTGCAATTTGATTGACTTGAAGCATCTGCTGTCTGGTCTGACCGATTCAATGCTCATATGCTACCAAATAAATATGTTAAAGAAAACGTTAAGCTGATGAAACTAGGTCACCTTGTCATTTGTGACAAAAATGCGTGTTCACTTTGTGCCCTGTGGAAAGGCTGCCTTCAGACGCAGGCTGTTCAAAAATGCAAGTTTTCCCACCTGTTTAAGTTTTGCTATGCGTTTGGTGTGGAATCAAATTTGGCCAAAGTCGGTGTGAGTGCACTTACGGCGACCTGGTTTTACTCCTCCGGTCCACTGTCTTCTCTGTCCACAGTGGCAGACCAGTTCGCCCTGTTACATTTTTCAACACTGAAACTCTGCTGACGAAACAGCTGTTGTGCTGCGAGTGAAGGTTGTAAAATGATGTTGCAACTGGGTGGATTCCAGACATTTGTCATATAGGAAGTCGACAGGGGGCTGTGCCCACGGACAATCCACACAACACCTTTGCTGGTGATGTCGCAGCTTAATCGGTAAATCTAAAATGTCATTCAATCTTTTGGGAAATCTAGGAAAACCAATCCAAGTCAGGTTTGAAAATGAGTCTATTACCCCCTTAAGAGTTTGGATTTCCAGGGAAATCTTTTTTGTTAAAACTATAGATGTTGTTTGTGACATTTGAAGGTGAGCACTTCCGTTTCTAATGACTCAGAAGGGTTTCACATGTCTTTACCAGAGCTTTGCTGGGCCACTTTAAAACAGAGAGTGTTTTATTCATAAAAAAAAGATTATATCATGTAAGTGTAAAAAAGGTTTAATGAACTGTCCTATGGAGTCAAATGGCATATTAATGAAATATGTTTTTTTCCTTTAACTGTCATATCATCCATCTGTAGTAGAATGAAGTGACTGACAGTAGTTGCTTATTTGTTTATTTTTCTGTCTAATTTTGCACTTTATCAGGGTCACAGTGAGCAGATCGCTGCTATTGAAGGCGAGTTTGGAGGGAGGCCCAGAGGCCCCTTACAATGTCTTACCTTTTATCATCACTGCAACTTTTTGTTTTTTCTTTTTCCTCATAATATCTCATCTGTTGTTACACATGAAGTTCTGTATCTTATGTCCTGGAATATAAGTAATGGACCAGAGACCTGCTTGAGGTGTTTCCCCAGCCCAAATTGTCGGAAATCTGTCTGCAAAATCCTTCACTTTCTCCACAGAGAGGGCATCTGCGTGCCCTTTAATCTTTTTTCAGATGATTTCTAAGAACTGCTCTTCCCATTCCGCTTGAGACAGATGATCTAGTTGCCGGTGACTTCTTCATCAGGACCTCTGACCCCATGCTCCCCTCTTCTCCCTGCAGGTGGACTTCCTATCAGGTATTCTTGAGCCTTCTCTGCTGTGACCTGAACCAGCTTCGCCTTGCCCTGTCAGGTTTGCTTCCTTCGACTGAGTGACGACACGTCTCCTCCCGCGGCCTGGCTGATGAATAACTGAAGCGGCAACTGAGTTACACATCTTTTCTGTAGTGTAGTGTTGGGTAGTGTAGCCTGACTACACCATCAAGACTGGGACCTGTGGTGTGATGTCATGAGGACGAACCAGTGGTATAAAAGAGCAGCAGACTCAAAACTGCTCTCTATTAATCATCTTAGAAGAGCAACACTCAGCAACACTGTATAATGCAGATACAGATCTGTTTTTTCAAAAAGGTCAAATGAATCGTAGTTTAAAGGTAAAAGAATATTTGCCACAAGAAGCCACATTTTTCAATTTGAATGATTTGGTATATTACTGAATCAAATGATGGAGCCACACATACATTTAAACAACAAAATATTGTTTGTTTTGCATCAGTTTGACAATAGCACAATAAATGGTGGCTATATTCAAGTTTTTATATCACCTTATTTAAACTAAAGCTCTTTTAATGTCTTGAAAACATTTGTATAAGAATTTCAATTTTATAAGAATTTCAACTACATTCAGAGTAGTGGAAACTCTGGCCATTGTGTGACAAAAACACATCCCCCAAACTGATGCTTTTGTTTGCTTTGGTTCAGGGATTCCTCCATGTTTGTTGTTGTTGTTATCAACCTAGCTGCCACGTGTGGAGTGGACCAGGAACTCCTGCACTTGTGCAGTGTACGTGTTGTCTGGAGAGATAAATGTTAAATTAAATTAACTTTTTTATTGTAATTAATTCATGGTAATTAACTCCTTAAAGTCCCACCACTAGTGAAAAGATAAATGAAAAGTATGAAAAATGGTACGAATAAAATCTATTCTCAACATGAGTGAGAACATTCCTGTTCATCTCACAGATATATATATATATATATATATATATATATATATATATATATATATATATATATATACATATACACACACACAGGTATATATATATATATATAAAACCAAAGTACAACTGCGATGAAGCTAAAGGAAGCATTCTGCTTCACTCATTTTTTTGCTTTCAAATTATTTTGGAAATATCTGTATATGTAATTGAGGGTGTGAGTGTGCGTACCTCTTCGCGCTTCCCCTATGGTCAACGTAAAAAAATTATGTACTACATCTTCCAGGACTGTAGATGGCGTTGTAAAGTGATAGCAACAAAGACGCAAAAGGCTTCAGCAACATATGACGTTTGCATAACAACCACTGCACGGACAGAGATGTGGACCAACCACAAAGTTGAGCTGTTATCACACAGAATCGCTGTTTCTGTTTCCATCCAGCTAAGAATGATCATATTGGGCATGAATTTCATGACCTTTAGGGTGTTTAATGGCTCTGTTTCACATGGAGCCCACATATATGGACAACACTGTCATGTCGAATCAGTTGCTTCAGGAAGAGGTTTGCCGGAGACTTTAAGATCAATTTTTCTCACTGCCGACGTCACAAATCTCAAGTCGACCTGCTGTGCTGCAAATTAAAGGCCTCTACAGGCTGCTCAAGGGTCGACACTTGATGCTGATTCACCTCGACGTACTCACCGCTGACCTTCTTGCCTCACATTATTTTAGGTCCTGGAGGAGGAACTCTTTAAAAACCACCGTCAGTAAGCGGGCTTCATCATTCTACCTGATAAAAGTTCAACTCTGGGACTGGCTCCACTTCGCCCTGATGGCCTTTCAACAGAATCCCTCTCTAAACCTTCTCACTCAGTAAAATTTGATACAGCGCACTCAAGATTTAATCTCTTAAACCACGCAGAAAAAAACAAGAAGAACGTAGCTAAAAGCTCCAGTTGCAGGTGGCGCTAAGTTTTCAGACCCTATCGTGACTCCTCTGTACTCGTGAGGTTTTGCTTTCTCCCAAAACACGAAGTGTTAAGTGTGTGGTGTGGAAGTTTCCTGCTGCAGCTGTGCTGTAATTGCACCCTTATAGACGATTTAATGCTCTTTGAAATACTTCCAAAGGGGAAGTTTGTGTGATGCTTGTGTTTCATGTCAAGCGTGGGAAAGAACACCTGCTTTGTCTTGACCTGAAAGATATTATCCTCGTCGGAGATGGAGGAGGAAGAAGAGAGAAATAGTTGTGAAGTATGGAAGAGATTTTTGTACCACAGGGGTCTGGCCTTTCAACATGAAAGGACATGTGTTCAATCCGGACATTTTGCTCAGAAATTTGAGCGAGATGGACGAGAGAAAAGTCGAGCAAATGAATTCATAAAATATCTCAGATGTCTCTTGAGTTGAACATGAATTGATAGAAAACCCTTTCAAGATCCAGGTTTGATGCAGATTTAACATTTTCATCTGATGCTCCAATTCAAAGCCAGAGTTTCAAGGACAAAATGTATTCCAGCGCAGCAACTGAGTTTTGCTTTCCCGGACCTTTTGTCAACAACTTGGTTTATTCGCTCAGTCGCCAGGTGCCATGCTAAAGTCGGTCGATGGTTTTTATGAATTTATTTTTTTTTTAATTGTTTTCAGGGCTGTGACACAGCCGTCTTGAATTTTATGTCCACTGCTCCCCCATGAATTTACAATGTTACACACATTACACAAAAACATGGATGCTACTTGAGCAATGAACAGAGAGCTGTGATGGTTACATTCTGCGGCTAAAGTGGATTTCACACACACACACACACACACACACACACACACACACACACACACACACACACACACACACACACACACACACACACACACACACACACACACACACACACACACACACACACACACACACACACACACTCAAGTACTAGTCATAAACGAGATATTACAGAGTTAGAATCAATGCAGCTGAATTGATACCCATGAGTGATCAATCATTAAATATGTATTGTAATGCGAAAATCTAGGAAATTTTGCTGAAGTAATACAAGAATTACAATTTAAAAAGAAAAAGGAAATAAATAAATCAAGTAAAATCAATAAATGATTCAATAAACTTATTTGAGGATCATTTAAAAAAAGTGACATTTAAAACAATGCAATATAACAAAGAAATCTTAATACTTTTCTGTGCCACCAGGTTACGCATGTTACACTATGGGTGCGATAAAAAAGAGGTTTTTGAATAAATGAATCATGATTTTCATGGAAGGGCTGCAGTGATGAGTCAACCTGTGTGTTTCTGTCCTGAGGCTTTTACAAGACGATGATTATAGTGACAATGAAAATGAAACCAAATGTTTTGGGGATGACGTCACATTGTATAATGTAGCGCACTGAGAAATGTTCCCTGTAAAAGCAGGTTCATGAACAACTCATCCATTATATGCATCAATTATTATTATAGTCTTTTTTATGAAAAAAGTGAAAATCCACTAGTTAAAGCCCAAGCCCTAGCATTGCAGCATGTTTCGTGTACAACTGTTTGACCTTCAAAGTTGCTATTTTGATCGTGTCTGGTTCATTATTTGTTTACTTTTAGGCCTGGCTTGGTGAAGGTGACCTGCAGCCCCCATGATTGAAGAGTCTCTTCTGCTGATTGGACCATTAGGGGGAGAGGGGAGCACTTCAGCTGAGGGGATCAGTCGGACACTCACCTGTACACTCCATTGGTCCGATGTCTACTGCGTCAAATCACAGCGGGTCGAGCGGCAGACATCCTGATGGCTCTCTGGACAGCAGCATCTCTCTCTCTGTGTCTGGTGCTGGTGAGTGAGCAAATATGTTTGTAGTCAATGCAGCAACTCTATATGGCGATACGTGGGTCATTGGGACCCAAACCATCACTGTCCTGTCCAGGGTGTTGGCGGCTGGCATGATTTGGACAACACAGAGTACGACTGCTGGCCACTCAACAACCCCCACGACTACAACATGATCAGCTGTGGAGGTACGTTTTTTTTGTGTCACTGTTTGATGGTTTGTGGTTGTGTGTTCACTTGCATGTGTGTGGTCTCAGGTCTGGAGATGGCGTGGGTGCAGCGTCCTCCAGAGAAAGTCACCAACGGAGAGGAGTTCAACGTCTCCTACACGGTCACGGCTTCAGATTCCTTTTATGACTACGCTGTCAGGAACAAGATTTTCCAGTTCAGGTGCGTAGGATGCTGCGTCGGTACTTTGCACCTGTCATGTCCATTACACACACCGCCATGTTTGTCTTCCTATCCCTGTGGGGACATTGTGAGGTTTCTCATTGCCATAGTGCTTTCCCCAGCCTCTCACCCTTAACTTAACCCTTCAAAACACATGGCTAAGCTACAATAACCCAGATATTTTCTAGTTTTAACCCTCAAACTGAGGCTTGACAAAGTGAGGACCGGCCAATATGTCCTCACTTGGCAGAAATATCCTCACTCTGATTAAAAGGTCATACAGGTTCTCACAAAGGTAGAAGTACAAGACACACACACTCACTTTATCCTTTGACTGGTTTCCATGAAGAACTCTGGTTTCCTCCTTGTGTAAACTCCAGTGTAATTAGAATAGATTAGACTAGACGTCCTTCACAGTGGGAAAATTCAACGCGTCGCCGCAGCAACACCAAAGACAGGATGGCACCAGACACGACAAAAATGAATGAATATATTGATGACATTGAATATGTTCATTGAGAGTGGCTCTGGGACTCAAGTAACACAAACAAAACAATCGACTCAAGCAGAGGTTTTATAATAAATGTAGTCGCATTTTAATATTTGACAGCAGAATGATCCAATTTCAGTCGAATCTGTTCCTATAAGCATAAACATCAGGTGGAAGAATTCTTTTTAAACTTCAAAGTGCAGTCTTCATCACGGATGTTTAGGTTATACATCACTTAGTATAATGTGGTGCGCCTGCGAGTGGGGACTGAAAAGTGTTCCCTGTGAAAGAAAGCTTATAGAAGATCAGCCAGTCTGTAATTCATCTGTCATAGTCTCGGCCATACTTGTTTAAAATACTCCTCCGCTGCCCTCGACCTCCAGTGACCCTGCCGATGCGAGGCGCTTCTGTCATGAGCACGAGTGTCCGGCGAACTGGAACAACGCCAATGAGATGAACTGCTGCGTGTATCACGCCAACATCCACTCGTGTCCTCTGGGCCTCATGGTGAGTGCCCCACACAATCTCCAGTTTTGGGTAGCGACATCAAAGAACAGGTACGGAGATATACGCAGCCAAAATGAGTTGTCCAGGCTGCCTCTTCAGTACGAACCCCCGCTGCTTCAGTCGCCAGTTGAGGTGACAGCTTTTCGCCTGAACACCTCCCCCGTGTGATGTCGCAGGTATGCAGGAACGATAACATCTCAAGCTTGACCTGGGAATACCTTGTTGGTCAACCTGGAGGAAATGGATTGGAGGCTCTATCAGATAACCAGCTTTTCTTTCATTGAAAAAAATAAATTCTTTGGCTCCTCTGGCGGAAGTTGACCCTGTTAATCAGATTAGCAGGAGTGCATTAATTGTGCAAAACCCCCGGGGATGAGAGTTTTTGAGACCCACAAAATGAAAGGAACTGTGAGCAAGAAAACAACAAAGCACCGATTGAGCGATCACATTTTTGTAAGAACATTTTGTAATGGCATATAAACGTAGGAACATTTTTTAAAATCTGACCTTAATCCTTCATGAAAAAGTAACCGACCTGTACTGGAGCTGCCAGGTAGCTTATATATTATTATATATATATTATATTATATTATTTATATATATATATTATTGTTATTATTTTATTATTTATTTTTTCGCTTTCACTTCTTTCACTTTTGCCTGCTCTTTATACCTTCTTCTGAGTTTTAACACTTGGATTAGTCTCCCTGGTGGCTGATAAAAAACACCAAAACAACCATTGCTAGTTTTTTTTTTTAACCCATGGCGGGGCCTTTGTGCTGAAGCCTTGGGAGGTCCATTCATGAATTCAAGCCTTTATAATAGTAAGATGGTAAAATGTAAAAAAATAAAAAATCTCACCCAACAAGGGTCCAAAGTAAGAGCCATGTGGGACACCATGTAAAGTATGACGTTTGCACTGAAGAACTTCGACTCCGTGTGATAGGTCCATGGTGTGTTTTAATATTTGACACTTCCAAAAATATTTTCTGTCTATTTCTTTGGTATATTCAGTGATGCGAGACCATTTTCCTCCCCGCTGTAGAAACAAGGCGGCATCTGCGGCCCGTGGATCCCTGATGACGGTAAAATAGTCACACACACCGTCTCCAAAGCAGGAAAGATGACCCAGAAATACTGGACCTCCAAGGTGACCAGACTAAAACCGTTTACAAAGAGCAAGCAATGTTCATATCATTTTATAGATATTCCCCACTTTGATCGAGTCAGTGATGAAGCTTCCTCCTGTTAAGGTGGTCCTGATCCATGTGGGAGTCACTTCGGTCATCGCTCACATCAAAGTCGGGCAGATGCATGCAGCACTGGAGTCCAAAGTGCTTGTGGTCAGTGCCCAAGGTCAGTGGGACTCTCCATGTTTAGTCCTTCTATACTTGATGATATGTTCCTCATGAGGAACATGTTTATTTCTGATGTTGCATGAATTCTACATCTGAGTTTATCATTATAGTCCAGGCCATTATAGTCTACTGTGTTGGCCCTTCACTCTGGTAAAGAAGACTTCCTCTAATGCTTTAAGAGATGTCCATCTTACTTTCTCAGTGTGTGGCGACGATGTCTGTGAGCTGGAGGAGACCTGTCTGACCTGTCCTGCCGACTGTGGCATCTGCCCGATGTCCATTGCCATCAAAGTGGCCATCGGTCTCCCGGTCGCTCTCTTCAGCAGCGCCTTCATCTTCACCATGGTGGTGAGTTTGTTGTGCGCCATTGAGGGTGTGAACACGATCGAAGATCAGCGCTTCTTCATCTCCTCACTACAGTGGCTGCAGTACCAGAAACAGAAGATGTTTTGGGATGAAAGTTGGATCATCAACTACAAGGACATAATATTCGGTAAAGCCAAAGAGAGCGCAGCCTCAGGTCACATGCCAGAGGTTTAAGCAAGGATTCATTTGCTGAGTGACCTTTGAAAATGTGTCTCTCGTGTTGTTGTAGGGAAAATGTGCTGCACTGAATTTGGAAGCACAACAAGCCCTCAGCGCCCTGAAAGCGCATGTACCGTCAGTCGCAGCACTGACATGACACTGTGCACAAAGATAAAGACCTCCTTCAAGCAGGGGTTTATCCAGGCGGGCATTTAGTAAGATCTGCATTTTTCTGTTTTCAGTTTTTCATTTCTACAATGCAATGGTTTCTAACACAATTTAAGATTAGTTTGCTACCAACTTATTCTGTCCTTTTCTCTTTCAGTGACGGGAGAATAGTGGCAGTCAAGCATATTTCTAAAAAACATTTCACTCTGACAAAGACGATCCGAAGGGAGGTGAAAGAAGTCAGGTGAGGACTGCACAACTCCTTATATTGAGATGGTTACAAGCAGGAATGATTCGATACATCTTCACATCATAATAGTTTATTCCATATTTGTTATAACTATGAGCATTTTGCTAAATTTATAGTAGCATTCAGTCTGCAGTCCTGACTTCACCACCACTCCAGGTTAGAACCATCACAGTGCCAAGTCTAGAATCCGCCAAACAATGTAGAAATACAATCAAACTGGAAGTTAAAAAATTAATGCCTAAACAAAAATCAGATGATAAATGATCTAAACGTAAGGAGAGTTTTGAAAAAATGACGAATGGCCATCCAGTCCAAAGAAAACACAAGAGACTTATGTGTGACATGCTCTTACTTGGCTGCCAGTGATCAGCATGAACTTGTGTTTGCTCATGGCTCATGTTTTTATCACCATCAGGCAGCTGGATCATCCCAACCTGTGTAAGTTCATCGGCGGCTCCATTGACATCCCTTACGTCTGCATCATCACCGAGCACTGTCCGAAGGGCAGCTTGTCAGACGTGCTGCTGAATGATGACATTCCAATCAACTGGGGCTTCAGGTATAAACACTGCACCCCACCTTCGTCCACGCTTTATTTCACCTCTGTTTTCACCTCTCAGACTGTCCTTTGCCACTGACATCGCCCGTGGGATGGCCTACCTCCACCAGCACAAGATCTTTCACGGGCGACTTCACTCCAGGAACTGTGTTGTGGACGATCGCTGGGTGTGCAAAATTTCAGGTGGAACCTCTCACTCTAAACACTAACAAGACGGGGGCAGAGTCACTTATGCTGCAGAAGAGTTATTACCCAGCTGGTAAACAACATCCTGGATGACTCTTTCAGATTTTGGCCTGGCCGCCTACAGGAAGGAGGACTTTGAGGTCATCAGTAACGGCTTCAATTGCGGTGAGGTGAACCGTGTCTACTGTGCCCCTGAAGTTCTACTGGGGAGCAGCTTGAACATGACCCCAGCAGTGGACATCTACAGGTGCACTCACTTCTTCTCTCCCTTTATCGTGAATGCTTGTTCGTGTCGGCACATTTATATTATTTTTCCGCCAGGTTTCCGCCACGCTACTCATAGAAACGCGGTGCAAAAGTGAAAGGTGGGGTCCGACTGGGAATCGATTGATAATACTTTTCTCGGACCCAGGTGCCAGCATTCCCAGGAAATTGCAGGATTTGTGGAAAATTTGGGACCAGTGAACATGAAAGGGACCGGGATCGAAAGTAAAAAAAATAGCCTAGAAAGTTTGCGAAAAGCTCAAAACGCAGCCACACTCGTCCAGTGTTGCCCTAAAAAAAGATCAAAGCCAAGTCACATCGTTTGCCCACAATTCGGCCTCAAAGAACCAGAGATTTGACAAAAATCGAAAAGTTAGACTGAGCAAAAAAAAAAAAGCAGGAGGGTGAGCCTTGCCGTGGCAAAGGAGCTGCAGAGTAGGGGAAAGGTCACAGTCTGCTAAGAGTGCAGCCACAGAGACCGGGGCATATCTTGACCTTCTTTTGAGCTAGAGACGCCGTTCGAACTTCCAAATGTAGCAGACCGCCACTGACAGCATGTGCATGGAGATGACAAGTGGTGCATTCACAAGCGGTTTATTCAGAAACAGCAGCTTCTAGTTTTTTTCTTTAAATCATTTTGCATCCTAAAAAGCTTTGAAGCTTCATGAGGCAGTGTGCGACTAGGTTGAAACCTCACATCGTTCTTAACCCAAGAGCGCCACCCTCTGAACCTTCTGAAGACGAACTCTAGAGGCTTCATCAGCCCATTAGATTCTGTGCTTAGTCTCCAGCCCCAACATGAACTCTGCACCAATGATCCTTCCAATAATCTATAGTCTCCAATTCCCATTATTTTTGTTCCAACCTCTGTTCCTTGGCTCTTCTCTAGCTATTCCATGATCCTGGTTGAGATTGCCACTCGCTCCGACCTCGTCTCGGTAAGTAGAAGAGCTTCCAATCCAGATTATAACCCTCAGATGGTCTTTGATCACGGTGACCAGCAGCGCTTCTGTGACAGGACCAGGCAGAGGGAGTCAGGATGGATATCATGTGGCGCCCTCCTCTGCCCGAACTGAAATCAGGAAAAGCAGATACTGACTGCCCAAGTCAGGAGGACTACTGTGAGGTCTGTGCGCCTCTTGCTTGGCCTGTTGATTCTACTCCTTCATTTATTACCTTGAGCACTTTTGGGTGAATTTCTTGCAGCTTATCAAGAAGTGTTGGTCCCACAACGTCCCCATGAGGCCCACCTTTGACCAGGTGAAGAAGATGCTGGACAAGATGAACCCACACAAAGTCAGTCCAGTGGACATGATGATGAACCTGGTGAGACTTGACTCAGAAACTCAAAAACAAAGACCCACATGATCAGTTTCGGCTTGAATGAGTTTCTTTCCCTCCCAGATGGAGAAGTACAGCAAACACCTGGAGGCCATTGTTGCAGAGAGAACACAAGATCTTCTTCAGGAGAAACAGAAAACGGATCGCTTGTTGTACAGTACGTCTCACCTTGCCCTGTGCTATGACATGTTGTTGACTGTCAGTTCTGCTCTGAGTCCGAGCTCCACTGCAACAGTTAAAGATTTGTATTACCCTGTAATTTGCTTTGCCCAATCTTTTGTTGCATTGTCGACTGGCTTTTACTGCCATCTAGCGGTGAGTCCACAGACCAGGGTTCGTTCGCCCAGCACTTCGTGTAGAATATGGAATTTTATATATATATATATATATATATATATATATATACAATTTGCAAAAAAAAAAAAAGTATATAAATGTTTTGGCAAAAGGCGTCAAGCTAAATTAAAAATAAAAGTTCGGTAAACACACATATGCTGTCTCCCCAGTTATCCCCAAAATGTTTTGTTTCTGTTAATATCATAGTTCTAGCAGGTGTTGCCCCTTGTGCAACCACTGTTTATCGGTTCATTTTTCATCTAGTTTTAGCTTGATATTTTTTTTGTTCACGATAATAAATGCTTTTATGTCACGTTTTATCAGGCATGTTACCAAAACCAGTGGCTGATGACCTTCGCCAAGGCCGAACAACGGAGGCTCAGAGCTTCTCCAATGCCACGGTCTATTTCAGGTGTGTGTCATGGCCTTCACAGTTCCTCCAGCAAATCCATCTGACATGTTACCGTGTCCCTTTGACAGCGATATTGTAGGATTCACCCAACTGTCCGGCGCCAGCACACCTTATCAGGTTGTCAACTTTCTTAACCAGCTGTACACCACCTTTGACGACATCATTGACAACTATGATGTCTACAAAGTGGAGACAATAGGAGACGCCTGTGAGTAGGATCCAGCAAGTGGAGGCCACAGCAATACCATTTTAGCACCATTTTAACGTCCTAACTGCACGCAGACATGGTGGTCTCTGGGGTCCCTGAAGAAAATGGGATCAACCATGCCGGGGAGATCGCCAGCATGGCGCTGGACCTGGTCAGTGTTTGTCATAGTTTTAAGATCCCACACAAGCCCACCACTCAGCTGAAGATTCGTGCTGGCATCCACTCAGGTTCAGTATTGGTTTTCCATCAATTTTAAGGCATGTCTCTACATCATCATTATATTTCATAACAGGTTTCTGCGTCCTGTTTGGTGTTAAATTAGCTAATCTGTCGCTACTCCATGTTTGTTTTTGTCATTTCGAGATGTAGTGGGTCCATTTATTCATTTGCAATTGTGCTACAGGACCTGTTGTTGCGGGTGTCGTGGGCACCAAAATGCCTCGGTACTGTCTTTTCGGAGACACGGTCAACACTGCGTCTCGCATGGAGTCGACAAGTGAAGGTAAAGAGGGAGGAGCCCGTGCTACCTGGATGTGTGGAAGGAAGGAAGCTGGGCAACCAGGGCCGGGTCTCAGCACCTGCTTAACACCCTCATTCATTACAGATTCTTTAAGACTCATTGACTCGTGAAGATAAATAATGTCTGTCAAACTTCCTCTAGCTTTGAAGATACAAGTGAGTGGCGCCACGGCCGATCTTCTCCACATGCTGAAAGGGTATCATCTGACCTGCAGAGGAACACTGAATGTGAAGGTGACACACATGTTCTGAAAATGAAGGCAGCGCGACATGAAGCTACCTCTGCTCATCCAGATGAAAAGCTACAGTAACGGATGAAGTAAATGAGTATTAGGATAGAAAACATTGTCTCTCTGGTGCTACTCTAAAAAAATAAATAAAAATAATTTGGATGTATATACCTCAACAACATTTGTAATCATTATAATATTCAAAAATATATAGTAATATATGAATCATATTAGACTTATTTCTTGGTTAGATCAATAAAAAGCAATTTCACTATATCTTTTTAGATTGTAAATTATGTTTGGAAGATTGCATAAGATTATAAGATTATAAGGGTCCAGCTTCATTTTCTGAGGAAGTGCTGGACCATCAGGTTCGGGCTCCTTTTATTCCAGACATCCAGCTCCTGTATTTGGACCATCTCTTTGCGTTAAGGGGAGCGGGGGAGTTAACACATGTCGACCTCAGCTGCTGAGCTTTGCCACCCATCAAGCGCTAATGGCTTTATTTTAAATTCAAAGAGACACATGCTTTGTAATTTGAGTCCTTCATTGTGGACTCATTGAAACATTCCACCCCACAGGGGAAAGGAGAAATGACAACCTGGTGGCTGGAAGCAAAGAGGGCCTCGGACTCGGACCTGCTGCTGAGACCGTGTGACTCTGGAGGATTCCTTGTTCCTGTCAGCAACTAGCTTTGGTTAGGCTGACAAGACGATGTGTGTGCAGTTAAAACATAAAGTGAATTCAAATATAACTCTGTTGTATATATACCTGTATTTATTTGGGTGAACAGTGTTTAATTAATTCACACTGTCTGTTGTGCTGTCCATGTTTGTGACACTAAGTGTATGTCAAATTGTCAAAATGAAGTGTTCATTGTTGAAAATAACACCTTTGATTTCTTTTAAATTATTACAAAACGTTTTTTCTTTGTGCACGCTACACAGCAAGTATGAGGCAAATACTGTATTTAACAGTATCCAGATGACACAATTGCAGAAAAACAATTTAAACTTTCAAAACAAATATGGATTGTAAAATAAGAAATAATAAAATATATCTGGTTTTATGTCCCACAGTTTAAGTTGTCCCTCCTCCTATCTTTAGCATCTGGGGGAGGGGCCATGTTGAGGGAATTATTTAATGAGAACAAATCAATGAATAAATATCTTATTAAGACTCATATTAAGGTGTTTGTGTAAGACAAACCAGCGTTGTCCTTATAAGTCAGCCGCAGCCAATCACGAGCTGCCATTTTCGTTGCCAAGACAACGCGTCAGCCAATCTACGGCCAGCTTGCGTTTGCCTTGGTGTCGGGCACACAAGCTGACATGGCGACGACCTGGATCCGTGTAAGGAGTGAACGTTTCAGAGGAGATTGATGTTTATAAATCCGGTGAGAATTCGAGCAAAACCTTTTCTCTCTGTGTTTAATCTTTATGAACAGGTGATTGTCAACGGTTTACGTGGAAGTGTTTCAATAAATTTCCCGGATGTTTCCTCCTGGTTCAACCTCCTGGTTCACTTTAACTCCGGTTGTTTAGTCACGCTCTTATCATAAACCACGACATTTTTAAGGAAAACCTACATCAAATGTTAATCGCTCAAAAGCTACAGATGTCTACTTTATGTAAACTTTTTTTTTTTATAAGTAATACTAACTGGGAAATGAAATCTGTGTCAATAGTGGTCTCAGTAATGTTGACTTAATGAATATGTAGAAAGACCTTGCTGCTATTTCTGTTTCCGAGTGTTTTTATTCTGCATTGTATTCCTAAATACATTTCATGTTGTCATTTTGAAACAGACTGTGCAAAGTAGAACTGATTTTTAAACTTTACTTTAGACGTTTATGGCTTGTAAAATTGAAGTAAGTTGTAACCTCGACGATTATGTGTCATTTCTCCATTTCATAAATATAAATCTTATTTTATGTGCAATGATTTTTGTGTTATGATATTTGCTACAATCATAAAAAAAAACTAAACAAAACACAGATAGTATAATGTGTTTGAACTCTACTCTTCTCAGTGGTAAGTTGTTATATCCAGCAGTTAGACCACTATTTAGAAAACAGGGGAGCAAACAGGTTTTTGAACTCACTGTGCCTGCCATCTGTCTGACCAGACGGATTAAATGTCACCGACACTGAAGGGTATTTTCAAGTTAAAACGCCCCAACCTATGAACCAAGTGCTGTGACCAAGTGTTCTCCTGACTCAAATACACTTTTTAATTTTTGTTAGTTTGAGTGAGACAAGCTCAGCCTGATGTTTTTCCTTCTTGCCTCTATAACATAGAACATAGAAGAACAAAGGTGAAGCTGTTCCAGGAAATAATGGTGTGCAATTGTGTTGACAAGCCACTGTGCTCCCTGTGCTGGATTAGTCTGAGTCGCTGATAAGAGCATTGAGATAAGATGTTGGCCTCGTCCCGAGTCTTAACCATGGAGTGACAATAGCTTCTGACAATGGTCATAAAATTTGATGATCCATCAAGTACAAGACTTCAACACAACCACATGAGCGTGTGTGCTTGCTTGCGTCCGTGTTTACAACCGGTCATTGAATTAGTATTTTATTCTGGCGGCTTCCTGCCCCACCTCTTCAATTACAGCCTGTAATCCAGAGTGTGTAGAACTGACACAGCTAATCTGGCCTCTATTTCAGGAGCAGACAGCGCAGGGAAGTCGTGTGCAAAGATTCATGTATCTGGAACACTTGGTTTAGTTTCCCTGCACCTAAACTGGAGGCCGCGACCATGCCGGAGTTCCCGCCAGGTGAGTGCAGTCTGGAATAGTTGGATGTTTCTGTTCATTGTGGCTGTTTATAAGTGAAGATCAATGTAGTTTTGGAGTCAGTAAATACACAAGGAAGTTCGATTCCTCCCAATCTTATATCTCTCTTTTATTAATTGTGTATATTGTGTGTTTTAAAATAACACTGGAGACAGGTCCATGTGTCTCTTGGCTATCGGCATGTCATCCCTGGAGCAGATATCAAACCTTCAATTCAAACACACGTGCTTACTTGTTTTTCAAAAGAAGAGTTGTCATTTAAAAAAAGTCTGTTTTCTCATTTAGTGGGACGGAATGTGATGATTGTCAAAATTACAGTTTCATCTGAGGAACGGAACAATCCAAAGGGAATAATTGGGGTTTTACAGATTTACTCTGTATAAGAAAATGAAAATTACGGGTCATTTTAATCTTTTCCCGGATTTGAGGATTTTGAAATTTAGAGCACATCAGAATGTCAGATGAGGACACATGGAACTGATGGAGCAGTACATTATTTTCAGTTGTAGCTGAAGACTGTGTTTAATTATATATCTATATCTATATATCTGTATATATATAATTAATAATAATGTAATAATACACATTGACCAGAAATAATTTACATAATGATCTGCGATTCATATGTTTTAGTGGATGTTTTTGGTCAAAAAATGACACAGGCACAATATAATGTGTTTATATTTTTTGCTGTCATGTTGTTTGGATGCGAGCACAGATGACAAGTGTGTTCATATTAGGGTTATTTTTACTACCTTCTGCTGGTTTATCTTTAGACTTCAAGGATGTTTCCTGCAGCTCCGTTGAATGTAGATCATTTCCCCTGAGGCGGCTGGGCCAGTCGTCACCGCATGGGAACTTGGAGCTCGGAAGCTTCTGCACGGAGCTCAATGTGCGAGAATGTCTGTCCCACATCAGTCAGGTCGGCGTCCTCAGCTGTGCGCTGGAGTAAGTCTTCGTACCGACTGATTTATTTGGTCCTTCCATCAGGAGATGACATCTCTGGGACTCGATTCACCGTGGAAAGAGACGAACACGAGCAGCACAGGTCTCGACGCCGTGGCGGTGTTGAACACCATGTATGACCTGGTTCAGCTGAACCGCAGGAGCCTTCAGACTCTCGGGAGCTTAGAAGTGGAGCATGTGAAGACCAGCAGCAATGCGGAGTTTCTGCAACACACCACCACACGCCTCAAGGTAGCCTGGTTGTATTAGTTTTTTATTGTGTATACTGTAGCTTAGGTCTGAATCGTTCTGAATATTACTCTCTGAGGCGGGGCGTTTGGGAACATTCATTCCCTCCCACTTGTTTTTGGGACAAACATGGATATTTTTATTTCAAGTTCTTGGTGCCATCTATTTCTCAGTATTGTCTAAGTTCAAATCCAGTCGTAGTTGTCATAAATGAGACGTGTGATTTGTGCTCCATCCTCAGGAGCAGATTGAAGTTTGCAAGCGAGAAAACGCCGGGCTTCTGGAGCGAGAACGGCGACTTCAGGCGAAAGTGAAGAGCTTGCAGAATGCTTTCAAAGACGAGAAAGAAGAGGTGCGTGGTTCACCAGCGAAGCTGCCGGGCAATTGATCTCTTGACCAGTGAAACAATCCTGATCCCGAACACGGCAGGTCCACAAGCTTCAGAACATCATATCGAGCCGGGCCATCCAGTACAACCACGAGATGAAGAGAAAAGAACACGAGTTGAATAAACTAAGGGAGCGGCTGACTCAACTGCTGGCGGATAAAAGGGAGAAGAAACAATGTAAAATGAGACAACTTTCAGTTGATGCTTATCGGGAATTTGCTGTGGTCTGACTCTGGCTGTGGCTTTTTCTTTCAGCCTTGGAGATATCGTGCAGCATTGGTCGGGCTAACGGGAAGAGAGGCCTGTGGAGGACTGAAAAGACAGAAGCAAAGTAAGCCATCGCCTCCTTCACTGGCTGCCGGTCAGTAGAGGGCCCTCCAGCACTGTCCCACAACTCACAAAACCTGCAGAAAGTGCCGCATTTATTGACGTTTTATTCGTCATTTTTTATGTATTATTACTCATTTAAGAGAGTTCATGTATCATGTCTGTATGATACAGTTGTGTGTCCGATTCTTAGGCACGAGGAGGAGATGTACAAAACTCTGCTGACTGATTACGACCACCGTCAGAGGGAACTGATGTTGGAAAATGCAGAGTTGAGAAAAGTGCTGCAGCAGATGAAGAAAGACATGGTGTTGCTTATGAGTTCCAAGAGGGTGTCATCGAAGGAGAATGCCTCCGACGACGGCCTCAAGCAGGTTGCATTAACTAGAAACTGTCTTAACCGTTTTCACATTGGTGTTGTGGATGAAACGGTATGATGATACTGTGTTATGTTATATCGAGCTTTGCTTTGGTCAGGCTGGCTTGGAGGAGGACGACAAAATTGATTCCAATAAGGAAAACATGGAGCTGCTTTGTAGTCGAGAGAAGCTGACCAATAGTATTCGACTTCAGTGGAGAAGATTGAAGAGTCATGTTGAGAGGCTGGACAGCCAAGGTGAGCAATGCGTTGTTCGGTAGTTGATATGTGTTGTGCTTGTACAAATAATGTACTTCACGGTCAAATAAATATTAATCTTTAGACTCGAGTCGACTGAAGACGCTGTGTTGATGATTGTTGCTTGACTTGACAAAAAGTGAAAGACTTGAGACTTGATCTGGACTTAGGAGTTAAAGACACAGGGCTTGAACTGACTTAAGACACGACGACTTGAATGACTTGAGTGTTGTTCGTGATGGCTGTGACACTGCTTGTGGACTGTTGTCAACACCTGTGAAAGCAACTCGGTCCAATGTGTACTATGCCTATGAACCATATATTTTCCATTAAACATGTCACTTCTCTGTTTCTCAGTGTCTTTAGTCCAGGAGGATGAGACAAAAGCTTCTGAGGCTGCCACTCAAGAATCCAGTCAGGAGCTGGGTCGACTGAACTTGGAGGTGCAGCAATGCAAAGACTTGATCCAAGCACAGCAGAAGCTTTTGCAGGTAAAAAGGAAAAAACAGTCAATGCTGGTCATTTGTTGAGTCAGTGTCCTGTTTTTGTCCTGTGGGAGTTCAGATTGTATGAGGCAGACATCAGTGTGTTTATCCACCTGTAGCAGCAGCTTGGCTCTCCCTGCGATGAGGAGTCATCGTCCCTGGCGAGCGACTGCCACATGAAGCAGGAGAAAGATCACCTCAGAGAAGAGTGGAGGAGTTTAACAGAGCAGAGGAAGGGCTTTGAGATGGAGAGGAAGAGGTTGACTGAAGCAGCCATTCGACTGAGTCACGAGGTGATCAATTTCTTATTAACTAACTGCCATATTGATGACTAGGTGCCTCATATGTTTTTATTTTTAGAGGAAAACCTTTGAAGAAGACCGTGCTCTGTGGCTCAAACAGCAGTTCCTCAACTTAAGTCCATTTGGAGAACCAAGTAGTGATCCACGAGTGACCAATTCAAATAGTGCCTTACAGTCATGTGAGTGTAAGTGTGCATGGTATTTATTTGACAATAAGACTGAAAACATGTATAATAGTAAACAGGCCATCTGCAATGTCATTTTATGCCCAGTATGTGAAATAATTAAGAATAATAAAGAAACCACAGCTAGTAACAAATTCTCTTTCCAGCTCATTCAGCGTTGAGCACAGTGTTTTCTATGGACGAGCTCCTGACTTCAAAGTATACAGCGCTCAGATCTTCGTCTCTGTCTGACCTCCACTGCACGAGTCTGGCTGAAGACAGGTTGGCGCTCATCGCAGTGGTTCTCATGAAAAGCATCGATAGATAACTTTCATTTCCTTCTCCTCACCTGCAGCACCGTCGAGCTAAAGATAGGGAGTCGACACCCAGAAGAGTTGTGGGATTTTGGTGGAGAGAAAGAACCATGGTGCAACAGCAAAGACAACTGGAGCAACGCTGAGACGCCACAGTCAAACTGCGCTAAAAAACAATGATGCTGTGAATCATATTAATTGATGGTAATGAAAATAGTCACTGCCAAATGCTTATAGATGAAGTAGTCTTGATGGTGTAACTGCAGAAGCCAAATAGTTTCTGTCCTGCTGCTGACCAGAGGAACTCTATCAGGGTTTCTTACGGGTATTTATTAGCCGATATTTGTCCATGTCCTTCACATCTGAAGAAGCTTGAATGTCGGTGGTTGTGAGATAAACAAGATCCTGATGCTGTGACCTCGGTGAGAAAAGAAATCAACTTGCTGTAAAGGTGTATCACAAAAGAGTGCTGAACTTTAATGTGGTGGAATCTTGCATTGACGGTTTTTGTTTCTACTTGTGTCCATGTTTACAGCACTTTTCACATCATGAAATCTTGATCTAGACCTTGTCTTTCCACTCATTAGATGTGTGAAAAATTACAGTGAGATAATTGAAACTGCTTTTCCCCAAAATATTTCTGGTGCAATAATGGACGCTTTTCTACCCCACTGACGACTGGTTTACCGGTCATAAATATCGAGCTGATGAATGAATAAATTATTATTGTCTGTTTTTAACCGGTCGTCCTTTCATTTCTTACCTCCTCAATTCAAACCAAATACAACAAGCGAGTTCAATTCAGCTGGTAAAACGAAAACTCACTCAGGATTAACTCATTATTCATGTAACACTTAGTTTGGCCAGCATTCGTTTTATTAGTTATTGTGTACCAGAGAAGAGACGTCACTTTTAAATCCTGAATAAGAGGAACAACATGAAGTAATTGGTACGTTTCACTGGTGGAGGTGGTTGAGTGTTAAGGAATATTTGATAGCAATGCATTGACGTCGGCATACGAAGACGCCTTATGTCTGTAAACCAAAGCTTAGAAACAAAGTCTACAAAGGCAGCGAGGCTAAATCATAGCTGCCATTTCTAAGTTGCAGCTATCACAAAACTTTATTTTCTTTATTGACTCGAAATCTTACTCTTAAGTAGTTTTCTGCGAACCATATAGGTCAACTGAGGTATGGATTTATCTGTAACACGTATAACGTGACAGCCACCGTGTCTACTGGTAACAGCCACCGGTGCAAAACAACTATAACTAATATATCCTAACTTTTCTATCTTTTTTGTTCTTTCTCTTTTAGTCACCACGACCACTACAGCAGTAAGTATAGGATGATCTTGTTTTAAGACAAATATTTTCTTATTTTCGTTGGCTCTTTTGGCCATCCTCAAAATGCATTTAGGGCATACTGAAAATATATTTTGAAATCATTTTTTTACCATCTTGAACATCTAATCCATAGTTGATTTATATTCAAATTAAATGCATATAAATGGATATATTTCAATAGGACTCATGGTATATCTACACTTCTTAATAGCCTTAGTTACTTCAGTATATATTTTGGACATTTTTCCATCATGTTTTGCAGTCGTCGCTGTCTTTCTTTTGGCATGACTGGCACTCACAACGTTACAGTTTCTAATGTGGCCCTTGAGGAAATTGAATTGCCCACCTCTGGTCTAAACAGTGGTTACATGCCTGTCTCCATCGGTCATTTGTTATTATTACACACGAGTCAAATACTACAAGTCATCAGCACTTAAACCTCATTTTCAGAGCCGTTTCGATTAATATGATGTGGTGTATGAGCTCAAAAGCAGCCAGTGATATTATAACATTTTATATTATGAAATCAAACAGTTTTGTTATGCTATATGTTTAGTTGTATGACGTGAATTGTTTGATGTTGAATGCTAAAATGAAAATCAGTCAACGTAGTGTGGAGTGTTTAGACCTGAAGTCTGTGAATGAAACATTTAAAATCAGGTGGCTCTGTCAAAATCAAACACCGTATCAAAGTTTTATTGCCATTTGCTTGATGCACTTTGGCAGCTTGAACTGACGTAATTGGCAGGGTTTAACCTTCCAGTGTGTTTACCAGTAGAAACGGAAGTGGTCATTCCATCAGAGACTTTACTGATGTAGTGGGCATACTCAAAGTCAACATCTAGTGTTTAACCCTAATCCTGACCTCATGTTGGACATAACCCAGAAATGCAGACATTAACCAGCTGTTGAAACTTGAGGTGCAACCTATAAGGGGCTATTCCAGTCTGCAGCTGTGGTCATGTAGCTGCAATTGGATGATAATGCCGTACACTGTCTGTGGCTTTTCGGGGAACAACTTTTGTGTTACGCGCTGCCTGGTTTGACTGAGCTCAGGACAGCCCATGCTTCACCGCAGTGGTTTAACTCTCTGTTTAACTCTCCTCTGTTGGGTCGTGCAGCCCGCACCCCTAACTCTTTCTTCACTTGTCAAGTACCCTAGTATCAACTTTTCCTGGCCAGGTATCCCCCCCTTGCATCTAGATCATATTTGAGGAGGTAGGTGTGTTTCTGTGTGAGGGTTGTTTCTGGTTGTGAATGTTTCTTTCTTGTTTCTTTTTGCTCAAAATCACTACTAGTCAGTACTGTTTGTTTCTTTTTTTCTGTTGCATGTGAGAAGCTGTTGAAAAAACAGAAACGTAAAAGACAAGAATTGTACCTTGAGATACAGTTTATTCAATGAAACGCTCAAAACATACACAATGACGGTGGATGAAGATAATGTTATTAAGCACACTGAGCGGTGCAGCTGCAGGCCATGTGAGCTTCTGCTGTTTCCCTCAGGTCCACGCTCGACTCGTAAATTCTGGCTGGTGGCATCACTGGGGTTGCTGAGGAAGAACAATAGAGCGATCAGTAAAACCGCGGTGAGGTGGGATCAATTTCATTCTGAACCAGTCGGAGACTTACCAGTTGCCTGGCAGTGGAAGCCAACCGTGACTGGGATGGTCTTTACAGGGAAGCACCCAGGCAGGCAGCGCAACACAGGCTCCACAGAGAAACATTTGGAATCTTGGCCATGGTGAACCATCTGCTTCTCCAGCATCACGGATTCAAGCTTCATACGGCACTCTGAGGGAGAAAACCTGTGTAAGAACATCTTTAAATTGACTGGAGAGGCCGGTGGCTTACCAGACGTGTCGCGGCAGGTCTCAGCAGGCAGAACCCAAGAGTGAGCAAAGCTGACGGGGCTTTTGGTCACACGTCCATAGGGTGTGTGGAACTCCTGCTTAATTTCACCGTCAGCTCTCCCGCAAAGTCCAGAAGTTTTCCCCTTCATCCAGTCAGAAACCTCAACCTGTATGGTTTGGTAAAAAAAAAAAAAAAATCACTTTGGTAATGGGGTTGCTCCATTACTACGGTTATCGAGGAATGACTCTTACCCCCCAGGAGTTTCTTCCAAAGTAGACCTCATGAAGTCCCAGGCTGGGTGCGATGACAGAAATGCCCTCACCACGTGGTCTGATCTGGATTCGAGCTGTAAAAAGAAAGAACAAAGTCATTTGCATTTCGTAAGTATCTTGGATCCTGAAATTGAATGATTCAAGGCACCTGTAGGATGCTGGTATGGCAGGTTGCTGATAGGGATTTCCATTCCGTTGACCTTCACTATCATGTCAGAATTCCTGGGATACAGGTCGATATCACTGAAAGAAAAGGTTTTCATCAGCATGTCTGGGAATATTTTTGCATTATTTTTCTCATTTATGCTCACATGTCGGCAACCTTGACATTGAGGTGGTGCTGTTCGACGTGGTCCTTCTTCAACAAGACCATGAACTTCATCTCCTCCGTAGAGTCCTGGGCCACAACTTGGTAACAAGACAGTGGCATCTCGTTTTTGAATTTCCTCTTGTTGAATGTGGTCAGCGTCTCTTTCTCGTAGCGGCACTCGGCTGAATGAAAGGGAAGGAAAGTTTTGACAACCGTCTGAAACAGTGTTTTTTTAGTGTCATTTGTATGGCATAACACTAAAAAGTTGTTTCATACCTGCTCCAGCTTTGGACATGATGAAGCTGATCTTTTCACTGAGGTCATCGAAAGGAACCAAGCCGGTCATGTCGTCAAGTGGCAGAGCGATGGGAAGATGCAGGTTGAGCCTGTAGAGGGTGCGCTGGAGGAGTAGGAGTTTGCACGTCATTGCTTCGGTATTTCATTAAAACAATCACGGACGTACTGTTGGTGTCTTTCCGATCAGCTCCAGAGTTTTGTCAGATGTGGCCACCAGAGTGAGCGACAGCTGCTTTTCACTGTTTAATTCCTTGCCGTGAATCCAGTCAGCCCAAATGTATTCGGGAATGTATTTTATCACCCTGTGAAAGTCACAGATATTAACTGAGCAGGACGGTAGACAGACTCAATCCTAACTTGGGGTGGAAGAACGTCCTTACATGTTGGCGTAGCGTCTCACAACAGAAGGGATCTCAGTCCAGGCCAGTCTAAGGCGAGCGGCTGGGTTTGGTCCGAGGAGACCAGTCTCAGCTATGATTATGGTGTCATATTGCTTGCACTCAGCTCCCCATGCGAATTTTGCCTGTTGAGTTGCAGGTCATTCGCATGAGCTACCATTAACCTTGATTTTCTTGTGTTGTCGCATTGTCTTACAGTGACTTTGTGCTTGCTGAGAATGATGCCATCGGCGCAGAACTTCCAGTTGTTTTCTTCAGCCAGCGCAGCCAGAATGATTTGAAGTCTTGCAGCAGGCTTGTCAAGGTAAGCAGAGATTTCGAATCCCTCGACCTTCTGATCTGCTCTCACGGCGCGGAAGATGATGGCCAGTGAAGGCTCAACTTCCTTGCCAAGGAACTTTTTCTATTTATTCCAACAGTCAAGATTAGAACCACAAAACATGGAAGTGATCTTCTTTAAACAGCAATGTCACCTTTGAGTAGATGGCTTCAAAGCTAGAGGCACTGCTTCTGCTCCTGGACATTTCTGCTGAGGTAGCTTTGGGGCGGATCATCTTTATAATGATACCACAAGAAAGGTGGTTAGCATGGCTTGTTTTGTAAAAATCAGGCTCAAAGGAAACACTGTCGCACCTGCTTCTTGTGGTGTCTGACAAACTTCTGACGGTTGTCCACTCGCTGTTAGTGGAAAACAAACATGGATAACTGAAAGTTTGACAATCCAATTCAAAATAAGTGTCAGTTAGGGCCGAACCTTGGAGATGGGCTCAATGGATGCACTGGAGCTGGAGCTGGAGCTGGAGCTAGAGGTGAAGAGAGATTCCAGACTGGACTCTGAGCTGAATTTGAAAGACTTTCTCTTCAGAGAGGATCTGCTGCTGCTGCTGCTCTTGCTGCTAACTTGACTGCTGCTGCTGCTGCTGCTACTGCTGCTCTTGCTGCCAACTCTGCTGCTGCTGCTGACGCGACTGCTGCTGCTGCTGCTGCTCTTGCTGCTTACACGACTGCTGCTACTGACGCTCACGCTGCGTCGCTTACTGAGGGGCTTGACTGGCTTGCTGCTAAGTCGAGAAGAAGAGCTAGAAGCGGAGGACTTTGAGCCAAGGCTTGAACTAGAATGGCTTGAGCTGGAAGACGAGGATGACATGGTGCTGTTCTTCAGACCAGGAGTCAGGATTTTCTTGAGCTTGGCCAGCACTGGTTTAACTGGAGGCATTGCCTCCTCCTCCTCCTCTTCCCCACTCAGATTGATCCTCTTGATCAGTTTCTCTGCTGCTTTTGCTCCAACCTGGACCTCCATCTCCAGTCGTTCAACGGCCTTGCCTTCAACTAAAGGAACAGATATGCCATTAAATATCTGTCCATGAGCAACATAAATGTTTCCTGATTTCTGATAACCTACTTGGAATCATGGACCAAGCAATGGAATTCTTTCCAATCAACCAGTTGAAAATGGTCTTCTTGGAAGCAACATTTTGTCTCTCTAATTTGAAACAGGTCTTCACTCCGACGACAGCGACTTTAGCGCAGTACTTCTTCTGAAATATCTCCCGTTTGTTCTTGATGATGGGCTCTACCACTGAGTCAATTTCTGGCTCGACCATCTCAGAGGATTTGGACTGTGGCAGTATGAATACGACTTCAAAATAATTTCCTTCATGCTGATAAAAAAGTTAACTTACCACACTTGCGGCGTTGGAAACCATACGAGATGAGATTATTTCTGCTGTCTTCACAACCTTCATTGGAATGACGGGAGTACTTTTCTCGCCCGATGGTTCCTCAAAATTCCTCACAATAGCGTTCGTCTCGATGCTGGAATGAGATGAAGAATGCAGCTATGTCCAAAATATTAACAATGATCTTTGTGTTTGGAGATTTAGATTTTCTCACTGTGCATATCCAAAGTGCTCATGTGAGCCCACAGGCAGGCCCACAATCTTAAAGTGACCCTCAGCAATGTCCAGTGTTGCCTCAATTTTTGCAGGAATGAATGAGTTGACACTTGCTCTGGACAGCACGACAGCCTGAATGATCTCTGTGTTGATGCCCATCACAGCAAAGGAGTTCATGGCAATGCTGAGGAAAGATCAAAAGTCCATTCTTTACAGTGCTTGATACTATTTATAACTCATTTTAGTCCATAAGACAATGGTGCTATACCTTGGTTTCATCTCTGTTTGAAGCTCAATGTTGGTCTTCAAAAGGTGACTGAGGCGGAAATTGTCTGGTGGACTTGGTGTAGCTTTGGCCTTGACTAAACAAGCGGATAACCACTTTGATTAAACACTGGCTTGGTGTTTCATCACCAAACAAATGTAAAGTAGATATGGTGATTCAGTATACTGTAGCGCTGAGTACAACACTGTCTCTTACATTCAACATTTGCGCCCGCGACGGCAGCAGTGTAGAGACTCAGCTCCATTGGCAGACCGGCAGCAGTTGGCAAAATACGCCTCATTTCGGTAGCCAGGACTGGCTTAATGAAGTTGAGGGAAATGCCAGAGAGCAGACTCTTCACAATGTCTCTTGCCGTATTCTCAACAGAGGGTCCAGTCGCGATCTGTTGTGGAACAATTTGCTTTGACTTTCAGGAGTCGGGAAGTTCCTTGACTGAATTGAAACTTACTGCAATTGCCTGATCCACCCAGGATTTGTCGATGTTGGCGAAAGCAACTTCCTGTCCAAATAACTTGATATAGACGGAACCCAGAGGCGGATACACAGGAAGAGACCTCCAGTCTGAGATCTGTGAAAAACCAAACCAAAGTCAAAGTCTCACTGCAAGGTTAGGTTTACCTCCTTGTGCTCTGGTTTCTTACAGCCTTAATGACGCGCTTCATTTTGGTGATCCTGTCCACGTTTTCAGTGATAGCAGAGTTCTTCAAGAAAGCCTCCTGGATTCCTTCGGTTCTCACTCCAAACTAGGAGTAGTTCCATAGTTCAGCTGTTACGCATTGTTATTTATGGAGAAAAGTATTGTGCCATGCTGTTTCTCTCCCACCTCAAGGACATCGGCAGCAGCTCCAGCGATGTAGGCGGTGGCCTTGGCGATGACAGATCTTGGCAGGATGGTGGCAGCGTCATTGATGTAGAAAGTGCTCGCAGCAGCTCCAACCATGTAGTTAGCTGTAAAAGTTATTCATGGTGTAGTCACGTTTTAGTCGAGTGAAACATCCCAGTGAAGTGTCTTACTGTTGAAGATGTCCATGTGCACGGCCTTGCTGAAACGCATACTCATTCTATCCAGCTTTGAGCTGAGGATTTTGATGGCAACATTGCAGGCGGCAGCACTGAAAAGACGTGAAAACCCCGTCAGCCGCCTAAAGTCCATGCTCTCGACCGACAAAGAGGGGGAGGGAATATTCTTACACAGACGCATGAGGAATAGTGGTGCTTCTGGTCAGGGACTTCATGTGAGAGTAGGTGAAACTTGCCACTTGCAGATTCTCCTCATTCTTCACTATATTGGCCAGAGTTGTCACTAGTCCCATGGGTGGCCTGGTCTCAAACAGCACGATGCAAGCAAGCATACGGAGCTCAGGGTGGAGAGCCTTGTCCATGTAAAGCTGAAGAGACAAATCCTGGATCTGGTGTAGGAGAGAAAGAGCATGCTTGAACCATGTGTCTGTCGTGATCTTTAACGCCAATATTGGCTTTTACCATTCTGGGTTCCTTCCTTGCAATGTTCCTCAGGGCCATGATGGCATCAGAGTGAACTCTCATGGGCAAGGATGTAGCAGCAGTGCCGTGGATGGGCAGGATCTTTGTGATTGGCTTAATGCTGGTTGGAAGACCAGCATTACCCAGAACCTTTAAGAACAGGACGATGTCCCTGGTTTCGTCTTTGGCTACGGCATCTGCAAGTTGCTCTTGGATGGGCTGCAGGAGAGGAAAGAACATCTCGCTGCAAGTTCCAGACTACGCCACATTAGATGGTGGTTGACGCTGGTACCTTGATCAGTTCAGATGGACAGACAGCCTTGTCGACGCAGTGCTTGGAAATCATTGTTCCATAGCCAAGGTAGACAATCTCACGGAGAATTTGGTTCTCAATGATTTTGTTGTTGACCAGCAGAGACTTGAGGGGGCAGGAATAAGAAATGATTTGTTGCTTCGCCTTTACATTGACACATCGATTATTGGATGGAGAGCACTCACCTCGATCTCCTTGATGGCGGCGCTGTTGGCCGTCACCAAGTGAATAGATGCGATCAAGGCTTGAGCTGTTTCAGCCATAGTCAGCTCATTGGCCAAGATCTTTTCCTTAATGAACTTCAGAGCAACTTCGTTGCCAATGGAAGGAACGGCATCGATGATCCATTTCCTGTACATGAATCAATGATGACTCATGCTGTTCCATAAGTCATTGACATCAACATTCAGATGAACATGTCACCTGTAATCAGGTTTGTGTTTGAACTGGTTCCAAATCATTTCCAGGTCCTCAAAATGAGCACTACGCAGGTACTGCACCAGCTCCATGTATTTCAAGGGGGAATCCTCGTGGACTCGTTCCTTGTTGTGAACCACCAGATGGTCCAGAATCTGCAAAATCTACAGCCGGGAGGACTTAGACAGGTCGGAAATGCTCTTGAATCGATCCTCTGATTTTACTAAGAGAAGTGGGGATACCTGGGACTGGATGTTCCGGACCCTCACCATCTGAATGGGTGTTTGAAGGAGCTCATTGGAAAACTCGTACTTCAGAGATCCACGGTGGATGTAAGCTGCATTGATGGGAATGATGGGTCCTTTAGTAATCTCAACGAATACCAAGGATTGCCTGGGAAATAATGGAAGAACCAAGTCATTAAACATGGTTTAGTTTGAACTTCTTAAATACACTCACTTGGTCTCCATCTGCGCAGCGCCGTTGACCTCGGTGAAGGGGGTGTACTGAATCAGCTCGTTGACTGTTGCCTCAAGAATCATGACCCCACTAGAAACCTCCTTCAAGATGTAGTTGTATGCAGTTGCTCCTCTCAGGGACTTGGAAACCTTTGGGGACCAGATGTGTTGTTGTTCAATATGCTGCTGGGATTGAAGGATTCAAGAATGTTCATAGCAGCTGAGTTTACCTGCTGGCACTTGGCACATGTCTGAGTGTATGCCAACCCCAGGTCCTTCACAATCCTCTCCTGACAATGGTCCAGATCCCTGGTCTTTGTCAGCAGGATGCGCTCAGCCTTTTCGTCTTCAGTGATGGCATAGAGGGTCTTGCACACTCCCTGCGCTCCAGCCTTATGAGGAAAGAGTATATCATGGGAAGACTGCTAAAACACGTTCCCTACAAACAATGACGACAAACCTCCTGCAGCTCGTAGACATTCTGGGTCTTCTTGATGTTCAGCTGAAGGACATTCAGGATGCCTCTGTAGATGTTCATCACCGTGACAGAGACTCCCGCTGGAGCATACATTTTGCCAACCACACCGTGGTCATACTCAAACTTGATGGGTGTCATGAGCTGAGATGTCAGTGCGGAAGTCAGTTTGGTAGCTTTAGTCATGGGATCCTTTGGCCACATGCCGCTGTACTCAAGGATCTCAGGTTCTACCAGCTTGAGGGCAAACAACATCTCTTATTAAAGTTGAACCATTAAAAACTGAGATTAACCAAGAAACTGGAATTTTACCTTCAGCATCAGCATGTTCTGAGATGTGGCACTGATAAGGACTTTGCTGCTGACCTTCAGGCCGGCTCTTGCCGTACTTTGCTCTGGCACCCCGCTGAGGAGTAGAGCCTCATACTTGTACGTGTATGTCTTCCCAGCAGCAAACTCTGGAGCTGGAGTTTGGATAGTGCAGCCACATGAGATACTTCATTTAAATGTTTATTAGATTGTGCCGTAATTCAAAATGAATTGTAAATTCTACCTACCAAAGTTTTGCGCGTGGACGGCTGAAAAAAAAAAGGCAAATTAAAAATGTTAGTAGTAATTCCATTAATGGTGAAATGTATTACCTATGCTAAAATATAAGATAAAAATAAAATGTAAAATAAAATAAAAATAATAATTGGAAATGTCATATACTTTGGGTTATGGCTAGTTATGTTTTGAATTTTATATTTGGTCTAAAAGTATGTCTCAAATGTGTACTGTATATTCATATGTGCCACTTTTCTTTATTTTAAAAAGGACTTTGTGCAAAGAGTCATACTCACCCACGAGGGCCAGAGACAGGGCGAGCACAACCACTCTCATGGCTGGTGGGGTTGTGACTGACCCTCGCCACACGCCAGCTTTTATAGAGAAATTTTGGGCGGAAATTGCAAGCGTCAATCACGGTTGGATAAGATATTTGGTTGGAGTTTGGGTTTTGTGTCACTGAAATTGGAAAGTCAAGTTCTCCTGACCTTCGTATCAACAGCCATGCAAATTCAAACAAGAGGTCCGCAATATTGCAATACGATTGATCGCAGGTGACTCTTGCATTACATCAGTATATGCCACAAAGCGTATTCCTTTATAAGTGCCATTTTTATTGTTTTTTTAAAAGGCATAAATATGTGTAAAATAATGTGTGATTCAGATACATGCAACCCGGAGCTAGAACCATCAAGGTTGCTTCCGATAAGCTGGATTCTATATTTGACACCAGTCAAGAGGTGTTTCTTTTTCAAGTGCATTTTTATTCCTGTTTGCCTTTATGATTATGACTGTGTCATTATTTCTGCCGACTCAAAGTTCGCTCTGGAGGACGCAAAGACTTTGGTTGTTTACTCTCTTTATTTGTTGTGGTCAGGGTGACCATGGCAGTCTAACACATTTGTTCCTGATGCTGTTTGAACTGGGTTGCCAAACCATCTCCGTCTGTGTCCTCTTGTCTGGATGGATGCTGTTGGAGATGTGTTCCCTTTTTGGATTGAACAGTTCAGCTGTTAGGAGGAAAGCTGACATTCAGTGGGTTGGTTGGGCCTTATAGGGCGATGCCTGGTCACGGCCATTTAAAAGAGAAATTTTTTATTTTATTTTGTTGACATCTGCACAACACTAATATAATAATAATAATAATATACTCATAATAATAAGTACTCATGTGCCCTTAGTTTCAACTATCTACTTTAGTGAGGAAAGAAACTGAGTTCATATCCTGATATATATACATATATATATATATATATATATATATATATATATATATATATATATATATATATATATATATATATATATATATATACACATATATATATACACACATATATATATATATCAGGATCTGAAATCAGTTTCTTTCTTCTTTCTTCTTTATATATATATATATATATATATATATATATATATATATATATATATATATATATATATAACTATATATATAACTTCATATATAAGGATCAAGTGTGATGAATTAAAGTTATTGTTTTCTGCAGTCACTGGATTTCTTTCTGTTATGCAGTATGTTTATTTTAAAGTAGTATTTTTGTATTTATTGATTTAAAAATTGTCAAAGGATCATTGATATAACATTCCCAGGTAAAAACTGAATTCATATTTTGTATGTCAGAATTAACAGAGCATTTATTTACTGGGAAATGGATCATTGGATCAAAACCATGCACCCTGTACAGTTGTTTTATGGAAAGCAGCACCACCTACATGAATCACCTTTACTGTACCTGCACTTTATGAGCAATATCCGAGGTGTCGATGCATTGCTGCTGCAGATAGAGCGACGCCATTTAAATTACCAGCATGATTTTTTGCCACGATCAGAGCCAGTCTGCGACATTTATAAGGCTCCAGATTGGGACCAAATGCTCACATTTTTCAACCCAGTTTGAAGGCAGCGCAAAGAAATTCATCCTACTGCTGCACGCACAGCCAGCATGACCAAACGGTTGGCCGAGGTCTCGGCACTGCGAAGCCTGTCTGAGACCTGTCAGTCATTGACATGTGACCTGCCCCCCGTCTGTGTGTTGAGGAAGCTGTCACTCCAATGTGCTGTGACAGGGAGGAAGGAAATATAAATCCTGGCCCTGATACTGTTCTCAGGCTAAATGGCTCATGCAAAAGTGATACTTACTTTGAGAGGGAGATATTATTATAGCTTTGTTTTGCACTGTATACTGTTCATTGATCTTTATTTAAAGTCAAGCAATAAAAATACAGATCTTTCTCCGAGCATCATGAAAATCATTGATCGAAATAATTCTGATCAAAATTTTGGACATAATCCTGCAACACTTGCTGCAGATACATTTGCAGATACATTTTTTTTCTGATCCTAAAAAACACTGATATGATCCGGAAAATGTTTTAGGAAGTAACTTCATGATTGGGTTCACCTAAAGAATATTGGTTGATGTTAAAAACGCTCATAATTCTTCATGAATGCACCTTTCTTTATTCATTCGTCACTGGAGCCATCAACCAACAGTTACGATTGAAGCAACTTCATGTTGACATTTGAATGGGTGTGACTGCATATCAAATGTCAGATTGTGTTTTCTAATCGCCTCAACAGAAGGGGTTTGGTTTAAATGCCAATCTGCTGTACTCAGGCGCTCAGATGGTCTTGTGTAAGTCAGGGTCACTGTGAGCCGGTGAGGCTGACATTTGGCAGAAAGCTGTGTAAACTCTGGACTGGTCACTGGTCCACTGCAGGTTTTATTGATATACCGTTCATACACAAGGCAATTTCAAAGTGCTTTGCTGACACAATAAATAGAAATGAAAAGAATGAAATATGAATGGGAACTAAATGAATTGCTGTGGGGCTTTTCCTGAGTAGTGTAGAATAGATGGCCTTCATTGGTAGCACAGTGGGGAAAGTCAACATATAGCATCATGGCCATTGTTATTTAGGCAGGGCACGAATGAGCTTTACTATTCAGTGTTCCGCACCTGTCTAGAGTTCCACGTTGTATAGTCCAACATATGCCCAACACTGTCCCAAATCTTTATAGTCGTGATATACATGTAGCTTTATATATGCAGACTAACTTCTCATTTTTATATTAGGTATTTCTAATTTATAGTCAATGAATGACAATCTAATAACAGAAGTTCTATAACATTTTTTTTCATATGATTAAGACAGATCTTGCTATGACTCAGTCGCCACTTCCTCCTTCCACTGCCACTCAACTGCCTGAGCTTTATTTACTGGGAGTTCCTTCAATTCAGGTGATTTGTAGTGGCAACTTCAGGCATCTTCTTTATGTTAATGTGTGGAGCCTTGAATTTTTGATATTGTACCACAAAATAAAAAAAAGTGTCCATGGGGGATTTTTTTCATGGTCCTCGGAACATAAGACCATTGCTCAAGTCTTAAATATGGGTTTCATTTCATTCTCATGGGTTTCATGCATCGGGAAGTTTATGCATCTGCCTGTTACGTAAGAAGAAGTCTTTGCAAGGACACATTGAAACAGGGGTGTCACGCTCTGTCATCTCCCATCGTTCCAAGTACTGCCCTGTTATGACCCCTTGGTCCCATTTTGAGCTGTCTCTTTTTTTTTGCATCGTATTATTCTTTGTTTTTGCTGCTGCACTCGGAGATAGTTTGATCTGATTGTGACACCTTTTTTGGTTCTTGGATCTGTTTTGTCTCTTGTGAATCTGTGTTGGGTTATACTGATATTGTGGTTTCATTTTATTTAACACCTGAAAAGGGTCGCTTTCAGTTGTGTTGTTCAGTTGTTTGTTTGCTGCTGCAGCCAGGAAGCCCAGATTTGTATGAGTCAGGGTATTTTCTGTCTGTTTTATTTTGCTTGTGTGCGTGAACTTTTAAGACTCATTTTGTAAAATTATTTTTGCTGATAATTGGTGCCAAGTGTGGCCTTTTCTTTTGAATAAATTGAGAAACTTGGGCTGTCTTTATTTGGATTGAATTGTGTGAAGCATTGAGACTGGAACGGGGGCATGTGCCACACCTCCTAGACTTAAAACCCAAACCCCTAATACCCAAACACGCATTATAGAAGTTCACAATTTTGATGCGCTAAGGTGTTGATCCTGAGAATGATAGCTACCATGGGAAGAAAATAAAAGGACTTTAGAGCCTGATATTGTAAGAATGATATCAAGCAACCACGTTTTAGTCGACAGACTTTTATTTGAATTTACACTTGAATTTACAGACTTATTTCTCCAGGACAAAAAAAGTGATGTCCGTATTCAAGAACACTGAGCATTGCAGCGACAGGCCAGATGAGCGTCTGTGGTTTCACTGACGTCAACACTCTTTTCGTAAATGCTGCTGAGGCTGTCGGAGTTCACAGTAGCATCTGGAACAAAACAGAAGAGCGGGACTTTAGACATGATTTGGTCAGTCAAAGGTGCAACTTGTCCGTTTTTATTTACCGGAGGGCATGCAGTGGTAGCCGACGGTGACTGGGGTGGTTCTCACTGGCATGCAGCCTGGCAGACAGCGCATTACAGGCTCAACTGAGTAGCAGGTGGACTGCTGTCCGTGCAGGAGGAATGGCTTTGTCATCTTCACGGACTCGAGCTTCATCAGGCACTCTGGAAGAGAGTTGAAAAAAATATTGGAAGGGCATTGTGATAAATTGCGCCAATGGTTTGTCTCTACCTGAAGAGTCACGGCAGGTCTCAGATGGCACAACCCAGGAATGAGCAAAGCTGACTGCATTCTTGGTAATGCGTTCATTGGGTGTACGGTACTCTTGTTTGATTTCACCATCAGCTTTGCCGCAAAGTCCGCAAGTTTGTCCCCTCATCCAGTCAACAACTTTAACCTGAAGCATTGACAAAGCAGACACTCAGCTTAAGTTCTGAGAAGAGATGCACTTCATTGTTATTACCTTCTGTTTATTCGGGTCGAAGTAAACCTCCTGAATTCCGTGGCTGGGAGCGAAGAGGGCAATGCCATCGCCTCTGGCTCTGATCTGGATTTTACCTACGAGCGGAAAGCAAAGTCAAAACACTGTTTTGATAAATAAAAGATAATATAAGACCTGTGTGATGCTGGTATGGCAGGTTGCTGACAGGGATTTCCATTCCGTTGACCTTAACGTTGGACACGCCCCTCTTAGAATACAGTTCGACGTCACTGTTGGGCAAGAAAGTTTACGACTTAGGATTTCATTCTATCTGGCTATTGATGAAATATCTTACATGTCTGCAATCTTGACTTCAAGGCCATTGTGTTCTTGTGCATGGTCTCTCCTCAGGAGGACCAGGAATTTCAGTTCCCTCGTGCAGTCCTGAGCCAAAACTTGGTAGCAAGAGTGTGGCATCTCGTTCTTGTATTTCCTCTTGTTGAATGTTTTCAGGGTGTCCTTGACCAGACTGCACTCAGCTGTGCAACAGAGAAAGATTCGGTTGAGCGATGCATCCAAATGATTCCCCCAAAGCAGGGTCTTTACTGCTCTTCACCTGCGTGTGCTTTGCTAACTAAGTAGGAGATCCTGCCAACCCAGCTGCTCTGGTATGGTTCCACCTCAGCAGCAGTCACTCCAAATGGCAGAGAGATGGGGAGAGCCACGTCACGTTTATAGATGGTCCTCTGTTATGATGACGCGTTAGTCACCGGGAGCAGTTATCTCGAACTGCATATGGGAAAAACGTTACCTTTGGTGTCTTCAGTACAACATTCAGTGATTTCTCCGACACAACTGCCACCGTCAGTTTGATTTCCTTACGCATGTTCTTGGCCTTTGATGAGATGACTCCAGTTTTTAGGACAATGTCGGAAAGGTACTCGGAATACCTGGTCAAAATTTCACAGTGTCATATCGAGCAGCGTATTTTGAGTAATACTGCACATTCTTGAAGTAGTTAGTCATCATTTTCAAGTGTTTTTTCTGATGTATGAAACTTTTGTCTTTACTGCTTAGCGTAGCGTTTCAAGGCACTGGGAAGGTTGTCCCACGTCAGTTTCAAACGCAGCGCTGGCTCGTGGTCGACCACACCGGTTTCAGCAATGAGCTCTGTGTCATATTGTTTGCATTCAAGACCCCATGCAAGGGTGGCCTAAACAAATCAGGAAAGCTTCATTTAGGAAAGGCATTACCATGTGGATGGCAAACACTTACCATCAGCTTGTGCTTACTCAGCATTACGCCATCAGCACACATTCTCCAGCGGTCTTCTTCTGCAAGATTGGCCAATATGAGCTGCACTCTGGATGTCTGTCTGTCAAAGTAAGCTGCAAGCTGGTATCCTAGATCCTTTTGGTGGACCCTCATGGCACGCACAATGACGGTCATAACAGGAGTCAGGGCAGAGGCGAGATACTTGGCCTGAAAGTGCCAGTCATTCCAACATCAGTGACCGCAGTTCTTTGACAGATTATGGAAATGACATAAGCACTACCTTATTGTAGATCTCTTCGAAGCTGCGGGCACTGCTTTTGCTGTTGAGTCGGGAATGCTGGGTGCGACATGGAAGGATTATCCATCTTTATTAAGCTGCACTCTACTTTTTTGTACAACGGTAAATACCTTGTGGACGTGGCTCTTGATGAATGTCATCTCAAACTGCTCCTGCTGCAAGAGAGAAGGTTGATTTTGCAATGAGGACGTACTAATCTGGTCAAGCTTCTGATCTTTCTTCTGATTAACAATCCCTCACCTATGGTCGCGAGCTAAGGGTATAGTACTTGTCCTTAGGGAGGTAGCTGGACTCTACCTTAACATCTAAACAAAAAGCTAGAATAGTCTGACAGTAAGACTCATCCCACACCTTATTCAGATGTGTGAAGATGGTATGGCATGGAGTTAGGATGCCCTCTGGATGCCTGCCCCACAAAGGGATAAGGACATACTTCCCGGAAGAACTGGTGAAAGACTGTGACTCTTTGTTTGGCCTACTGCGCCATTACCGCTGCAGTGGATTACTCCGAGTGTCTCTTTTTTCCTCACCTTTGAAAGGGCACTGGAGAGAGATGAGCTGCTGCTGGAAGAGCGACTGCTGGACCTGAGAGAGTCGCTGCTCCTGGACTTGAGAGATGAACGACTGCTTGAGGATTTGGAGAGTAGGCTGGAGCTGCTCACACTTTTCTTGACCGGGGATTTACTGTCAACTCTTTTGCTCTTGGGGCGAGAGGAAGCACTAGAGGATGACTTGGATGAGGAAGAGACTCTTGAGCTGCTAGAAGCGGACATGCTGGAGCTGGAGGAAGTGACGTTCAACCCGGGTATCAGGATTTTCTTCAGTTTCATCAGGACATTCTTATCCTCAACAATGTCTTCCTCACTCATCTTTATCACTTTCACTATCTTTTCTCCTGCTTTTTCTCCCAACTGAACTTCAATCTCAATCCTCTCAATGGCAGGTCCGGCTTCTGAAAGAGGAATCAGGGTGATTCTACCTATAATCGCCTACCATGAACGAGACCAAAGATACTTGCCTGGAATGACTTCAAAAAGAAGGCTGTGTTTCCCGACCACAAAGTACAGTGGGCTGTGTCTGATGAAGGCAGCATTATGAGATTCGATGTCTGCGCAGGCCTTCAATCCAAACGTTTCAAATATGGCACACATCTTTTTCTCAAGACACGTGCTGTGTTCTCGCCGGTTTTTAAATTCAACTGACACATCACCCACGATGATTTCTGATGAGGATGTCTGCGTCAACCAAAAATGTAGTCAATGTTTTAAGCATAAATAATTAAGCATAAAGCAAATGTGACCACTCACCACTCCACCTGACATCTTTGAGAATTTGGAAGACACTTGTGCGGCTACTTCGCTTGGAACCATTGGTGTTATTATTGCAGTGCCGAGGTCTTCCACATTTCTTGCAATAGCAAACGTGTCAACCCTGTTTTAACAGAACATACTATCACTCAACTTGAAAACTAAATGATGCGCTGTATGCTGGTGAAAGTTCAAATACTTACAGTGCGGATGCAAGTTTATCAACGCCCTGAATTGGCAGAAACGCAAACTTAAAGTTGCCCTTAATCATGTCGAATCTTGCTTCAATCTTTGCAGGAATGTGTGAGTAAACTCTGGCCCTTGACATCAGAGAGGCCTGGAACCAAGCGGTGTTGATGCCCATGACAGCGTAGGTGTGCATGGAAACACTGAAGAATAAGAAAGCATTTACTCAAAGTGGGTTTCAGAGGTTTTATGTTCGGTCAGATCACACTGCAGTGTGTACCTTGGAGAAATTGCAGCCATGATGCTGATGTCAGACTTAAGGAGTTGAGACGCATGGAAGTCCTCTGATGGACGTGGCGTTATACCAGTTTGAACTGTGAGATAACATTTCAATGAAGTGTAAGTAATTACATCCGTTTACTTGGCCGCTGTTAATAGTCAACGTACGTTCTACGGATGCAGATGCCACAGCAGCGGTGTAAAAACTGAGCTCCATGGGCAGACCAACAGACGTGGGGAAAATACGACGCACCTCAGCGACAAGCATCGGCTTCACATAATGTGCGCTAATGCCAGCCAGCAAAGTGTCCAAAACCTCCCTTCCGTAGGCGCGAATGGCAGGTCCATCAGCCAGCTGTGCATGACAGCCACATCAGTGCTGCGAACGCTCAATAATAAGAAATATATACAAGAGGAGAACACCATACCGCAATGATGTGATCAACGACAGCCTTGTCGATGTTGGCAAATGCAATTTCTTGTCCAAAGAACTTCACATAAACGGAGGCCAGTGGTAGCCTTGATGGAGAAGACCGCCATTCAGAGAGCTGCATTCAATAAAAGAGAGTGGTTTGTAATGCACGTTTATGCATGTTCATGTATAAAAAATGTACTTACGGCCTTCAAAACACGTTTCATTTTGGCAATCCTTTCGGTGCTTTCTGGAGCGTCCTCGATTTTCATAAGCGCCTCCTGCACTCCCTCAGTTCTCACTCCAAACTGAAAGACCAATCAAGATGTTGTCCATCACCGCCTCTTTTATGTCTTCATTTTAATTTATCGTACCTCAAAAATGTCAGCATATGCCCCTGCCAGGTAGGTGCGTGCTTTGGCTACCACTGCTTTCGGCATGACAGTAGCAGCGTCGTTCATGTAGAAGGCACTGGCAGCAGCACCCATCATGTAGGGATCTGCAAGAAAAACCGTGAAGGTTGGTTGGTCATGGTTGCACTTAAGTATTAGAGAAATGTATTTCTTTTTCTTACTCAGGTAGGCGTCCAGATAAAGTGCTCTACTGAAGCGATAGCTCAGTCTGTCAAACTTGGGGCTGAGGATCTTCACAGCGACGTTGCAGGCACTAGCACTACAAAAGAGTGTTAGAAGGAATGACATTTTGTTTATGCTATTGATCCAACAACAGAGTCCTTACACTGATTTGTAGTCTGGTGCGGTGTTTCTTGTCATAGCCTTCATGTAAGAGTAGACAAAGCTTGCCACCTGAAGGTTGGGTTCCATCAACAGCGTATTGGCAAGAGTGGTCACCAGTCCCATGGGGAGTTTGGTTTCAAACAACACAATAGCCGAAACCATACGGAGCTCTGGATGCAAAGCCTTGTCCATGAAAAGCTGAACAGCCAGTTCCTGGACCTAAGACATTCAAAGGGAGAGCAGTTAGTAACATGCAAATCTCTGTGTCGACTGAACGTTACCATTTTGGGATCTTTCTTTGCAATATTCCTCATGGCGAGAACGGCATCAAAGTGAACTCTGTGTGGGAACGAAGATGCTGCACTTCCAAAACCAGGCAGGAGCTTCATGATTGGCTTGAGACTGGAGGCATGCCCTGCATTACCCAGGACTTTGAGAGCAAGGATAAGCTCTTCGAAATCGACTCTGGCAACAGCTTCAGCCGCGATTTCGTGAATGGGCTGCACACGGAAAATGGTTCAGTTTTACCTCTAAGTTAAAAAAAAGGAAGGAAAATGCTTTCACCATACATACTCTCAGTAGGTCGACGGGACAAGCCGGGTTTTCTGCACAGTATTTGAAGACAAGGGTTCCATAGCCGAGCATGACGATCTCTCGCAGGACAGGGTTTCTTTTAACGTTGTTGTTCAAGGCCAAAGCCTGCAGTAAAGAGCATTTAGCACAATGATTTGCATCGCAGGGGTGTCTTCAGTTCCCCAGACTCTGACCTCAGCAAGCTTGATAGCCTCCAGGTCGGCGGTCACAGTGTGAATGCACGCGATCAGTGCCTGAGCGGTTTCAGCCATAGTCAATTCTTGACCCAGGAACTTCTCCTTGATGAACCTCAGGGCATCATGAGTACCAATAGCTGGGATGGCATTCAGGATCCAGTACCTGAGGGTGACAGTACTTTCTAGTGTCTGTGAATTTGACGTGTTTTATTTGTTGACCGACCTGTGGTCAGGTTTAGTTTTGAATTGAGTCCAGAGGGCCTCGATGCTGTCAAATCCAGAAACGCGCAGCAGTTGGATGAGCTCAATGAACTTGAGTGGTGCGTCATCATGGACTCTGGCTGTGTTGAAGGTCACCAGGTGGTTGAGAACCTCAATAAGCTGTTAAATGCAATAGGTATATTAGGAATTGGAATGTGTTTCTGTTTTAAATATGGCTACCGAGATTAGATACCTGAGCTTCAGGATGAGTGATTTTTAGAAGCTGGATGGGGGTCTGGAGGAGTTCGGCGCCAAACTCATACTGCAGGGATCCACGTGGGACATAGTCAGCTCCGATGGGCACTGGGATTTTTCCAATCTCCAGGAATTTCAAGATTTGCCTGCAGGGAAATGTTGGTGTTACATTGCTTTTCTTTCACTTCATTTCACATTCAAAGCACATACTTGGCCTCCATTTGGGCAGCACCGTTCATGATGTTGAAGGGAGAGAACTGGATGAGTTCTGTTGAGGTTGCTTCCAAGATCATATATCCCGTGGCTGTGGGCTTCATGGTGTAGTCGTAGGCAGCCGTTCCCTTCATAGCGTGCTCCCCCTGTGGAGCAGTTTCATTTCATGTTGAGGTGTTTGACTGAATGGACTGAGGAGCCACTTACACCCTGGCACTCGATGCATCTCTCTGTGTAAGCCAAGCCGATGTCTTTGATAATCCTCTCCTGGCAGTGGTTCAAGTCCTTGGTCTTGGTCAGATAGATGCGTTCCTCCTTGACATCCTCATAAATGATGTAGTGGGTCTTACACACGCCCTGTGCCCCAGGCTGCGGAAGGAGATGAGGAATGAGTTAGTTCAGCATTGTGGTTCATTTTGCAGGAGATGACAATACCTCCTGCAGCTCATAGACGTTCTGGGTCTTCTTGATGTTCAGCTGGAGGACGTTGAGGATTCCCCTGTAGATGTTGAGGACAGTGGCAGAGACACCCACGGGTGCAAAGACCTTTCCCACAACGCCGTGAGCGTACTCAAACTTGACTGGTGTCAAGAGCTGAGTAGCCAGGGCTGCGGTCAGTTTGGTGGCAGGGACGAATGGATCTTTGGGCCAGATACCGCTGTACTCAAAGATTTCAGGCTCCATAATCTGCAAGACAAAAGTATTATTGCATGTGTTTCTGTGGACATGTAATTCAAACTAAAAATCCATTTGCTATTTACCCGCAGTATGTAGATCTCAGGGGTCTCAGCCAAGATGAAGACTTTGCTCTTTATTTGGACCCCGGCCCGGGCCAGACCCTCCTCCGGCAGGCCACCCAGGAGGAACGCTTCATACTGGTAGATGTAAGTGTCCCCAGCAGCAAACTCGGGCGCTGCAGTAACACAGTCGTTCAGGCAGGCAAGTGAAGCTTCAGTGGATGGAAAATTGAGACTTACCAAAATGGACCTGGTGAGCAGCTGAAAAAAAAAAATCACAAAGTCATGAGTTCCATCTGAAATAAAATTAGAGCTTTAGAATACAGTTAGGAGAAATGCTCACCCGCAAGGGCCACAACCAGAGCAAGGACAAACACTCTCATGGCTGGTGGCTGTGATCGATTGCCATCAGAAGAGTCCTTATAAAGGTAGATCTGCCCGAGGCATGTGCCACTTGGCGAATGATTAACCAAACCTCCTCACAATTGTTGATTGTAGCGAGTGCAGGGCTGAGGAAGATAGAACTTGAATTAATTGTGCTTGCATTTTAAATGATTCACATCCTACTGTCATGTGAGCCCACTGGATATAATAATAGTAAATGAAAACACCTTATCTTATTTAGCTCTGTTCAGAACGCTGTTCCCAAAGTGCATTTATTGGCTTAATGGGAACAGAAACAGACATTTACAGGCGTCCAGATGGACGAGTGAAGATGATTAGGTTGGTTGTATTTTTAACTTTCGGTTCTGTTTTTGTTAAGCTGAGGAGTCAGATAAGATGCCTGGATTCCAAGCTACATGCTTTTCGAACCTCTTATTGGTAGGTAAAACTTTTGCGATCTACATGGCAGTGGACAGAAAAGTTATGGATGATTTGGTCTACAACAGAACCTTGTGTTACGCCGCAGGTCAGTGACAATAGATATAATAAAAAAAAAAATACAGCATTGATTTCAAGCTGGAAAAAAAAAACACATTGACACTACGGTTTTTTTTGGGGGGTGCCATGGTATTTACTTGATCTATTCAAATCATATCTTGACCCTCAATATGTTCAAGTAGCGTGTTGAGAAGTGTTTTTCTGGTATTCAGGGTGAAGGGTGCTGCATCTGGCTCCTGCTGGTGCACGAAAACAGCCTTGGGGAAATCGCAAACAACTTTCACTGTTTGAATTACATGTCACTTTGCTCTGCCCTCAAATCTTTCTTGCTAGGGCATTGCACAACAAATTTACTTTAGGATGCCAATAACCTGTGAAAAGATTAGATTTCGTTCCTCTACAACAATATTTATAGAATGCTTGTTCTACAATTCCAAATCTATCATCAAATATCATTTTTTAATATATATATTTACAATCAATTAGTCAACAATTAGTTTTATCAACTTAAACAAAACTATCAGAGAAAATAATATTATTTATTTATTTGTAATTATTTTATAGCTAACATTTTTCTTATTTGAATATAAACTATGGAAAAATCATGTCACAGGATTACTTGCAGATATTTCTCTGATATCCTTTGACATAACTTTAATTCTTTTTAAAAGTATATAATAATAAAATGATGATAGAATAAAATGAAGATGTGTGATTTAAATTTGCTTAAATCGTCACCGTCGGTAGACAAACTTTACATTTCACTATTTGTGTAAGACATTTTTTGTTATGTAACTCCACTGTTTGGTAATGAACCACACTCCTATGATTCTCCTAACTTTGGTGGCCTCAGAATAGATTAAGCGCAATGGACAAGCAACTCTGTCCTAATTCTAGTTCCCAAATGATGTTGTGGTTAATATAAGGACCTCCGAAGTTCACAAAAAAAGAAGTTCAGAGGAATTTTTCTACTAGCATATAAATTTGGTTGTATATATATATATATACATATGTGTGTGTCATGTATGTCATGTGTCTCGTGCACATTTTATTGAAATGTATATATATATTGAATAATATATGCTTTTTAGTTGGAAGTCTAATGAAACAATAAAGTTTAAATAAAGTTAAATATATTATTTCTTATTAAGATGTATGCTCATATATTCTTAGAAATGATGATATTTTCTATCCGTATGTAATAATACAAGAGACCTATGAAGATTTGGTATCAATTGTCTCATTAATGATCAAATGAAGACGACACTCCTTTAATCGATTAAAGGGTGTAGACGTGCATGAAATGTCTCCCGGGATTAATCGAGGTTTTCTCATTGTGATTCTGATAGTAATCTTATTACGGGTGTTGTGAGACGGTTTGTCCCTCGTCGGTCACCGTACTGCACTCAAACTCGAGTGACGGCTCAGATTATTCTCACAAGATTAAGAAAGTTTGCGGCTCAAGATGTCGCCGTTTGTTCTTCTGATGTTGTCGTGGATGATGGTGGCCGTGCGGGCAGGCGATTGTCCCTGTGAGTCACCACAACTGTGCCAACAGATTCGAGCGGAAAGGGAGTTTGAGGTACTGACGTCAACGCTGTTTCTTCTGGTTTCTTCTCTTGTCTCGTGACTCAAAACTAACTTCTCATGCTTATTGTAATTCACGTTTTCTATCAACGCACAGATTTGTCTTGAATGAATTAACATTTATTCTGCCTTAAATGTATCAACAATTATTGTCTGCGACACAGACATAAACAGCTTTTCCATTTTCCCATGCACCTATGAAATCGATACAACACTTTGAATATAGGTAGAATTTATTGCTGCAAAATAAACAAGGATTTAATTTACTTAAATATTTAATACGTGATATAAGTATGTTTTGCATAACAAAAAAACTAAGATCTGTCGTAATTAGAAAGTGAAACCAAATATTCATATAATATTTTTAGACATCAATAAATTTAATATATATTTTGACCTTGCTCTTGCTAAAACTTTAGAGGAATACAATTTATTTATTTAGTTATTTATTATTTTATGTGCTACTTGAAACAAAAATTTCCTGAACTTCCTCATTGCTGACTCCTCACCTTCCTCTTTGAAACCGGTTTATAGTTACGCACCATTAAATCACTCTCACCTCAGTGCTCCATATTGACATGTGTTCAGGTGTTTGTATTCGACGTTGGTAAAAAGACATGGAAGTGGTACGACTGGGACCTGGTGACCACGGTGGCCATGTTTGGGGAATATGATGCGGAACTCATGTGCTATGCTCACTCCAAAGGAGCACGTGTTGTCCTTAAAGGTAAGGATCAAATGAATGACGAAAGGTCGGTCGACCCTCCAACACATCTGGCTACCAATATATTATCAGAAGAATAAAGACTGCAAGTGAGAACACACACTTTATTTATTAAATCAACAGCGACAGGGCACTTGTAGCTAGCAGTACAGGACGTCTGTATTGTTGCTGAAGACAAACATCAATGGCCGTCCCTGTCTTCTCAAAGGTGACGTTCCCCTCTCCAACATGGTGGACCCTGGCAACAGAACCGCCTGGATAACTGAGAAGCTCAACTTGGCCAAGAGTCAGTTTATGGACGGGATCAACATCGATATCGAACAAGCGGTGGATGAAAACTCACCCGAGTATTTCGCCTTAAACAGCTTGGTGAAAGAGACGACGGAGATGTTTCACCAGGAGATTCCCGGCTCGCAGGTGGAGATTAGACTTTTCGTTTGCGCCTAGCGAGAAGTGGCATCTCATTTTACCTGTTCCTGTTCTCCAGGTGTCATTCGATGTCGCCTGGTCGCCCAAATGCATCGACAAACGCTGCTATGACTACGTCACCATCGCCGAGTCGTGTGACCTGGTGTTTGTCATGTCGTACGACGAGCAGAGCCAGATCACAGGCGACTGCATCGCCATGGCAAACGCTCCCATAGCTCAGACAACTGAGGGTTGGTGACCTGGTCATGAGCCCTGCCCATCCTCAGTGACCCCTCTGTGGCTTACACTTTCATGTCTTACCAGCTTACGACCTGTATCTGAACCTGAGTGTGGATCGGAACAAGCTGCTGGTGGGTGTTCCCTGGTACGGCTATGACTATCCCTGCATCAACTTCTCACTGGTGAGGTGTCTCTCTTTCTAATCCACTATTGGTTATTAGATCTGCTGTAATATATCACGATTATTGTTGTTGTTGTCGTATACGGTATGTACATCTATAGAGGGCTTTACTATAATTATTATTGTTACAACTTCTATAGTTCTATGTCGGTGACGGTACTTGAGGTGAGTCCCTGTTTTGTTTTGTTTTTTTAAACGGAGCTGTCTGTTGCGTTGATCCTCAATCCTCTAACTACAGTTCAGTAACTTCAGTTTTAGTCACCTCGACAGTTTTAATTTTTTTGTCTATAGCGGCATTTTCGAATCCCCCTTTTGCCTCAAGTAATAAGTATTATGCAATCTCAGGAGGGCGTCTGCACTATTCCAAAAGTCCCGTTCCGTGGCGCCCCCTGCAGTGATGCAGCGGGGAAGCAGAAACCCTACAGCTGGATCGTGAAGCAGATCAACAGCTCCATCTCTGGCCGCCTGTGGGATGACAACCAGAAGGCTCCCTACTTCAATTACAAGGTGGGCGATTTCTGCTCCCTGACTCTTACTGTGTTTGTGGAGTTCTTGAATATAAAAGCAGAGAAGTCAGCAGAAGATGTTCTGACTGACACGTTTGTCCACATGACTCAGGATCCAACGGGACAGATCCACCAGGTCTGGTACGACGACCCTGAGAGTCTTTGTCTGAAGGCAAACTTGGTGAAGCTGAAAGGTCTGAGAGGCATCGGCATGTGGAACGGCAACATCCTGGACTACAGTGACGACCCGGTGGCCAGGCAACAGACTGCGATGATGTGGAAGGCGCTTCTGGGATGCTAGACTTCCTCCCTTCACACCTACTTGTTTGGTCAACACACGCCGCTTTGTTCTGCGCTGCACTGGCCGCTGCTATTCAGTGTAGCCATTGACATTCCACTGATTCTCCGCGGAGCAGAGCCCTACACTGAGGGCATTTTCCATAAATACATAAAAATAAAAGGTTTATCCCGACTCTTACTCCAATTATTTTTTATTATTTTATCGTTCCATTGTCATCACTTCTGACTTTCATCCTGTCAAGCCTTGAGTAGAGGCTCTCAGCGGGAGCTGCTTTGAACTGGGGGCTTGTTTCCAGCTCCTCCAAGGAGACCAGGATGAGAGGACTGGCTCTTCTTCTGGGCCAGCTCCGCCTTCAGTGCCCGCAACTCCGTGGCAGCCTGCTTCCTCAGCTGGTGGAAACTGCTGGTTAGTAAAGGAACCAAACCTCAGTAGCGTCGCCGTACCTTCACCTCCGTCACCAGCTTCATTTTGGCGTCGTCCACTTTTCTCTTCAGGTCGTCGATCTCGTGGCTCTCGGTCATGATCTGAATGATGAGCTCGTTCTGAAACATGGGTGTTGAAATGAGCCTCTGAGAGACGTCCTAGCTCTGATCTGACCAACCTTGGCAGAAGATCTGCCCTGCTTCCTGGGCTTGCCTCTGTGGTCCCTGGCCTGGAGCTGGTGGAGGAGCTTGTTGTAGAAGGTCTCCAACTCTTGCCGAAGACTCCTCAGGGTCTCCTCCAGAGGTGCAGTGGCCTTTTTAGTCTCAAAGTATTTCTTCTTCCAGCTGTCACGTGCTGCAGAAGTTTTTACAACTGAACCGATGACACTAGAAATCTTTTCTCAAAAAAACAATTCTCCCCCCCACCTTGGTTGCGTCTGTGTCTGTTCTGGGCCAACAAGTCCTTCCCCTTTCTCAGCAGCTCCTGCCTCTTCCACTCCAGCTGCTTCCTCTCCTCCCTCACCAGTCTCATCTCCTCTATCACCTCCTCCCCTTTCAAGTAAAATAACACACTTGTTAGTCGTCAAATGTGTCTCACTCCCAGCAGGCAGTGGTCCTCACTGCTCTTGAAGAAGATGGGTGGTCCGGGTTTGGTGGTCTCAGGTTCTAGTCCTGGAGGAGGAGATGTGCAGCGGACGGGCCGAGACAACACAGCTGGACTCTGCGTCGCCTTTGGAGACAAACAACAAACACAGTGGCAGGAGTTTATAACAGCTCTGTTGTAAAGAACTTCCGAAGCACACAAGAGGCTGGATTGCGACTTTGCTTGCACTCAACATTTGCCTAGACTGGGTCACATATCTCTAATGTAATCCAGAATTTCCAAAAGAGCACACTCAGCGCTGGCGTGGACAGCTTACCGAGTTGGTCTCTTTGCTCCGGCTGGTGGACTCACAAGCTTCTGGAGGCTTCGTCAACCTGTGCAGAGAATCTGTCAGAGGTCCCTGCAGCAGTGGAGGTCTCCATCAAGTTCTCGTTACCCGGCTGCAGCGGAGAGCTCTGGTCTTCTCTCCTCCTGTAGCTCAGATACTGCAACATGTCTGGTAGCTCCAGCTTGTCTCTGCGCCCCCTTCCTGCTCCATCCTTCCTCCTCCAGAGAGCTCTTGGTTGGAGCTGCAGGAGCTTGAACACAGTCACCTCTGTTCTTTCAACACAGCTTTGTAATGTTTGTACCTGTGTTCTGGTGAAGGTCTGCTCTGTGACTGTGTGGGTTTCTGCAGCAGCTCTCCTTCTGGTCCCACTCAGACTTGTGAGAGGAGGCTGCTTCATGGTCATCATCTGAATCAGAGGAGCTGAAGGTCTGCTCGCCTTCCCTCTCCTCTTCCTCTTCTTGTCCCAGGCTCGGAGTCGCAGCTGTGTGTGGGGCATACTGAGGTAGCCGAGGGAATTTAAGACGCTCCTTTGTCTCTGCTGGCAGATTCCAGGTTTTAGGCGGGTAGTAGTGGTGGTGGTGGTGGTCCGGGGAGCTGCTGCTGGTCTCAGCACTGAGGGACTCAGAGCAAAAGCTGCTGTCGTTCTCCACCTTGGGCAGCAGGTAGAGTTCTGGCTGTGGAGCCTGCACACCATCAGTGTTGTCATTCTGTTGTTATCTTATGATAAGAACCTTTCAACAGTTCACATGTTGGTTGAAACAATGGGCGAGCAGAAATGAAATCACTCCTTTGTCCATTAGTATATACTTGTTTTTTTTTTATATTTTTGGTTTGTTTTGCTTGCTGTTTTCACGGACTTAGGCAAACAATCCCCAAGCTGAACTGTTATTAAGACTGTTCCACTAGAAGGAAATGAGAGGGAGGAGTCATAATGTCATAAAAACAGTGGGACATATTTGGGAACGTGGGTCATATTTATTATTATTATTTACTATGTACATTATATATGGTAAATAATAATAATAATAATAATAATAATAATAATATGAATAGTTTGCGCAATAGACGTGTCTATTTATGATTTAATACCATTAAAAAGTGTTATGTACTGATCTGTTTGGCTAGCTTTTCATCTGGAACAATGAAAACGTCACACCTAACTGCTGCAGTTATTAGTAAATGATGCCACACTAAACAGCTTGTTTGGAAACATGACAATACATTACTCATGTTAACTATGCTGCCGATATTCACACACATTAACTTAAAATTAAGTTGCATTAAATGTTGTTAATATAAGTGCAGAAATGAATCTTTCAATGAAAGTGACTACTATTTGAATGGCACTTTACGTACATATGGCGGAGCAAATGTTTTGACTTTCAGGTCCCGCTCCTGGCTGCTCTTCACCTGCAACACACCAACCAGTATTTTCATTTTTTTTTTAAACCTCCATAGGACGATGCCAAGAAGCCAGGTTCTCTCACCAAAGCCAAACTGCGGCCCAAACACTTCAGGAAGGAGAACTTGTCGATGTTTCTCTCTGCTCCAAGGAGACATGCCAGTTCGTTCCTCAGAGATTTCAGGGTGAGGTCCGGGTGAACTCTAGTAGCAACGTGAGGTCAGAAGACACCTGTTTATCTCGCTTTTTAAGAACACTTCATGTACACAGATACTTTATTTATTATGACCTCATCCAGGAACTGCAGTCACCTGATGAAGCCAGTAGAGACGAAGCCGTCAATGGCTTCAGATGGGACCTTGTTTAGTCTCATGTTCCACTGGTCCTCTGGCACATACAGCACATGGAGCTCCACAAACTGATGTTCAAGAGGACAGAGGTCAATCGAAAGGACGTACAAAACACACCTTGTCAAGGCAGAATCAGCTTTATTGCCAAGGTTTGTGAGGATCCCACCAACTGGGAAAGTGCTCTGGTACATCGTGAAATATTAGTAAAACAAAATGAGAAACCACATCACATACCTTACAGCTGTTGGGTCTTCTGTCCTCTGCAAAGCTGAGAGACTCGCACGACACTTCCATTGCAGCAGTCCAGCAACACTGAGGGGGAGAGGAGCGGATTCCAGTAAGTTGTCACTTTTACAACGATCCCTCTTTTTGTTTGCCCGTTGAGGGGCAGAGACGGCTGATGTGTAACCGCAGACAGGCCGTGAAGGAGGCTCGCTTTTATGAGAGTGCCAGCTTGGTTGCTCCGGTGGTGGTGAGGAGGAGGACCACTGTGGCAGGAACAGCAGACTCAGAGGAGTTTTGGAAGAGCTCACTTGTCGCGTTTACTCGTTTGAAGCTGAATACAAAGTTCTATTGTTGGTTTGTTTGTTAAAAAAACTCAACATAATTGGATTTCATTGACAGAAACACGAACCGCCCCTTCGTAAACCGGAAACAGTAGAGGAAGTAGTTAGCATTTAGCTCGCTCGCTACTATCAACAAGTGTCCAGCAGAAGTTCAACACTCGACTTTAATAACACCGTGCTGACTAAACGGAACAATGTCCGGATCGTCCAACATCGTCGCGATGAAAAAAGCGGTGAAACAGTTGCGTCTCGAGGCGGGCATCAACAGAGTGAAGGTAAAACTTGACTTCACCAGTCAAGAATTAAGGGCGTTTCTCTTCGCTCGGTCCCGAACTCAGGCGCCTTCGTGTCCCTCAGGTGTCGCAAGCCGCTGCCGACCTGCAGCAATACTGTCTCCAGAACGCCCAGCATGACCCTCTGCTCACCGGGATGTCGTCCAGCAACAACCCGTTCAGACCGCAGAAAGTCTGCTCCTTCCTATAACCCATAACAGTGAGTCCACCGTCCGCTTGTTCCGTGTGTCTGCCGTTTTCTTAAAGGCTGACAGTTGGTGTTTATCGTTCATAGCATGGCTCATGCACGTCAAATCGTTGTCACTTCTAATCATGGTCACAAAAGCAAGCTTTGGTTCGTAACAACGAACCAAGATGCCCGAGTGAAGACCTCTTTTTCTGCTATTATAAAGTCATAATATTCATAAAGGAACGGTTGAACACATTCTCCCAAGTGTAAAGTACCCAAATCCAAATGTTGATACAACGTTCAGAGTTCAGTGTTCAACAGCGCTTTTGGTCACTTCCATGTATTTTCTGATCTGTGACTCGACTCTCATGTAAATCCTCAGTGACTTGAAGAGACAGATATATACACCATACGGGGCAGGGTCATTAAATTCCACATGGAGCCACATCATATATTAGGTTATTCAAACATACATGCGTATGCGCCTAAAAATTTAGGCGCATACGCATGTACTGTCACGTCATTCTTATTACCTGATATGTATTAGCTTGCAAAAATAAACCAAAATATTGAGTTGACCAAGCAAGTGTAAAGGTCAGGGCTCAAAAGTCAGCTTGTAGAAAAACAAGCAGTAAGACCAGCCACATAAAACACGATGGTGATTATTGTAGGCACATGTGCGGGTTTGAAGTGAGTTTTGAGGGACATCGAACACACCAGTGTTTGGAACATTAAGTCACAGAAGTGCCTCGATGGTCGTACTAATCAATTTGCATCGAATTTTAAAAACATTTTTCTCTCGATCAACTTCTCACGGAGCAACATGATGTATCGAGTTGGCACTCCCTCTTGTGGTTGTTGGACCTTATTGCTCCTTAGAAATTCACCTGACGTCCTTCCCTCCCACAGGTGTTGAACGTGGAGCCAGACTGACGCAGGCAGCAACACTGTGGACCTGACAGGAGTGTGATGACGGAGTTGTGCACCCCACCATTTCAAGTGATGTGGGAAAAAGAGAAAACAAATTTGCAACATTTCAAGGTGCTGATGTGGATGTCTTAACTCACCTGTGTAGATGTAGCTGACTAACACACATGTGCCTTTTCAAATGTACTTGTTTTTTTTTTTTTTTAATAATATGAACCGAGATAACTTGGGCTGTTTTTAATGTGAGGAAACCTTCACACTTGATCACGTTAAACAAGTTAAATGACACCTTTGCGTTACGAGTTGTTCAGTCTTCAGTGCCTGGGCGTGTCATATTCAGCAACATCCATGAAGACTAAAGAGTTCATTTGTTTAAATCCGCAAGCGGGGAGACTTGAACGCTCCATCATCAGAGCTGGAACTTGCGTCGGCAGGCATCCATCTCGTGGCGCTGGAAGGACAGGACACCGACTTCATTTCGCCGTACAAGCTCCACGAGCAACAGAAGTGGTCGACATCGTACCTTAAGCACCCACTCGTACTCGCCATACTTGGAGTCAAACGTCCCTTTCTGTAGCGAGCGCAGCTTGAGAGTGAAGCGGGGGCCCAGCTCCTGGATGCCAACTTTCTTCTCGTTTTTGAAAATATACCTTTTGAGTTGAAACGTAAACAACATGTTTTGTAAATAACAACTGAAGGCAACTTCTGTCCAGCCATCTTCAACTCTCACCTGTGGAACCTGAAGAAGATGAAGTCTCTCTGGTTGTGGAAAGTGGCGACCTGTCGACCCACAAACTGCGGCTCTTGTGGGAAAAGAGCCGCCAGCAGGCGGCCGATGCTGTGACCCAGGCGCGTGGTGAAGTGGTTGAGAATCACCTCGGGGTAGTGTTGTGTGGGATCTTTGCCTCGTCTCTGCCACGAACAAGACTGCAGTGAGAATCAAAGTCATTTGAAGGATGAAACGCCTCAACAGACCTTTATCTCTTTGCGTAATCGAACGCTGCTGACTTTAAAGTGTGCGGTCGGACCGTCAGGCAGGTGACACAGAACCATACCATCTTTAAAAAACAGTGAAGGAATGCAGCTGACAAACGCTTTTCAACAAGTGACAGGTGAGACGCTGTCTTCAGTTTAAATGTCACAACACAACGTGCAAAAGAGAAGGATACTGGGCGATCTGCGGTCCTCGTTCACCACGATGAGGTACGTGAAGTCCCGAGAGACACACTGAGGGACGATCCTCTTCAGGGCCAAACCTTTTCTGTAGTAGACGTAAGCGTTGGGGATCACAGTGGCCAGCTGCTGACAGAACTTCACCGTTCTCTGCGGCAAACGATGGACATTGTTGCAGTCACATTCCACAAACTCCACAAGCAAAAAGTGAATATCTATGATGAGGGATGTCCCGACACCATTTTTTTGCTGACTGAGTACAGGTACTGACAAATGAGTACTTAACCAATACAGCGTACTTAATAATACCATAATAACAATTGAAATTGTTCCCTGAACAAACATGACACCACTGCCACAGATTTCACTTTGAACATTTCAAGTTTCAACTGGGCAATATATGTAGATGTGAGGAGTTCATGATTCAAGTTCAGAACATTGCAGAGTTTGTTTTATGAGTCAGTCTCCATGCTGGACCCCGTTTTCAAAACTAGCTTAGAAGTGATCTAAGGCCACCTACCGCTGCGGCTTATGTATGAAGAAGAACTATTTTCCTTCTTAAAGTTAGTGAGCTCTACAGTCCAGAATTTACGGTAACAAAAAAAAATTGAGTAAAACATCCAATGTTACTGATCGCCAAAACGGTCTGGAACACATTGAGGATGTGAAGGTGAACCGTGACCAGGCAAGGGAATGTAATGGGTGAACGAAATGACAATAGAAGATTGTGAATGATCAGAATGAGTGGATGCTCTGCCAAAGTGACTGTCAAGGTCACGCGCTATAAATTATTGCTCTATGCTGATTTATCGAGTCTCACTCGTGTATGCGTCCTATGTGCATGTTCTTCTCCTACACACACTGAAGCGAACAAGGAGTTCCAAAGCACAACTTCCAAGTTGTTCTGAAACCAAATGTTCCTCTAACTCGACCACACACCTTCACAGAAGAGTGATGGAATCTTCCTTGTCTGACATGTGACGTTAAAGTCTGCATCTGTAGTAGAGCTGACGGCTAGCGTAGCGTTTCAAGTCAAACTTTATTGACACCAGTGGAGCATCAAGGTTTACCAATTTGTAACATACGTTGGCTTAAATCTAAATGCAAACCCAATTAAATGTGATCCAATATGAAATCCAGTATGAAAATCAAACTTTAAAAAAATTGATATACTTTAGGCCAGTGATTCTTAACCATTGGGCCGGGGTAAATTTTTTTTTTGGGCCGCGAGACGCTCAGTTTCAATTCATAAGCCACGTATGGTGGCAGTACTGTGTCACAGAATTGACTTGACATCTACAAATCTCTAAAAGTTAACAACTGGGGAGAACTTCTTAAAAGAAAAAAAGTGATGCTGCCACCCCAACAGTAATAACTGTTCATGAAAGCACCTGTTGAGGCAGTTTTGATACTTTCATTTGGCCATACTTTCATTTACACTATAGTTGTATCTTCTTTGAAGCTTAGATAAAATATATTATTTTTATTTTATGATTTTAGACATGGTTTCATTGTATTATTTTTATTCAAAAGTTTATTCAGTTTTTCCAATTGTCACAACAGTGATTTTTTTTCTTTAGCAAATTAGATGAATATGACTAGCACCTGGTTCTGCTGCTGGTTGGACTTTTCTATGACAAAAATCTTTGTGATGATCACATGGTTTGTTTACATGTAAGTAGATGAAATATGGTTATTGATCCAAAGGAAATCAAGAGTAATGAATCAGTTCTATTACTTGAATGGGCCCCGGGCCCATATGTTCAGAGAAAGGTGGCCCCCAGATCAAAAAGGTTAAGAACTCCTGCTGTTGTATCAACGTTGGTGGGACATGAGGGTGAATATACAAAGCAAGAGCTCCTCACCCCGCGAGGTCTGTCCGACGTAGTGATGAGAACCTTGGGGTTTGTCAGTCCGTTAAAATAAGCGGAAAACTCATCGGTGGCCTCATCGAAAGCGACCTAGAGGAGGAAAGAAAACAGAGTAAGCTCTGTTACACAGCCTGTTCACCAGCACGCGAGGCCATGCTCACCTCCTCATCTTCTGGGTCCACCACCGTCTCGTCGTAGACTCTCTGGTTTTCTATGGTCTTGGGAACTTCTTTTGGTGGAGCCTAAAATCACAAGGCAGAAGCTGTGTCGGTTTCACAACAGGCGTGATGAACACACGTACCTTGTCTCCCAGCGCTTCTCTCTCTTTCCTCCTCTTTTTCCTCATCTGCATCTTTTCCTTGAAAAAAAAGAGCATGAAATCACATTTAACCTGGAGCTTCCCAAATGCTTTAGAATGAAACATTGTGAAGTTATCTGTGTTATATTAAAAAAGAAATACATAAAACAGGAGCGCCACCTAGCGAGCACTGGAAACGACAACGTCTCATCACTAGTTCCAGCACCACGAAAAACTTCGACTACTTCAATGCGATTCTTCTTGAGTCGTGGCGGTAGCCCCGCGCGTGCCTACCTTGCGTTTCTCCTGCTTCAGCTTCATGAACATCACATGCCTCCTCTGCTTGTTCTTGATCTCAGACATGTTAAATGTGGGGGGGAAGACTGTGGCTGGTGCCTCGGTCTCCTGCTTCACCTCCACCGCGCTTACGTCCGGCTTTTCCTCCCGCGCGCTCTTCGCCTTGCTTTTCTTATCCTTCTTTTTCGTCTTCTTCTTTCCGCTGTCATCAGAGGTCACGGGAACCTCAGTGAAATCCATTTTTTTATCGGTTGACTGTTTTGGCAGACGCGTTCACGTGTGTTGCTGCTGGGAGTGAAGTCACTTCCGGCAGAAGTCAGCAAAATTGACGTGGAAAAAATGGTGCGACATCTAACGGCAGGGAGTAGATAATGCGCCACTTGGTAACGCGAGTGGGTAACGAGTGAATAAGATGACGAGACGTTATAGCGATAACAGAAGACAACTAGGCATTTTTACCATTATTTAAATCATTTAATAAAAAGTCCATTAAAAAGTTTAGAAATGTATGAAAATTATTTATGGGAAAAATAACCCCAATAAATACGTGTATAGGTTTACACAGCATTGATGAGTGTAAAAAGAAAGAAAAGAAAATGCTAAAAATTGTATCATTATATGACACATAGTTGACGTTGAAAGTCCTCAAGTCAGCAGCCGATGTACCAGTCCACCACTGGTCGAAAGGCTTTGTAGATCACTGGGTCGTCGGTGCACAGCACACCTCCAGCACGCCACATTTGCACATTCTGTCGGTTTAGATCCCCCAAGCAGGTCAGCTGGTCCTCATAGATCAACGACACACACCACTTGGAGTGATCTTCGTAGGACGTGAACTTGACAGGACCAGGCAGCTTGATACGCTTGACGTTCATGGCGTGTCTGGGGAGCGAGCAGTTGGAGGGCAGATCTTTAGCTTGTCTCTGCCAGGACTGGACCAGGAGGTCCGAGTTCAGGACCTGAGCCACCCAACCAACATATATGTCTAGGGAGACGGCAAAGGAAGGATACATTGATGGAGGAAAAAAGAAGAAAAAAAAAAAAGAGTTAATTTTGTCAATATCTTACCGTCCACAAATTTAGCTGACTTGACAAAACTGTAAAATGTCTGTCCCCCAGCAGAGACCAGCGGCCGCACTCCCTTGTCTCCCGACTTAGGTGGTCTGCCGCCGCCGCCACACATCTCGACCAACAGTGGGAATCTGGAGGAGAAGGCAGGCGGCACGGAGCAGTTGTAGAAGTGAGGGTTAAGTAAGGTCATCTGCTGCTCTGCAGAGAACCAGACAAGGATGAAAAACAGTAAGAAACTAACTCTTTTTTTTCCCCTCCTCATGAAACAATTCATCTTTCTATTGCAAGTATAGCGCTCTTCTCATCTCCTTCCATGTTATGCCTCGTGTTTATGCTGTCATGCTGAGTTTCATCCACCTTCAAATCATTCTTCCAGTCTTCTCTTCCTCACGACCACCTTTCTCATTGTACATCTTCCTGCTTTCATCTAACCACCTGTCCTTACGTCCATCTATTTTCCACTTTCAACCCTTTTTAGCCCCATCTATCCGTCATTTTCTTCACACCAAGCTTACTAAATCTTTCAGTTTTTTGATACTTTATTTACACGATATTTAAACACATACTTCCATTCCTCCCTCTGACCACCTTCCTTCATGAATCTTCTCTTTCTATTTCATATCTATCTCTCCTTTCCTCTAATTCCTTTCCTCAACCATCATTATCATAGCATCTATCATGACATTTCTACATTTTTTGTAACTTGTGTTTCAGCCTTCTTTCTTCTACCTCTTAATTTTTATCTAGGTGACTTTCATCACAAGTGTTAGGTAACAGTGGAGGTCAGGGTCAACAACAACAGTGCTGTTGACTCTGCAGTGTTTGGGCATTGAGCAACAGAATTCAGACACTGAAGTGAGATTTAGATTTAGATTAGATTGTGCTTAATAGCTCTCACCAACGTGAAGAAACTGGTCAAAGTTGTATGTGACACACAGAGCGGTCTGGCCGTAATATATTCCAGTCACCGGGTAAAGGTATCCCTTCTCGGGGGCGGAAGGGAAGTGGGGGATGCTGTGTGACATCCAGAAACCTTGGATGTGGTCGAAAAGGAGAACGCCTATTGGAGGGGAAAAGCACACAAAAAGTTCCACAGGTCGGGTCCTCAAAGGCAAAAACTGCTAACAGAAAGCTGCTCTTTGAACGTTTCCTCACATAAAGACATTGCACAACATTATGTTCCAAATGTCTATTTGCAGAGAGAAGTCACACACAGCACGTAGTTTTCACAAATTGTACTGTAATGTTGATATGTGCCTCCAGCTAAGCCTGTGCTGAAGTTACAAATATTTATATTGTGTCAAAGGGAATCAAGGAGGAGTAGAAAACAGAGAGAATGGCTTTCTCAAACAGGAACAAGGTTAGGTTGGTTTAAGGGAAGGCATTGGAAGGAGGCGTGAAAATGAAAGTGCAAGACAGAAAACAAAGCGGGGAAATAGAAGGAAGTTGCGAGAAGGGTTCAAAGTAATACAGGGGAGACATTCTGTGAGAGTAGAGGGCTGGAGAGAAAGTCAGTACATGAAAAGATGCAGGGATAAGATGGGGACAATGTTTGGGATCAGTCATCCTGAGGGTTAGTGATGGGCTGGTGAGGCTTCATGAAACGGCGGCATAATTGTCAGGGCCCACTGGATGTACAAAAATATTTAAACAACAATATCAATGACAAAGCACATCATTTTAAAATAGAAAGTGTCACCTACAGAGCTCTGAAAATGAGGACATTGTTTCATGAAACCTCATCAGCCCATCACTCATCCTCAGTAATGAACAGGTGAAGACGGTGAAGAGGAGAGTGCAGCCAATGTGGGAGTCACAAGAAAGCACAACATTAGTCATGAGTTTATCAGAGTGAGAACTGAAGTCTAGAGTCAGGAAGTTAGCCAGAGGAGGAGAGACAGTGGACATGTTCATCCAAAAATCCGTTCATTGACCAGAGAGTATAAAATACAAACAAACCCCTGATGTTTCTATCACAGATTTACATGACAAAATGTCGCTACGTTTGTGAAGTTAACATAAAAACTCTTTACCTTTGGTGTGTCCATGTCCTCGGATGTATTCTGTATCAGGCGGTGAATCGTTGTACAGTGCATAGACTGAGCTGTTAGACTGACAAGATTATGGGAGACAGTTTTGGAAGTGCTTGTCCGCTACCAAACATTTTAACAGTTCAATAGCTACGAAACGTGTAGATGTGTACAAAAAGTTTGGAAAATCTGTCAAAACTGAAGGTTTGGTTTTCACTGGCTTTGTCAAGCAGTTCCTCATACACAGCAACTTGAAGTGCTTCTGGCCTAAAACCGTTCCCAAGCACATCCTCGTGCCCTGGACGTCCTCACCTTGTAAGTGTCTCCCTTGTACAGCTGGTTTAGTGTGTTGGCCACGGCTCCTTCACTCATGTTGACCATGAACTGACTCATCACCCAGGTCCCGACAGAGGAGTCCAGATACATGTAGTCCACGCCACTCCCAACACCACCTATCTGATACCGCGGTAGCTTGTAAATGATGAACCTTTGGTGGTCAAACAACTAGATGTCGGTTGTTATATCACATTTTCTGGGGAAACACAAAGCTCCAACTCACCAATCCACCGGCTCCCCTGCTTCATTCCTGCACGAGATGTGAGATCGGCAGCAACACAAAAACATTAAAACTAACCACAAACACAGACAAATGTTGAGACACATGGTGGATCGAGAGATCAGTTGTCAGAGGACTTATAAATGAGAATTCAGTCACATTACCCTCCAACCTGAAACAGGAACTGATACAGTTGACAGGCTGATTTTAGGCACAGGGAGGAAGTGTGAAAACAAAAACTTCTCCAAACTGACCGTGGCAACACACAGAAACGAAAGCTAATGAACTTATTTTACAGCAGCCAGTAAACATGTGAGATGGTTAAATAAAAAAAAGAAAGACAGAGAAGAGTGTCACAGACAGCAAACTGTAGCAAACTACAGCTACAGCTAACTCTGCATGGGTACATATTATGGATAATCAGATACTACTACTGGATGATGGCGATAACAGTGCGAGCACCGAGGACTCTGTTCGCTAAGCAACATGAAGAGATACCGAAGGATTTATAAGAATAATTCAGGAAATGTTGAATGGGATGAGGAACAGATCTGTCTGTAGACAGTCCGCCATTTCTACTGGTTTATCTCTCTGGAACACTACTACCACCTGCTGTCTCACGGAGCACATTTGCATTAATGATATTTCAAATGCTAAACAGGTCTCCCGCAATATATATATATATGAAGAATGTAGGACATAATATTGGGTGAAAATGAGAAAATGAGCACCCACTTTTCTAATTCATATTAATAATAACAAATGAATATGATTTTAAACTTGCTCCCCCTGCTTTTTATCAGTTGATACTTAACATAAAAATATTATTTTTCCTCACACACAACATTAACCATCTGCACAGCTGTGTTTCAAAGGAAAAGTGGCTGAATATTACCAAAAACGCAACGCTTTATAAAATCCCTGTTTAAAAAGTGTGTATTATTGCCATTCATGAAGTTCTAACTCTATTCATGACCTACAAAGACACAGAGTTGGTGATTGATGCTTACATAAGATGAGCAGTGGAAGCAAAGAAAATCAATGAATGGACTCAAAAAAAAAAAGAAAGAAAAACATGCTCACGCTCTGGTGAAACTGGTTTCACCTCTAAACTTCCAATCACCGAGTTTGACCGGTGGATCCACCCTAACTGTGAAATGCATCTGGAGCAGCAGGAGACAGCAGACACTCAAGGAACAGCTGAAGGAAGGGAAGTGATCATGGCACATCAGGTATGTATTCAAGCTAACATTGATACTATGTGCATTTATTAATCCGCTCACAGAGGAGAGTATTGACATAGTTTTGAGGTAAATGACCTGAAGGCAAGACTGTTGCTAGGGACACATTATTTGTGCGCACAATAGATGACAAGTTCCATCTTCATGTGAAGACCATTTCATTTTTAAAACTAGAACTATAAATCTAAAGGTACCAACGGTGGAATATGTTCATCAGCAGCGGTGGTCAGTTCAATGAACGGCTAACATATCAACACATTTTGCAATGGATTATTTTTTTTTGCGCTTTAAGAAGCGCTTAAATATTGGTGGCTTTCTGGAAGATCATCAGGATGCACGAGTGTTATTATTAAAGGATTGCTGACGCTCATCTTCCTTGTTTTACTGTGTGTGCTGTGCAAACAAGTACTGGAATGCTACTGCCACCTGCAGTCCAATTCAGCTCAGTTGAATTTGACTATTTCTCTATGATATTGTAGCAATTTGAAATGCTTTAGCGAGATGCAATAGTGAACTAAAAGTAACACATCTTCCCGTCCTGCGCTGCTGCGTGTGTCAGAATGTGGAGTTTGTGCGAACAGGCTACGGAAAGAACATGGTGAAGGTGCTCACCATCAGGAGAGAGCGGAACCAACACAGCATCATTGAGCTGAAGGCGGACGTCGAACTGACGCTCAGGTCACGCAAGGACTACCTGACAGGAGACAACGGAGACATCATCCCGACGGACACCATCAAAAACACGGTGCACGCACTGGCCAAGCTGAAGGGGGTAGGTGGACCTTGAATGATGCGGAGACAACTTGGAAACTTTCAGGGCCGGGAGCTTGGGTGTGACCTACAACGATGCTTATTGTCTTTGAGCCCGAGCTCCTGTCCTGAAACCATATCTCAGTATTGTCCTATAGAGTTTTCACTCTAGCATCTCCACCCTGCCTGCACTCTCCTCTTCACTTCCCCTCATCCATGTCCACTAGTCTGCATGACTCTAGCAAAGTCAGGTCAAGATCCAAAAGATACACACCAACACTACTTACCTGGATCATCCTTTGAAACTGCATTTCATGGCCTTTTGTTTATTCTGTAGGTGCACACCATTGAGCAGTTTTCTCTCGACATCTGTCATCACTTCTTGACCTCTTTTAACCATGTACTTCGAGCCAAGGTTTACATGGAAGAGGCCCCGTGGAGACGTTTGGAAAAGGTACGAGTGAAAACTTTAGTTCAAGTGTTCAAAAAATATTGGACGATTTCTTCTTCATTTACAGAACGGAGTAGAGCATGCTCACGCTTTTATCCACAGTCCGGAGAGCTATCGCTTCTGTGATGTTGAGCAACATCTTAATGGTGAGCTGAACCATTTCATCTATGGGTTGATCACGCAGATATCAAATATCTAGAAATTGACTGTTTGTAATGTCATTTTATCTCATATATTTAAACAAAATTCATGTTGCCACTCACCTGTCGCAGGTGAGCCGGTGGTTCACAGCGGAATAAAGGACATGAAGGTGTTGAAGACCACTCAGTCTGGTTTTGAAGGTTTCCTACGGGACCGCTTCACCACACTGCAAGAAACCAAGGACAGGTGTTTCTGCACCTCTGTCTACACCAGATGGCGCTTCAACAAACTCAGAGACGTCAACTTTGACGCAGTATGGTAAGGCTCATACACAGAATCGGCTCGAGATTCTGTGATCCAACGGCAACAATGTCCTCTGTAGGAAATCTGTGAGAGATGCGATTATCGAAAAGTTCGCCGGCCCATACGACAGAGGAGAGTTTTCGCCATCGGTGCAGAAGACGCTTTACGAGACGCAAGTTCTCGTCCTGGACAGAATTCCTGAGGTAAAATTGCGCTCACCATCACCAGGTTAAGTCAAGGACTTAAGTGATCAGAAATAGAGTTCCACAGGTGTCAACTGATGGATCATTGGGAATCATCTTAACAACAGAAGTTGCCAATACAATACGATATAAACACAGTAGTATGAAATGCACTAAATATATACACTGAGTTTTAAAAAACATATATTTTGTAACAACAAGATTTGCTTTCCAGGTGGATGAGATTGAGATTGTTATGCCAAACCAGCATTACTTCACCATTGACATGACAAAAATGGGGCTCAACAACAAAGACGAAGTAAATCAAATTAAACTATAAAGTACATTTGATAATGCTCTGTGTTGTGGCTCACATGTCTGATGTCTTGCACAGATCCTGCTTCCTCTTGACAGCCCGTCAGGGAACATCACTGGGACTGTGCGCCGGAAGCAGCGAGCCAAACTGTGAGACAAGACAAGAAGCAGAAACCAACAACATTCACGGCAAAATGAAATGAGCACTTGCATCTTGCTGAAGCCAAATACATAAATTGGTGATAAAAGAGCACCATTTATTGCAAATCTCGACTGCTGCACATACACGTTCATTCACAATTCAATACATTTTTTTTGCATGAATGTTAGAGCACCACGAGTAGAAACACTGTGTACAGAAAATATTTTCATATCAAACATTATTGAGCCGATGCAATCTAGTTTTTCAAGAAGTTTGGCTCAGATCTCTTGGGAAAAGATACTGGGCAGCTCTTAGTTCCAGCTGCACGTTTTGCAGGATAGAAATGTAAATAAACAGACATCAAGAATATTGTCTTCTCAGCTGTCAGCATTACCTGATCCATCACAATTCAATTGTCACTATATATAATCTTATGTACAAATACTTTTAAAACCATGATAGGTTAATTTAACATTGCACACAAACACTACAGAAAACATCTCAAATCAAGGGCTGCAACTCAAGTCGACTAATAGACTAGTCACCAATTATCTTTATGTACTGGTTGACGAACACGCTGACATTGCAATGTTGAAAATGTGACATTCAATTGGGCAAAATGTGGTGACAGGCAATGAGTGTGTCTCCACGATTTTAACAACAATGTTATTGTTGAGTCAAAAAAATAACTAAATAAACCAACAAAAAATGAAAAAAAAAAGAACTGTAACACCTTCCGTCCGTTACGTTTTGGTATTGAATTGTGCGAGTGACAGCGCTCTGCAGCGTGAGTGGCAGGTACGCAGCACAGCTGAGGAGGATGCTATTGCTGGATCGAATGTACATTGTACAACCCATTTTTCAAAGGAGCGTGGGACATAGCTTGAACCCGTCAGTGACATTAATCCAGTGTCTGCCTCCCTGAAGCTCCAAATTGTACATTTACCTTTAGTGTTTGATGTGTGCATTGTGAAATTTTTCCATACTTTGGATGTTTTTGTTGTCATTTCTGGTACTGTGCTTACTCACGCATGAGCACAAAAGAAAGCGACGACATCACGATGTGTCGAAACACTAATCCGTCTGAGACTAATTTAATAGTCGACTAGTCGCAGCAGCCCTACTCATATCCCAACTCAGTAATTTAAATAAAACACAAAAGAATACCTCAAGCAGCAGGAATAAGAATGGCAAAATGGGCCCCTGTGCAAACCGGATTTGGGGTCCACTCATATTAAAAAAAAAAAAAACAGTAATGAAACACAGCAAGGCCAGTTTCTAACTGGTATATCGATTGTCACAAGGTTCAGAAGCTTAGGCTGCGCTAAGAGGCGCTGCTCTTCAAGTGTTGCGTTTGCAGTGGCTTCACATGGTACTCGTAGATCTTCAGGGCGGGGCCCAGTTTTATCGACAGCCCAGTCAGGACGTCGTTACGTGTCATCAAGAGCAGCGATTTACCGTCAATTTCCTAAAGATGAAGAGGAGAGAGAATAAGCGGGGTTGACTTTTAACAGAGGGGGCTTTTCAAACCTGATCCTGGAAAGCTGTGGCCTGCTCTTCGAACCCTGTAGCTTTAAAGTAATTGACGACGTCCACAACCGCCCAGTTGGCCGGGTCGGGCAGCTGACCGTTTTCAACAGGGCTGGAGCTGTGAAGTGGAGGCGGAGGAAGAAATTAATTCCACATTTACAGCAGTTCCTTTTACTCAACCCTCCACGTACCTTTTGTTTTCAACGGAGCCATTTGTTTTTTCTTCCATGACAGCTGCAGCAACACACAAAGATTGTAATGCTAACATCTGAAACAGGGTTTGGTGCAGCGTCTGCTCTGGCAGAAACTCCATTTGTTCAAAATAATACACTCAACATGCAAGGTGTATCAAAGGGATTTGGCGTAGAAATGAATAATGGAAGTAAAGGAAGAAAGATAAAGAGGAAGACAACCACTGAAGTTTGTGGATGTGATAACCGAGGGCACAAAGAGGAGCGGGGTGACTGAAGAGGATGATCAAGATAGGTTTAGGGGGAGGAGGCTAACTTGCTGTGGCAAACCCTGGAGACAAAGAAGACTATATTACATAGTAATACATAAAGTATGGAACATGAAGTACAGCCAAATTGGAAATTGGAAATGCTGTAAGGGCCACAAGAAGAAGCTGTGTTTACACAAAATGAATGAGAGGGAATAAAAAAATGTTTAAAAGTGTTTAATTACATATTATCATTTGTCCAGGAGTTTGCTAAAGTCATTGTCTAACTCAGGGGTGGGCAATTCAGGCCTGGAAAGGTACAGTGTCATGACACTATCCTATGTGTCACGGGATAGTATCATGTCATGGCAAGTGTCATCATCCCATGGCATAATTGTGAGCTTAAAATGAGTTGTTTTATAATGTATCATTTCATATCATTTAAAGATTCCCAATATAAATAATAAATCATAAAGCTTCTGGGTAAAAAAAGAGAACTACTACAAAAAATCTTCAATACCTATTTATTTTGAGGGGAAAAAATACAAAAATTACTGATATAAAAGACTAATTATGAAAGGAAAGGGAAAGGACTAAAGCAAAATTTAAAAAAAAGAAAAATAATGAGTTATATTTGGAATTCAAATCGTATTTGTGTTGTGTCTTGCGCAGACCTCATGAGAGCAACATGAACACAGCTATGCGGTCACATGTGGTACCCAGGCTGTATTTGTCCACTTCTGCTCCAAATACCAGCTACCACATACATTTTTTTCTTGATGTTAAGAGAAACCAATGATGACTCTCACTCCTCACTTCTCACTTCCCTCATGGTATTCGATCAAAGCCTACTACTTTTTCATATCATAGAAACACACTCTTAAACACATTTCATTCTCTGCTGCGTGCCTCATGTTTGTAAAGGAAAATAAATGAATCAGTGTTTTGAATTCCATGTCTATACTGCTTACTTTCCCTCGATTTCCTGGATTTATCAGCACCATGAACACGGTCTGAATGTCTAAAACAACATTTATACCATGTAATACATGACACTTTGTAGGGAACACTTCTATGACGATTTTTTTTCCGATCACCACAATAAGTGCAGCATTAACGTTTACCTTTAAGAAAAGACAAACTCACATTTGAAGAGGTTCCAGATAATTTTCATTAGCTGTTTTGCTCGAAAAGCTCTCAGTTGTTCGGATGTTGGATCATTGTGTCCCCGTCGCTGTCAAGCACCTACTGGGTGTTTCTGTACAGAAGCAGGGAAATGAAAACCTGATAACATTAATGACCAACGCAACAGAAAACGTATATGAAGAATAAGCCACACGTTGCAACAGTAACAGTTGTAGAATAAACACAATTTTAACTTACGTGAATGGCGAAATATATTGCAATATCTGCCGTGTCATTTAACTTAACAGGAGACGACCATTTAATAGAAACATAGGTGAATGACTAACACATACTCCATATGAGGACTGTTTTCAATCATATTGCGCTAACACAGGAGGTTAGCTCGGAGAGCTAATACAGAAATGAAGACTTACCTTATTTCGGAATATTTCCGACTGGCGATAACTACTACCCCACGATAACAGGTCACATTCAATAAAATAAACGATCTTAAATAACGGCTATATTTTTTCGGCTTCAGTACGTCACGAATTATTAAATAAATTGCAGATTAAATCAACTAAGGCAACTAGCTTTTGATCGGTTTAGCCTCAGCGGACCACGTGACCACGGCTTCATGGGAAGTGTAGTTTGTCCGCGACGGCGCAGAAACGAATAAAAAGAACGAGGGAGAATTTCAATACAAATTATTCATTTATTATAGTGACGTATTTGTTACCTGCTACAGCAAACAATAGTCCCCTTGCGAACACAGGTTAACATGGGTGAGAAAACGTGTCAGCCTCAGATCCTGTGCAAAATATCCCACGAACTAAATACAATTTGGATTATTTTGATCCCACTAACTACAATTAACCGATTCCTTTTATATATATATATATATATATATATATATATATATATATATATATATATAAATTAAGGAGTGAGAAAGCTCAGGAAAGTGCCATTGTTTACATCACACATGACAGTTATACGCACATGGGGATAATTGACACATAAGAAGACATGTGGTTCTCCAGCACAGTTTCGACTGTGGACTGTGGATTTCGACATACAGGCAGATCGGACTGAAACATGCTGGAATCCATGTGCACTTCTCAAACTTTAATAAAAACATTGCAGGTTCACAACGACATTCCACTTAAGGATTATTTGGCTAAACCAGGAAACAGATTTCATTTCCTTTTAATGAAACCAATTCCAAAACAAAAGCTAGATTTTTATTTGTATTTTTTTTAACACGCGTGAGAGGCACCAATGCGCATTAACAAGCCATTCATAAAAAGAAATTTGAATGCGGAAACTATTTTAATAAATAATTCAAATGAAAAAAAAATATTTCCATAATACTAGATAGAATACTAGATAATTAATTTCATATTTTAATAGAGCAACATTTTAAATAAAGGCTTTTTAGAATTTGTGTGAATCACTGCATCTAATATATAATCTATATTCAATACAACTTTGCATGGACAAGACATTTTCACATTTGGTTCCGTAAAACAGCTTAAATTTCTTGGATTGCATTTTCATCACAAGTAAAACACGGGGGAAACAAAATCAGATGACTTAAACAACAATTTCAAAAGAAAGGAGCTTTGCTCTGAGAAACAGGAAGCTCATAAGGAGTAACAGGTATTTAGGAAACAAATGGATTTCAGTAACACCTTACACAACATTAACCCATCATGCCTGTGAGGAGTTTGAGGAGGCAAGAGTAGCATTTCCGCAGCAAGGACAGGCAACATGTCAGGATGAATCGGAACATAGAAAAGGTGCTCAGTAAAACAAAAGCCCTCACAAAAATAGACATTTCTCCCGATGACTTTAACACATGTGGACAACAAACAGACATTGCACATTAAAAAAGGCTTTACAGTAAATTTCTTGCATTAATCCTGGTGTACATCTGCTATGAGAAAACCTTCTCATAGTCAGCTATGCGCGTATTCATGGAAGAATGAGCCAATATCGCTCCATCACAGTGTGCACACTTTCTCAGACACATTGTTTATTACACAATATTATATGTCTTCCACTTATCTGGCATTAAAGGACATCAAGCAAAAGATAAAAGAGTTGTTGCAGGCTGCAATCCAACTGAGAAAACTTAAGAAAATATTCAATTAAACCAAACAGTTTTGTTCAGTGGAAGGTAATTCTACAGCAAGAATGATCACATTAGCACAGAGATTAGAAAGTTCATGACGGAAACTAGCTGGAAATAATTATGATTATGCAACTGTGTATCCATTTCATGGTTATAACCCAGATAAAATGCCACATAAAAAAGATATACATGAAACTTTCTTCACTGAGGGGAATAGTACCATTGTGGGAGTAGTAACACAGGGATTAACTGTCTATTGAAGACGTTGCATTGCCAAAAAAAAAAAAAAAAAAAAAAAAAAAAAAAAAAGACTGGATAACACTGATCCACGTCACCAAACCTGCCTCACATTCACGGCTACGGAGCTTTCAGGATTCAGTCATGCTTTGTTGACATACAAATATTTCTCAATGTGCTACATGGACCTCTTGAGTGAAGTAACATACTTCATTATCATTTCCCTTTTTTATTGTGACATCAAGCTGTACCTTTAATATACATAGTTAGATTTCCACCACATAGAATCTGAGGTAAAAGGAGATCTCCTTCAACTGGACACAAATATACACTGCTACAATTCTTCACTGATCACTTGCTTCATCTTAAAAGTCCTTCAAGATCTGAAAAGGTTTCACTTCACTAACATGATGTCGCAATTTGAATATGTTCTTATCACAAATCTTTCCTTCAAAACTGTTGCATAATGGACATAAGCATAATAATAAATAGCAGATTAAACAGTCAGGCAGATTGCGATTATTCTCTGAACAAATTAGGAGTTTTAATCGAAAGACACTGTGATGCCAAATCTAATCTCCCCAAACTTTTGCACCGAATCTCGACTACAGACATTAATTATCTACTGAGATATGATCAAACGTTTTTGCTAAAATTGCATGTGTAACTAAAACTCAACATAAAAGTTTCCGTTCATCAAAACAGAACATCAGTATCTTAAATATTTGCCTGCTTCCACGCATTTTTCCGTACGTGTGTCTCCGTGTCGATTATTTCTAAGCAAAACAATTTGTGTCAATAACAGCATACATGCGCAATGACGGCGGTGTTGGAAGTTGTCCACTCCAATCTGGATACAATGAAAATCTAAAACCAAAAAAGCCACAAATGTGCTTTTTCATGAATGTCATTCAGAATACAGCATTTTGACTATGGATTGACAAAGTCGCTGACCCCTCTGCTTCAAAGAAAATGGAGTAAAACAGCGCCAGAATTCACCACCAAGCATTCCTTCACCACCTTATTAAACTTCCAGAGTAATGGTACTTTAAAAAGTCTTATCAACCAATACAGGCAGTCTGCATTTGTGCCGCTCCATAAGAGCATCTAGTTCATTAAATAAGTGGATAAAGTCTATAGGATTCCAAGGGGCCAAACACACTACAAAAAAAGTTACTAAAAAAAAAAAAAAAAAGACAGCTGAAAATGACAACATCTTGTGCAGCACAAGGGGAGTCTGCATAATGTGCCTGTATGTTAGGTTAGTGCTCACTGCCCACTAGATCTCGGCAAGAAGGACCTCATTCAGCTGAATGTAACGAAGGAACTAGGCATTGTTGTTCTGTGACAGCGTCCGTTTCACATAAACCCCTCGAGAGAGTGCAAATATCTAGAAACTCATGAGTCCTGGAGGGACTCAGCCCCACTCACTAGAACTCTGCAAACTCCTTTGCGCACTTTTCTGTTTGCGACACACGGATGTCCTCCTCTTCATAGTCGTCGAAGTTACTCGTGTCGCCTGGTCCTCTGCACTTCGGCGTGAAAGGGGCTTCAACCTAAATAAAAGGATTTACATGAGTTTCCAAACATAAAACCATCAATTGTGTTTTTTGTTGCTTTCCGACATCAAATATCAATGACTAAGTTGACTGCAGCTATATTTTTTTTCCTCCTCCCTATCGCATGACCTTGATCAATGTAAACCCACAACACGCTTGCACAACTCAAGATGGCTTCTTTAAAAGTAGATAAACTGAACTTGTGTGTAGCAGAATCAATGGAGATCTTTCCTCGAGGAAAAGACATTTTACTCAAGCAAGCTTACTTGTACGTCACGTTTTGGACGTCACATTTCAGTGAGCGAATTTTGGGCATTTGTTGTATCCAATGAGGAAGTATTAAAAAAAACGTTGCACGCTAACCAATCAGATGCAAGATTTGACAGTGACATATGCAAGAGAGGATGATCGAAGCAGTTGCAAGAATTAAGGATAAAGAGACTGAGTCCAAAGAATTTTTATCCACGCTGGTTAAGAGGTACATTTCTGCCTCTGCCATGTTGACTTGACACTTAAGATCAGACTTCAGAAAACTGAACCACTTTTTTCAACATGGGAGAAGAGAAGTTGAAAACAAAGATGACTCGAGGGCATATACTGCGATAAGTCGTGTGAACAACACACAACAGTTAGGATCTTGTTTGACACTGTAGGGACAAAGGAATGTTTCTCCTTAACAAGGGAAATTCAAAAACAACCTGTCCAGAAAGAAACAGTCTTCGACTTTCTGACCCATTTCTTCACTCTGCGCTCAATTGTTTCCAAGTTCCAAAGAACAAAATCCTATCACTGTCACCTGCTAGTCCGCCCCTGGACATTTTCCAGGTACATCCGGCAGGGAGGATCCAACAGATGGAGACCTCCAATCAGGCTTAAAAATAAGTTGGAACTTTGCTGGCCAAAATGCCCATGAAAGGAAAGTCTAAACTAAAACTGCAGCAAGATAGATAACAGACGACACACAAAAGAAAAAAAAACAGGAAATTAACATCTAACATGCTACCTTTCTCTCGTAGATGGCGATCCAATCTGTTGTTGAGAACCACTTGTGATTCTTAATATCATTCACACCATTTTTCAGGTTTCCAAATCTCTTTGTCAAGTCAACCTGAAGCAGATTTCTCAGTAGATCCTTCAGGTCAGAGCTAAAGTGCGAGGGGAATCGTACCTACAGACACAAAGAAGATAAAAAAGGACTTTTAAACAGCTCAACGGCACATAACAGAAAACAGTCAAGGCAGATTATACCTTGCCAGACACAATCTTTTCATAGATCTGGATGGGCTGATCAGCGAAAAAAGGAGGATAGCCGGCAGCCATCTCATAGATCAGGACCCCAAGTGCCCACCAGTCCACAGCTTTGTTGTAGCCCTGAGAAAGAACACTGTTAACTGAAGCACTTGGGCTCCACATGGCGCTCACACAGCAGCCGACAAACAATAATGATGCCACAAAACAGAGGACAGACCTCATCAAGGCTGTTTTTACCTTGCTGAGGATGATCTCTGGAGCCAAGTACTCAGGAGTCCCACACAATGTCCAGGTCCTGCCTTTTACTCTTTTTGCAAAGCCAAAGTCTGTAACCTGTAAAGAGATGAATCGTGGGCATCTTCCAGTCATTATCAAGTCATTTGGAAAGGCTGCTGACCTGGATGTAACCATGTTGATCTATGAGGAGGTTTTCAGGCTTCAGGTCTCTGTAGATGAGGTCTAAGGAGTGGAGGTACTCAAAAGTGAGTACTATCTGAGCTGCATAAAATCTTGCATGATGTTCGCTGAAATTATTAAAATGGGATATTGAAGAAAATTGACAAGTCGCCCTTTTTTTCGACCACACTATGCAACATACCTGAACCTGCCAATGCGCCTCAGGTGAGAGAACATCTCTCCACCTGGAACATACTCCATCACCATGTACAGATTTGAGTTGTCCTGTTTCAACAAATCAAAAGAACAATTGAAACGCAACATGATAAATCCTGAACGCACATAACTTTATACAGAACTGACAAATGTTACGCTCACAAGGACCAGGATTTGGTTTGTGATGAATATGAAACAACGGCACTTGCCTTAAAAGCATACTCCAGTCTGACAAGAAAAGGGAAGGAGACAGCCTGGAGTATTTTCTTCTCATTGAGGGTGTGTTCTATCTGCTTCAACTTCACAACCTGAAATGTACCGCAGAGATAGTTAGTGGCACTGTAGGCTGAGGGTGGTTCAATTATCAGCCACAGAAAAGGTGTTTCAGAGGTGTTATATTTCCAAATGAGAAATCAGATTCAAGTTACTAATCCAAGTCACTGTGCATTGCTATTTTTTATCACTTTCCCTTATCAAAAATATATATTCACTTTCTTCTCAAGCGTCTTGAAGAGTGACATCACCTACAGAACAAGGCGAAATTTTGACATGCAGACACCTCATGTGCCAATTGAGGGAGTTGACACTATGAGGTGAATTATGAATGTGGATCACTCACTTACAGTAAGTACAGGTATTGGCTCCAGGTACTTTCTATGTCAAGTGATAGACAGGAATTGTTTCTTCTCATGGCTTGAATACGCTGTGGCATGTGATTTTTTTGTTTTGCAAAGAGTTACAAAAAAAAAAAAAAACAACTGCTTGAAAAGAAATAACTTTTGCTTTTTTGTAGTCATGTTTTTGAAAATGACGCTTCATATTTAAATTCTAATCGATCAAACTGTTTATCACACATCCTTGTGTTTTTACAGCAATTCAGATTTGATATTTTTTGCACTATTTTAGGTGCAATGTGTTCTCAGAGTGGAATACTCTCATACACACATACACAAGTGACTTCGCGATCTAACCAGTTTTTAGCTACTTTTGAAATCAGTAACAAAGTGAGAGAGTAATCAGGGATCTGTTGCGTCATACTACGCAAGACGAATCTCGGTGTCAAGAACAGATGTTCAAGGTCTTTGAATCCACTGCATTTTGATTCGGTCTCTGCCTTGCTGGTCTCTGGATTTAATTATATTTATATAGACCAGTAGCTGTGATTGTTAAAACCCGATTAATCATTGTTTTTTTTTGTTTACTAAATTCATGGTCTTTGCTGATATTCCTGGTCTTTTCAAATCTAAATGTGGACGGTAGTGTGTCCTTGACAATTCATGGAAAGAGACTAAATCGAGTATCAGTGGTGAAATTTGTGGGTTTCCACATAAACAAGCAGCTCACATGGAAACAGCACATTGCAAACATATATATCTGTGTATAATGAACAAATGAAAATTTACTACTTGAACGACAGAGCATTGAGAACACTGTAATGTACTCTGATACTCCCACACTTGTTCTACGGAGTCGAGCAGGGGGGAACACCTTCCAAAGTAATGCTACAAGATTACAGAGCACATACCCATGAACTGTTTACCAACAACATGCTACAACCACACTGAGACTAATGTACACTGCAATATCGGGAGAAAAAAAAATGTGGAACACATTGAAATGAAATGAAAAACCTGCACAACATGAGGGTTTTCAAGAAAATGGATCAGACACACAAAGGACTAAAACACGCAGAACCTTGTTTACATCACAGACGAGGGGAAAAGAGAGCTCTGACTGTGAGATAAGCTACTGTAACTCTGAATGCAACATTAATGTAATCAATAATCACCTCCGCTAATGATGGAGGATATGATTGAGGGTCTCCGTCTGTCCATTTGTATATAGGACAACTCTAAACCGGATGAATGTATTTCAATAGAACCTATGTGACTGGTTGCCTATGAAGGCATTTGAGTTTGGTAGTGTCCCGTGAATTTGTTTAACAGCAATAGAGGAACACGTATGCAGTTGTCCTGGGTTAGCTGGTCTGGCCTACAACTACTGTTTGAGGGCCACACTAAAAGAGGAAACTTATTTTTATTAGTTTAAAACAATCTGTACTTGTTATTTCAATGAAACAAGGCTTAGTCCTGTTCAGGGTTGTGGGGAATACTGGAGCCTATCCCAGCGGTCAATGGATGAGAGGCATGGATACACCCTGGACAGACAGCATGGCAGATACATTATTCACAAACACACACATGCACACTTAAGGCTCCAATTAACCTAGTGAGCATGTGAGGCTGTGGGATGAAACCGGAGTACCCGGAGAATACCCACAGAGGCACAGGCAGAACATGCAAACTCCAGAGCTGAACCCTACCATACATTTCCATACACTAAAGCAGTTAATATTTCACCAAAGTTCTTAAGAGTACTTCAGGCAATTCTACACTGCTATAGAATTACACAGCAGTGGAAGAAGAATTTTGTTGCAGTTAAAGGGGATAGATATACAGTACAATAGCAGTGGTCATAATATTATGGCAGAATGTTGAATATGTGCAAATAAAAGAAGGTCAGAAGAGGGACAGTACACTAAAGCAGCATAAGGAAACTCAAAAAAAGCTTTCACATCCGCATCTACTGATCAAACCCAAAGCGATTCAAGTTTTCAATAACGCTGAAAGTACATAAGCGGAAGTGTTCCATTTCCTGTTATGATATAACGGCTAACATGCTGCAGGCTTGCACACACTCATTTTTTTTTTACATTCTGCAATTCCATTTCAACAACAAATACCTACCTTTTGTTTGTCCAAGATCTTCATGGCGTAGAACTGGTTGGACCCTTTATGCTTGACCAGCATTACTCTGCCAAAAGAGCCTGTGCCAAGAGTCTTGAACCTATCGAAGTCATCCAAGCATGTTGTGCTCTGCAGGAAAGACAAATAACTCTAAATCAATATAATTTTAAAATGAAGAATGGTCTTGTACAGTTATTTTTAGCATGTACTGCATTCAAATACTGGATGTCAGTACCTGAGGTGGACACTCCCATTTTCTTAAAAAATCTTCTTTGGCTTTAGCTAAAAACTCTTTCACTGCAAAAAAAGACAACTTTATTAAAATGAATTACTTCAGACCTTTTACGTGTCAGTGAAGGGTCAGCAAACCAGTTCATGTGTGGGAAAGTGAAACACTTGATATGTTCAGGAGAAAGAGGCAGGCTCAGGCAAATGTCAAGTACAGCGGAGGGAGGCCTGCTACTTGACGGAACAAGATAAAATACCTCCTGAACAATTACCACACATCAAGACAGTGATGCAAATCGATTTTAACAGGCCAGTTCAGGGGTGGAGACAAACTGTGTATGGCATGAAAGAAGGAGCAAAAATGGAAAGAACAAGACACAACACATTCAACACAACTATGGTGCAGGCATCGTGAAGGTCACAGCAGACATGAGACTTCCAAAGTCACAGTCTTTTGGAGTCTTTTCATCGTGAATGTGTCTCACAGTGACTTGGGAATTCTCAATGTGATGCAAGCCTACCAAAAATCTCTACAGTTCATCAAGGATTTGCAGGAACATTGACCCACATGGATGGATATGACAGAGAAGAGAAAAAGAAGAAGCATTTATGAAGCATTTCAAACAAGACACATTGGAGATTCAACGGCTTCGACATACACAACAAAATACAGAAGGCAACATGAAACTGGAAAAAACCACATACATTTTTTATATTCTTTAGAAGACCAAATTTTATTTTTAACCTTAAATAGACCAAATAAATCTGGTTTCATTGAGTTTGAGCTTACCTTACCTTATTTTTAATAATGGCCTATGTGCAATGCCCTAGGTCAGTCCAGACCTTTCCACACAACTAGAAACAATCTCTGTGCAGCAACTTGGTAAAAATAACAATATTGATTATCCACTGATGAGCATCAGTGTCATCCTGATGAAAATTTGCAGTATGACGCCTGGATTTGTTTTCCACAGGGTTCAAGCTGTGGGCCGCTGCTGTCCCCTTGATCAGTAGCCATACCTGGAGTGCCAATCCTAGATCTATGTCTGCGTTCAACACAGCGAGAATAAGCTCTTGTCCACTAACTGTCTCACACTGTGAGCTGACTGTTGTTGTTGTGACTCAGGGTTACGAAATGTAGTCTCTAGAGTCTGAGACTGACCAAGAAGTAATGCCACTTACTTAACTTATCCCACATGATGGTGAACTCTGAGACAAAAAATGTGTCGCCCTCATGTCCTCTGTGTTCTTGGCTATTCTTACGGCATCTTTGAAAAAACCTGCTTGCGAAGGATTGATCCTTGCCCAGGGCCATTTTGAGACAGGGTTTTCAGGCAGAAAAATGCGAAATGATTGTTACTTCCTGTATGCAGCCGAGTGCAAGGCATGGCTAACCGCTGAAGTTAAGCTTCCTGTTTAAGCACATCACTTCAGTCTGGTGGGTTGACTTCACTATTCACAGCTGATTTTCATATGCAGTGAATACATAATATACAGCACAAGTCTAACCAAATTTCCAATTTATGAAACAGGAAAGTAATCATTGCAGGACAATATTCAGAATAATAATACATTAGCTTTAAATTTAAATTAATTAGTTCATTTTTTTTGTTTTGATTTTTATTGTAACTGCTTTTATTGGCTGGGTTAGGAGATAAAAAGGTATACCCTTCATAATGTCAATACAGTTCACTGCTCATGTTTTTTAAGGGATTGTACTGCAAATCAGATTGTTGTTTAGAAGTGGAAAAATATTTTCTCAACATATTTAATCTGTTAGCCTTGAAGTTAGGCCTGAAAAACAAAGATTAAACTATGAACTATCGAACCAGAAAAAAGCACCAAATAAGGGTTAGTTACATCATTAGTTCAATGAGAAACACAGCCCATCCCAACAAAATTTAAATCAAATTGAATGCCAAAAATAGAATCGATTTAGGAAATCTGAATCAAAACCTATAGTTAGGTAACTGCTGAATTGTGGCAGGTACATCAAGCAGTAATAGCATAATAATCACACACTATGTTCAAGGGTTTTTGGACTATAAGGTCCCTTTCCTGAACGTTAATGTAAAAGTAGTGAATAATGTATGTACGTATGTACATCATTATATACATACATACATGATCACTACTGATTAAGAAATCCAAGTAGTGATTAAGAAATCCCCGAAAAAGCTGCACTTTTTGCAGCAGAAAGATGCACCATATTACCAACACTAGATTCTAGAGCACACAGCTATTTGGTATTATATATTCCAATCATATTTTGTAAGGACAATACAAGGAACCTCAAGAGACTGTGGTCATTTATATTTATTTGTATATTATATTCGTAAATATCATCACTATGAAAATCACAAAGTCCGGTAGGTAAAATCAAATCGTTTTATTTAATTCATGATTGCCTCAACACTTTGGATGCCTGAGATTTTTCTATGACACAGGCGACTTAGTGATATTTTGAAATATCACTATTTCAAAATAGCTTTAAATGGTAAGAGAGATGTAAAGGCATACAGTAAATGAGAGCTGACCTTAAGTTTGGGATGGGACTAAACTCACTCATCTGATTTGTGTGTCTCATGATCACCAAGTGGTGAGCGGAAAGAATTACACTTTTACAGATGTTCATCTAGTCCACTGGAATTACTCTTCCAATCTCTCAAGCAACAATGATGATGATCACAGTCGGTTATGACAGTACCGTGATGACCACTGATGCTATTCGCAATCTATTTTCTCTTTCTTTGTCGGCAGCTATGTCTGTGTTGTGTACCATTACTGGCTGAATAATAAGTGCTGTAGCGTGTAGATGTAGATTTTTGTTTAGGAAAAGCAGTGAATCGACACGTTCAGGTTTCAAAGCAGGATCGCTGACACACATACAACTAATGTGTAATAATAAGAGGCTGGAGCAGCGTAGTGTTCTCCTCTTCACTGTAGTCTGTCTCCAATCAGTAATGATTTAGTGTGTAATACTGCTTACATACAGGCAAAGACTGTTCATCACTATTATACGTTGATGTGTAGCCAGTCACAGATTCGGACTTGTGAATATCCGCGACACTGTCCGCAGCGCTGTGTTCCTGTGTTGTGGTGACGTCATGGATTGGATGTCGGACAGTTTGACAGTCTCCGCTGCGGTGAATAAAAAAATACGTCACGGCGACAATTCTTGTTTAGATAATCAGAACGTGAAGCCCTGAACTAACTAACTTCAAATCCTGTGCTTGCTGACAAGATCTAAATCAGACGATGACATCAAAAATGTCTCATTAGCACAGCTCGATCGAACAACCCAACTCTGGCTCAGTGCTTCAGTAACTGCCACTGTTATTGAGAGTTGAGTGATAGAGTGTGTATGAGAAATACAGTCATGAACGAAAAGTCCTACATAATCGCGCCACAATCCTTCGTTTTGGTACTCTTTGGTCATGTACTTGGCAAATCACATGGGGTATTCTGAATCGATACTGAACTGGCGGAAGGGGAAATCACCAAATATTATTTTACCCACCTGTAATATTTTGCTTCTGAGTCAGTCAAAACAGCTCCCTTGTTATGCTCGTACTATGAAACTACAAACACCCTAATCTCCTCAACCTGAGGTGGGATCTTTGATCACTCCAAACCTTCATATAACCGCATCCACAAATGTTACTTAGATTGTTGTTCGCCATCTGATGTATAAAGTAGTAACTACATCAGGGTTGACAGTTGAAGCTTGGCTTATTTATATGCAGCAATTCTTGCAACGTAGTGCATAAAGGGTTAAGTATTTTAAAAGTCTTTATACACAGGCTTGGGAAAATATACTTTAACTCAATGTGAAAGAAGACGGGAGAAAAAGATATATTTGCTGACCTTTATCATGATGTGGAATGAAATGTTTGTATTTGCACAAACTCCTCTTTGCTTACTGAAAACAGTTTAAAGGAAGGGCTGGCACCAGGAGTCCCAAATGGACACAGGCCAAATGGAAAGGAGGTCAAGAGCAGTGTTCAGCAGACACATGGCAAGCACGGTACAGTTTAGTGGATTAGTCTGGCCATTAGCGAAGAGTACACACCAAACAATTCAAGACAATGTTTGTGGTAGTAGGTCAAGAATTATTCATTTTGAAACGCTTTTTCATCGTAGATTATATTGAATTTTTTTTTTCTTAAATTCGATAGAATAAAATCCAGTTCAACCTGACGGATTTGACATCTGCTACCTGTTGTTGCTATTTGTATTTTTGCTATTGTATTTATTAAATGACCGGATAAATCAACTGTTAACCGAGTATTCAACGAGAGAGAAAATATCACATTACACTCTGCAAAATCGAATCAAATAAAGATGATAAACCGCAGCGATGTATAAGCTGCAAATGTGACTGAGACGTTTATGTTATTGCTGTGAAGCTGACGCTGCCGTCCATCCTGTCATGTGTTGACAGAAGACAGAAGTTAGCAGCATCACCCAATATTGGAGAAGCATTCTCACCACATTAGACTGGAGGACATAGACTACATCTTCGTCCTGTAAAACAAATATGCCCCTAGTCTCCACGAACTGTGGGGACACTGCTAACACGTCTCACTGTAAGCTAACGTCGCTAACACTAAGCATCACAACCTAGAGTCGACCGTGAAAGATGAAGCTCACCGTTTTCTTGTTCATTTCCCTTCTTCGCAGTCGCTGCGTTCCCCATCTTGGGAAGACAGGGCGATGCAAACCTGGCTAAAAGCGATGGTGACGATGATGATGGTGATGGCGAGCCTCCGTTAGCGAGCTAGCTGGGTGGCTAACGAAAACATTTAGCTCTTCTAGTTCCAAACAGAAGCCCAGTCTTGTTCTGCTTACCGTCTAATTTCTGCAAATGGTTTCACTATGTTCCTGATGTTCAAGAATACATCAATAAATGAAACATGATTAAGGAACTCCAGTCAACCCGCCTGCTGTCGTTTTATGGTGCGTTTACGTCATGTGGGAATAAACAATGTATGTTGCCTTCAGCATCAGTAGGAAAACGTCACATTCCCCAACTGCTTTCCATAAAGAAAGAGGAAAACATTCTGGAAACGCGTCAAATACGAGAAATAAATAAACAAACAAATGACACATATTAGAAATAATTTAATAGAGTATGACAAAGATAGTATTACGACGCTTTATCCATGAGTTAACGGAGTATAGGTACGTATCTGCCTGTGTGCGCCTTCCCAGCTTAATATTTTATAACCCATGTAAATAATTTGAGACTTAAGCCTCTAATCAAAACTACTTTGATCCTTTAATGTTGCATCTTTGCTACCTGCATTCTTTGACTTTACTCTGGACCCAGTCCTCTATCATAGGACAGGTAGGGTGTCACAAATAAAAGAGGATATTTGATGTGAAATGCATTACCTACAAGGGGAAAGGACTGACCACAGCACTGTTAGTGGGGCGTCATTGTGACACTGACAAGACTGGCCATATTGCTTGAAGACCCAGAAGGCAAGCCCTTATATTACATCTCTGACAAATGTATTACAGCATGTTTAAGGGAATTAAAACAAAAAAGAAAAACGAACAACATCATCATCTAACATTCCATTTGGTCTTCCAGGACTCCTGTTTGCATTATTTAGTTTTGTATATCAGTATTTAAATTTTCAAAAGGGCTTTTCAGATGCATTTAAACGTTACATTGAACATGTATAGGGTTCTAAAATGATACACATTTATTGTACATGGCCTCTTAATTGAAATTGAGTTACATGAGAAATAGCTTGACACATTTTAAAACTTCTAAAAAAAATAAACTGGAAAAAAACTGCACTTTTTGCTGTTATTGTTGTAGCAGCAGCAGCAGCAGCAGCAGCAGCAGCAGCAGCAGTATTCGTAATATTTATTTTAATCCCATACCAAACATACAATAACTCTTTAATTTCCACTATGACCTGGGATATCGAAAAGGGATGGAGAGAAGAACAGTTCTTATTAGTTCTATGCCCCTTTTTAAAAAATGTATTTCATTTTTCCAGACTGGTTGTCATATTTTTGTGGTTCTTAATGAAGTCCGAGTAATGTGAGTAAGCTGCAGTGAACATTGTTACCTACAATAGGAACACACACAATAACTGACCATTTTAAGAATATAAGTGACTTATTCACTTCTTAAAGTGAACTTCCTCAGGAACACAATTTGACACAAAGCAAAAACTGATGAATTCAAGGTTTTCTTTGTGTACAGCCTTTGTCCAAATTCGATCTGAAAGTGCAACAACTGAAGTGAATTTTCAGTACTATACAGTTACTCTAGATTTAAAACATGGCATTAATGTGTATTGGAAATCATGTGCTGAGCTATTGACCTCTGAGCTGGAAGCGTCAGCGAGGTTGATTTTAGCACCACGGTCAGCGACACAGTTGCTAGGGGCCCCTCTGTGTTGGTAACAACGAATGCGTGGGTGGGGCCTCATCAAGTTTTGAGTGAACAAGGATTTAAGGCTTGTGCCAAATGCATCTAATCGTTGACCACAACAAAACACGGGGAGGCATCGTTAGATACTGAGATCAGCCAACTTCAGCAGTCGCTTCCCCCCTCTGACCGGAGGAAATGGTTTCGCCCATGGACTCGCTCCAGCACTCATATCACACTGGTTGACTAGAACATAGAGATTTATACGTCAGTCGGCTTTAACGAAAACCTAGTTGTCCTCAACACCCCACTTTCCACACTGTTGCCTCGTGTGATCACTGACGAGGCTGGAAGTTCGATAAAAAAAGCGTATTTCCATGTCACTGTCGTTCGGATGAGACCACCATCCAAAGGGCTGTACTCCTCAAAAACAAGGTAACGTTATCCGGTTTTATAAACGGCGAGTGATTTGTGCTGTTGCAAACATGTACTTTGCTGCGTTGTCGATAATATTGTGAGTCTTTTGAGCGCGGTCCTTTCACCTGAAGTACAAAATTAGCCTGCTAGTCCACGTTAGCCGGAGTATGCTAGCCGCATCACCTGCACAGATTCGCTGACAGCTCATATGTGAGAGCAGTTTAGTCTAACAAGAACGAAAATTGGCGTCTGTGTATGTGACTTATGGGGGGTGGGATGTCTTTTGTTGACAAGATTTCACGAAGGGGGTGGCCTTCCATTCTTCAGAGATCTGGAAGATACCACCCCACGGATCAGTTCTCACCGCTGCGCGTGCTACCATAGCATCTTTAGCTCTTGATGTCTTTAAAGTATCCTTCACACGACCCCTGGCGATGCCTTGGTTGGCAATGCATGGGAACTAAAATGATGAAACTTTGGTGCTCATCACTGAACACACTCTGCTCACATGCTTATGAATCAGCATGGAGAAGCTCAGCATCAACAGGACAGAGGGATTACATAATACTGTTTGACATATGGTTTCTGGCCGCTGGACATATGTGGGAGATAAAGCAACTGGGGAGGGTGAGAAAGTAAAGTCGCACACTGGAATCCCTTCAACTTGTTAGACGGAGCATTTTCACGGAGGAAGTTGTGGTTTTAAATGCCCTAGATTTAGATGGGATTTGAGTTTCATTACCCTGAGTGACAGTGGTGATTATAAAAAACCTAACTCATGATATTGAGTGTTTGATTTCACATTTTCAATCTGTTAATACCTTACATGATGAATTTGATGGCATTTGTATGACCATTATTGACATAGCATGGCCTCATTATTGATCAGTTATTTACTTCTCTCTTCTCTGGAGTAATTTTGAAGTTCGTATCATTCGACACATTTTATTAAAAACCCTCATAATAATATTTTCATTGCTGTTGACACTGAGTTCCTCAGTTTAACTCCCACTGTTGCAGTGTACATTTGTACATTTATCGCAGTGTGGTTCTAGCATACTGTCCAGGTTGTGTGGTTATGATCGCTAACTATGGGGAACATAAAATGCATATATATATATATATATATATATATATATATATATATATATATATATATATATATATATATATATATATATGAGCAGCTTTTCACTTTTTCAATCTGTATGATGTAAGAAGAGATATGGATGGAATTGTATGCCTTGGAATCATTAAGAAGCCATGTCGTATAATAGTTATACAAATGGCATATAACGTGTCATGTAATGTTTACAATGTATTAGAGGGGACTGAGCTACACATTCTATAAACCAACAATCTATTTTCCCTCTTCTTTTCTGCTCCTCCACATCAGGAGTTAGTTCAAACAGTCTTTGCAGATGATCCGGTAGCAGTCCATTTCTGGCTCTAACCAGCAGTGTTTCTCTTCTAGCTCAGGTAACTTCAGTAATAGTGCTTCAGCTAACAGCTCATTCATACATGTTCTATATTCTGCCTTTCTAATATAATACATATAGTATTTTCCTGTAGACAAAGACAAAGTCCATCAACTTGCTGACATATATATTAACAACAACCAGCAACTGAATTGAGTAGAATATTTATGTTAAGATTTGCCATAAACCTGGTGAGTTTGTACATTGTCACTCCTTGCCAGGGTTTCTGCGGTGGCGTGTTGTCACTACCTATGACAATCCCAAAACGAGGGATTGCCCAGAGGTGGAATTTTAATTGGATGTCTGCATGTCCCTTGCAGTCAAATTTAGGTTGGGACTTGGATTCTGTCCTCCTCTTTTTCGGCTCTTGATGACCATAAATCTCTGGCTGTGGCTTTCAAAGGTTGTTTCTGCTCACTGCTTCGACTCTATACTGCGATATATTTGATGCTTTCTCTAAGGCTCTTGGATCACCTTCACTTTATCTATAGCTCAAGAGCTGATTGTTAATTTATTTACCAGAGTATTTACAAATATGGGACAAAATAATGGCAACAGATAAATTGTCTTATTTGTTTTCATCACTGATGTTCATGTCGTTTCTATCATATATCTATCATATCATAGATTCTGACATCGGGAGACAGGATAATTTTTGGTGTTTCTTTCATAATGGCATTTGGATTCAGGATTTTTTTTTTGTTTTTACTTGTTTGATTTGATTTGACCACATATCAATTAGTGAATCAGAAATTTAGGACTGGGGCCTCCAATGTAGTGGATTTAGCAAGATGATAAATAAGACTGCAGAAGAGTTCAAGTCCATCCTTTGTTAATAAACCTAAAGTGTCAGATAAAATGTTTGACACCATTAGTGCATCTATTCCTTTAGATTCTGTGTTTTCATTTGAGAGAACTGTATCCTCTTGATGAGCTGAGAAATAGGCGTCGACAGTAACCAGTTGATGTAGGGCTTCTTTAGCTGATGTAAATGTTTAATTTTGATGCATTACTTTTGTGAGAGAAATTTATTTTCAAAGAGTCTCAAAATTGTGATGATGTTATTGTACTGCTTCAGCATGCCGTGGGTTGATTCTTCCTACACTGGAATCTTCTTATATCAGGGTGAAGGCGCAGAGCGGGCACAAAGTTGGGTCACTGGTTTGGTCTAATTTTATCTTCCACAGCTACTGAGAACGTTTACTCAGCTATGTTGTATTCTACTTTCAAACACGATTTAGCAGTGGTAGTGGAAGTAGAAGTTCACTTTTTGGGGAACATTTCTGTAACAAACAGGGTGAAGCTCGTATTTTCTTCTTCTATTTATTAAAATGTTTGTATGACTAGCCAGCAATTTGAAAGAGATGTTCATTCGTTTGTGAATGGTTGCTCACTACCTGGTGGGAATCTAAAAACTGACTTTTTCTTGCTCTGACAATTATATGTGTCAACAAATCTGCTCCACTCAAAGCTAAGTGGAGTTTCCTGAAGCTTTTCTATTGATTCTGGGATTGACGGTTGCTTTCAGAGCTTCTTTCATGTCAGGCAGAAAGCAAAAGACAAAGGCGCTCATGGACAGAAGGCTGGTTGTTAGAGAGGAATTGTCATGAGAGGTTTCGTTTTTTTTTTTTTTTTCTTAAAATTTGGCAAGCTGCTTGCCATTGTAGTCTACCAAAATTAACATCACAATGCTAAATGTAATCTGATTTTCAGTTTTTATGCTTTTGACTCAATTTCCCGAAATAAAAAGTCATTTCCATTAACACAAGATGAATGTTATGATAATCGTGCTGACCTTAAGCTTCTCTTTGTTTAAGTATGTGACATAACTACATTTTAAAAGACAGCTCTCTGCTCATAAGCTGATTTAAAGCATCATTGCCAGTACTTGAGACCAAGTTTTCACTTTCACTGGGGGTTGGTTTTGCTATTTAATTAAATAAATGCAATTAAAAGAAACTACTGTAATAAATAGAATGACCCTGTATGATATTTTGCCTTTGATTATTTTATAATAATTGCAATTATGAACTTGAAGTAACATTTTAATTTTTTTTCAGATTTCTCAAGTGATTTAGTTGAGGGCCTGATTGTCATTGTTATTTCAAATAATTTATTTGTTGATTTACATGAGCGTACACAGCTAAAGGCATTCACGGAACAATCAGAGTCACGATCACCATTTAGACAAATGCTCTTTTATTTTCACATGCACTTGTTACAGCATGTCGACACAAGTGTGTTTGTCGAGCAGTGTCTTCACAATAAACTCTTTCACTGTTGGTGACATGTTCCAGAATTAGTCATCCACATTGCCACACGCCGAGAGCCTTTTAAAAAGATCTGTTAGCGCCATCTGCCGATGAAGTCTTGCTACTGCAGTTTGGTTTGTGACGGCCGACTGATTAATTCGATTAGATGGCCTTTATGTGGACCGTATTTAGATTTCCGAGTGAAAACTACTGAAAACTAACGAGAAATAAACTAAACCAAAAAAACATTAATGTTTATTTTGGTTGGGATTTTTGTCATGTTGGCTACCTGCATCACTATTAGTCTGGTCAGAATTTTCTTTCCTTTCTCTTTTTCTTATTTATTTCTTCTTATTATTAATATTATTTTTTCATGAGTTGTCTCATCATAGACGAAACAAAACTGTGTGATCGTAAAACAAATCACGTTCTGTGAATATTTGAAGTCACACTTTATGGTGTATTGCATCTATAGCTGAAACATAGCTTAATGGTATGTTTTTTCCACAGATTGTGGATATCCTATTTTGAAAATTGTTCGATAATGTTTTTCTTCTGCTTCTAGAAATTAAACTTTGTGTCGACTTAAGAAATACACATGGATTGGCATAATCCTTGGGAAAAGATTGTGGGGGAGAGATAACTGGAAGTTGAGGATTAAGAAGATGATAAGGAGCAGCGGTGGTTGGTGCAAGAGAATGGAAATATGAAGGATAAAGAGGGTTTATATTCAATGACAAGTGAAGGTCAGAGTCAAGTCAGGTACGTGGGTTCATGATGACAATAGATATTAAGAATACAATTTTAAATAATGGTGTATCAAATCCCATAAATTAAGGGGACAATGAAAAAGAGATGATGAAATAATTATAAGGCTGATCATTTCTGATGAAATGACAAAGCTTTTTGATTTCGTTTTACTTGTGGTTGTCAGTCAAATTATATTGATATCTATGCAGCGCACACCTTTGAGTGTACAAAAGTAATCAATCATATAGAACATGTAATTTCCCAAATTCTAGTAAATAAGATCTTTATTTTCTTGCAGCAGTTCATAACTAATGGAGGACATTTAATGTAATGTAATCCAAATAAATGTAGGACCTGTAAACTACCATATCTCCACTAGAGGCTACTGTTGTTCTCTTTATGGGATAAAGAAGCCTGCGATCTGCTTCTGTCGAAGGATATGTTAAAGAATGAATATAATAGAACATTACATTTTCCTTATTTTCCGAATTTTCAATGGTGTTGAAATTAGTACAATTAATGGGTTCTTTAGTGTATACATGCTGTAATCCTCTTTAAGATAAAGTGGAAAGAATTGCTTTAATTTAAACATCCCTTTAAACAGGAGTTCCCTGATCGTTGGCGCCTCAGGTCTGATGGAACTAATGAGAGATATTCATTCATGGATCTATTCCAGAGTTGTACAATTCAATTGACTCCAGAGGCACCTTATAAACTGGGACTTCCATGAGGTACGACTGAAGAAATCAATGATAACGATTTGAATATATGGAAAAAAAGCATTACATATATTTACAAAAGGATATTATGATAGTATAATACTTCCTTTTTCTTTGACAGACAATACATTCATACATATACGTAAAATCACAAAAAGGCCAATTGATTAAAACAAAAACATTACTTAAACTTTAATTAACGTAATTTAATCATCTAAAACGTCAACAAGTTATATTTAGAATTGAAAAGGGCATGAAAAATAAAGATTTTATTAAAATAGTAGGTAGCAAAAGCTAGTTTGGTTGTTTCACTTCATGAGGGCCTCATGAATACAGACAAAGAGCTTCATGTGGCCCCCAGGTCTGGTGTATAGTGTAGTCTCCATTTAGATGGAATTGTCAATGAATGCTGGCAAATAAACACAAATCCATAATGCATTTGAAACCGGTATGATTTTTATTCAGGACAGCAAATTTGGCTAAAATGCTGTAACGAAACCACAACTTAATCCAGCCAGTGGAGGAGAAACTGGCCCACCAACCCTCTCAAGGTGGTAATTCCCCACATTGCTTAGAGCCAAGAGCATCCATTTTGCAAACCACTGATGCCATCTGCTTGAGTAAAGTCACCTCACAGCTGTAACAGGAAAGCTACCCCGGCCGGGTGTGAGGCATAGTGAGATGTTCCAATTCTGTAATTTGCCAGCTACATTAATATTTAAAAATGACTCTACCAATTTTTGACTTCATGAGTTGCGTGATTGCGCGCTTGTTGTGTGCTGTACTGTGTATGATCGGTGTGTGTGTCATGTTTTTGTGGATGAACCTATGTATTCTTTATGCTACTGTGGCTGCTCTTTAATTTACATCAAATAACCCTGTAGACCACAAATATCCAGGTGCAGTTTGCACATGACCTCATATCTTTGTTGTTCTCCACAGGCATCCCTTTCTGTCCCCCATTCCTCCCTCCCTATTCCCCCTTTCCTCTTAAGGCTGTATCTAATCAAATGCAGCTTGCTGACCCCTGGGAGCCTCCACTCAACGTCTCATATTCACCAGCGTTACAGTCCTCAGCTGCCCTGTTCAGGAACACCTGGGAGATGCCCACATGATCCACGGGGCTATCCTGAAAGGCAGCGTCTACGCAGGGCGAGAAGACTTGGTGGTGCGAAAGTGAGGGTGCTCAGAGGCTGCTAGAACACTGAGAGGTTTGGCAGAGAGCGTGGCTTTCCCTTTCCACTCGGCCAGGCCCTGAGATGCCCTCATTCCCTCATGATGGACGTGAGTGAAAACGAGGGCACTCATCAGTGAATAACCTGAAAAATACCATGGATGAAAAATTCATGCATTTTCCTATGTTATGTTCCCAGAAAATCAAGGAGCCTCCCCCATGAACAGGCAATCATCAGGCGCCTACCACAGTAGTGGTAGGAGAAAGGTGCACTCCAAAAAGAAGAAGAGCTCTATCAGTGCCAACGTGGCTGGAACCAAGTATGAAATTGGTAAGAAAACATCTAATACTGGTCATAAGCGGGATGGCTCTGTTGGTCCTCGGGACTTTGAGTACACAAACCAGATATTGGCTGTGTCATTTTGGTTTCAACCACCTTCACTCAGGTCCGGTTCAGATCATCATCTCACAAAGAAATGAAAGAATGTTGGTTGAGGTAACATCATAGGGCTGTTAACAGTAGCTATTCTAAATCCAATCTAAAGCACAGCTCCGTTGTGTGAGTGTTTTACAGTGATTTTACAACTTGAATCCAGATCGATTTGTGATTCTTATTTAATCTGGACTCCAGTTTGAAGGTCTCTCAGTTGTTCTGTGCATCACGTAATCTTCAACCTGAGACAGACAATATCTACCACTTAACCATCGTGTTAGCAATAAAAGGAAAATGAACAGTAAAAATCATGACCACGTCTTCTCTGAATATTTAATTATATTCAAAAACAGAAAACTACTCATGAAACCGTGTAAAGAAGTGTTTACTGTTGTGACCAATCTAGGATGCCGTTGAACCATAGTTGTGATGCACAGATTCCGGGCGTTTTTGTGTAAACAAGTTAATCATTTGGCACGATTGTAGTGAACACAGCCCTCTCAGAACGCCAGGCCTTTGTCCTGCTTTTTTTCTGCATGAAAACATGAACACTGTGTTGTTAAGTACAAAGGCGATGGGTACCACTTGTACAACTTTCGTTTGTTTGATTAGTCATCATGTGGCTGCACTATGTATATGGTGAAGTTCACATTCAGAGATTCCTGGCTTTCATTATTATGAGGATTCTTTTACACCCAGTCATTTTGTGCAGGTGAAAATGCAATGTTAAAAAGGGCTTAATCTTGGACAACACACTTTTGTTTTGTTTTTTGTTGGGTTAGTCAGTACCTTATCAAGCAGCCACAAACAACGAAAAGTGTGAGCCTCACCTGATTATTTCAGAACCCTGTGGTAATGTAGCAGAGCACACTGTTATGGCTCACATTTCCTATGGCCACATACTGTACAAATAAAGGCAAAATCTAATCCCGATTGAAATTTAATCCTATATTAAAAAAAAAAAAAAGCCCAGACCCACATTCCATCATGTGCATAGAGACAACTTTGCTTCACTTTCATTTTTAAAGACTGAAAGCGCACAGTAAGCACTCTTCACAGTGAGTAAATTGTGTGGCAGCAAAGCTCTCAGGGGTGGACTACAACCTATAAAACGAAGGAGTCAGCAGCAGCAAGCAGAAGTTTTTGGGGTGCGGGGATCCTGTATATAGACAGGAGTCTAGCTGTGAGTGTGTTTGCTAACTGTGATGAGACTCTCACTGTGGCCATTTTGAGGCCGGCATTGCGCTGCTTTAAGGGAAAATTAACGCTAATGGCCAGATGTATGGCTCATTTCTGCTGTTTCATTTTGTTTTTAGAGCCATTTCTTATAAGAGAAGATACTCTATACTGTTACAGGCAAAGATGACGGGTCAAAGATGAAGTTGAAATGTGGCTTTACAGCCACTGCAAGGGAATTGTTAACGCTTTCTTGGGCTTATTAGTGAGGAAATGTCATAAAAGCAAAGAATTGCAGGGATTCTGAGTACATTGAATATGAGCTGTGCTTATCATTACACTGGTAAAGAAGTAATACTATGCACACATGCAGTATCTTATTGTTTAATTAGTAGAACACATGCTGCCAACATGCAGCCCGGATGGCGATTATAATAAAAAACAAACAAGTTTTGGGTCATGCCCAGCAGCAGACTCCCCTAACATGAAACTTTATCAGTTCGCATAGTCATCAACGAGATGGGCTTCATGAAGACAAGAGACGAAGACGAGACTGCCAACCTCATTTGGAACGACTCAGCTGTGCAGCATGAGAAAATCGCTGAGCTCAGGAATTACCAGGTACATCTTTAATTCAGCACCGCTTGATTATACTTGCACACCAGGCAAGAGGTTGGGGAGCGGAGGATGGGTGTGAATGCACTGCCAAGAACATCACTGACCAGAGTCTGACTTTTATAGCACTCTCCAGATGCACTGCACACCTGTAATTGTTGTTTTATGTTGACGGTGCTTGTGACTGACGGAGGCCATGGAGCCAGACACATAAATGAGAATATTCATGAGTCATTTTTTATGGACAAATGTGTCATTTTTCTCTTGTTATTATAATAAAATAACTCAAAGGGCTGAGCAGAAATGAGCTGAAGGGTGCGTGGGGCTGCATCATTGTCACTTTTCTTAAAAGTAGACAGTCAAGGTGAATTATTTGTTTGGTGAGAAACCAAAAAAAAACACCGCTAGAACTTGCAAATATTCAAAAGCATAATTTTTCTAATCAATTAATCAACTTGATATTGGGGCCAGCAAGGTCATTCTGTGATAATTAAACGTAGAAGGAATCAGACCAAAACACTCAGGAGTAGAATGTGCTCAAACAATGCTGTTACAAAATGGAAACTTAGCAGACTGTAAGAAAATTGTACCCATGAAAATGAGAGGTCTGTACTGCTATGGGGGATGAAATAAACCTCTATTGTGCTTAAAAAAATAAAGTGTTGCACCTGCTGGTTTCTCTTACAAAGGGGTCTCCCCAAGGAGTCGCCGCTATAAAGTAATACCTTTGAGAAGAAACGCTGCATTGCCTCATCAAAACGAATTTTAAACGATAAAAGAATAACAACCGCCACGTTAACCTTTTGGTGCCGAGAGAATATTCTCCCTTGTCTACTACAATTCCCTTTCTTCTTTTCTGCATCTCAAGATGGATAAACTACATGTGGTTTTCTGGTGATGATAACATACTTTCATCACGATGAGCAGTTAAAAGATGAAGCCAGGACAAAGCACCTATTATTATATGACTCATTTGTCCCTTAAAGTTATTATGTAAAGTTTAAAGAAAGAGGTAGTTGAGAGAGAGAGGAGCGTGTTGGACGAAGAATGGAAAGGCAAAAGGTGTTAACTAGGTTCCAGGGCTCTTACCAATCCCTGCTCATCTTCCTATGCACTTGGTTGATAACATCACTGAAGGGCAGCAAGAGTGAACTAATGGTTCAACAATTACTTGTTGAACTGCTGAGATCTGTTTAACCTCCGTAAGAATTTCTCTTCATCTGCTCTTGTAAGACATTCGAACAATTGTGTATTATCCTCTCAACTGCTACCCACATGTGTCTTGTGTGTAAAATAATTACACATGTATTCATTTTCCCATTTTTTCTCCCTTTAACTTCTACTTTTCCTGTCCTGGTTAGTGATATATTGTGATAGTTTTCTGTCAAGTTTCAGTTCACATCGGACTAATTAAAGCCCCACTTCAAGCTCATTTGGTCAAAGAATACAGACACCCAAAAGATTTTCCTTTACCCCCACCACTCATTTTTTTGTGCATTCAAAGCAATTCATTCAGCTGTCACTGTGGGAGCTTGCGATGCAGAACCAATTACCTCGGCCCCTCAGAGTTGAGATTGATCTTCTTTTTCCCCTCCTCGCCTCTTACTCCCCAACCTTTAAGTTATGAAAAAAACATGGTAAACTAAATAAGGGTTGAGCGAGGTCTCGGCGTCACCTTTTTGTTTTCTGTCCGTAATTGGGCATAAATGTCAGAATATTGTAAGCTCACTTCAGGTTGCTGCCATTAATGTGCTCATTTTTATAAAGGGGTGGGGTGAAATTGAGTGGCGTAATGGCCCTAACAACATTATTATGCCTGCCTCTTCCTCTGCAGAGAATTAACCATTTCCCCGGCATGGGGGAGATTTGCCGCAAAGACTGCCTCGCTCGAAACATGTCCAAGTAAGTTTCTGTTATGTGTCCAAAGTGTCATGTAATAATTAGTGGTGATGTAATAATTATAAAAATAATAATTGGTAACATACCAACTTTAACTTTGAACTTGGCTCCCTGTAGAATGAACAAATGCCAGCCTCAGGAGTACAGCTTCACCCCCAAGACGTGGATATTCCCGGCTGAGTACACCCAGTTCCAGAACTACTTCAAGGAGCTACGCAGGAAACGCAAACAGAAGACCTTTATTATCAAGCCTGCTAACGGAGCCATGGGTCATGGGTAGGTCAGAAGCAGTGCCTGAGAGTTAATCCATCACAATGACTGTTAGACTGACAGGCAGCTCTGTGGAGACCCAGAAGACCTCCAGGACAGTGAGTGAGTGAGCCAAGATAGTGAGTCGATTGTGCTACACTTCCGATTGTTTAAATGTGAGACACCTTAAAGGAATGAAAAAGAGAAATGTTCGCAACCCTCCTTTGTAAATGACAACTTCTTAAATGACATACTGAGCACACAAACTGAGTTTATCTTTGAGACGATTAGATATAAGGATAGCCCAGCATTCAGTAGATAATGTTTAGTATGCATCAAGTCCAAACGGACCGACCAACATCTGTTTTTTATATACGTGATCTTTTCAATAGTGTTCCGGCTGCAAGCACTGGTTCTGATTATACCATTGTTTGTCTTCCAAATGTGCGCATTTGACTTTTGGAAAAAGGGAATTTCCGCATCATGCATTCAATCTCTGCTAGCCTGGAGGCCAATCCCAACTCCAATGGACAGAACGCAGGGGACGGGTCATTAACTCTTTATGTCATGATTAGCATCACAAACACTGGGTCTTTTTGGCCTGGTATGAAGGTGTGCATGAAAAAAAGATCCCAATGACTGCCAAGTCAAATGAACCTTTGCTACATTTTACTTCCTTGTTGGCATGCCAGAGTCACCAAACCTTCTGACAGGCTGGAATTTCTGATTCTCTTTCTCACATTGAGGAGAGGAAAAAAAGCGAGCTATTAATGAATAATAGAAGTGACTTGCCTTTGATAAATATTATGCAATGATATTTTTTTTGACAGTCACATATTTTCACTATGTTAATGATGAAATAATTATGGAATGTACCATTAATACATGTATGGAAGGTTGCTTATCTTCACCTTGATAATCTTGATGCTAGGTGACAAAGCTGGCTCTTGACATTTGTATTCGCATAGATATTTCTGTTGTCCCCACTAAGAACGATCAAGGTTCTTGGTTCTAAAATGCATTTACTGTCATACATTGTTAAAACAACTGGTAGAGCTTGTGTAGCCACTATTTATGAACATTTGAAAAAAACAGCATGGTAGGACGATTATAATTATTATTTCATTAGCATCCCTGTACTCAATGTAAACACTCTCACAGCATGATTCAAGAGCAGAAAACGATCTTCTCCGTCGTTTTGAAATCATTATTGCTCATAAGTTACAGCGCTGAGGAAGGAATGGTTGAAGTGCATCTTGACTGAGACACACACACACACACACACACACACACACACACACACACACACACACACACACATATATATACCTGTGTGTATATATATATATATATATATAACTATATATATATATACACACACGACAATGTGCTTCTTTTACGACAGTGATATTAAAAATTATGTTTTTACTTCTCCCTTGTGTCCCGATGCTAGCTCGACACTGTAATTCATTTTTTTCTTATGTTTTTAATGTACAAGATTGTCTTGAAATATTAATCTACCTATCACTTATTAACGGCTTGTTTTTCATTCCTTTTTTTTCATACTGCAGGGCCATTTTCGTAGTCAGAAATACTTTTTATAATTGTTTCAATAGTAAATAAATTGTTTTATGTGATACAGACTAAACACCCACATACCTGGGTATAAAAAGATATAGGCAATAGTTCGAATTACATTTCTGAATGTTTACGCGACAATCCATCTTGACCAAGTATATGTTCGTAGCAGAAAAGTAGACTTGAGAAAGAGATGTGAACTGACATCTTAGTATATGTGAGCAAGTCTGCATTGAGTACATGGACATGGTCCCAGGCAGAATGCAGTGGAATATGCAGAGGTTTGTGACCCCAACATGAGCATCCATAAAAATGTTATCACCAAAATGTGATCTCATTGTTGGCCTCATTGTCCTTCATAGACGAACTTACCATAACTCAGAGGTTAACGTTGTCAGCGAAGGACAAACTTGCACATCATGCTCAGTCAGTGCCTGACACTTACTGTAACCACTTCCCTGAAGGGCTCTGCATGTGATTATTATGATTCTTTATCGGGAACCATCAACACAGACCAGCCAAACTAGAAAATGGGCCGGAATCTGCTGAAAGGATCTCTCACTAACATCTATCCAAAAGATAATTCACCGGCTGAAGTGTCCAATGACTTTTGTAGTTTGTGTTTGCATAAGTGCTCATCAAAGTTCAGACGGATTTGAAATGTGGAGCATGTTTACACCAATGTGTCATGTGAGGAGGTTTGTTTTTGGTGAGTCCAGGTGTTCCGAGTTTAGCTTTAGATTACGGAGCTTTATAGTTTAATTTCACTGTTCACTGAATGAACCAATCTGTGGTTAGGAGTAGGATTTTCTGACATAGTAGTGTCAGAAAATATGCAATAGAAATCTAAAGACAGCATCTTTGATTCTAAAAACCTGACTTTTTTTCTGATGGCTGAGGGTTTCTGCTACATGTGGCGCACAGCCATGGGTTAAATGCGAGCTGTCATGCCTTCAGAATAATTATCGTTTCTTAAATAAGAAATCTCACAGGATCACAAAGTGGAAGTCTAGAATCAAGCGGAAACCACATAATGGTTATTTCTCACAGAAAGAAGCATCACTAAAACATGCATCTGGTTGGATAAATGAAGAGACAAACCTTGTGAGGATGGCTGTGAGGTGGAAACTGATTTAGTTGTCATGATCCAAAACTTGGGTTTTTACTGTCACTAATTTAAAAAAAATGTCAACCCACCCACTCCCTTGTCCCTATTTTTACTTTAGTACATTTTTTTGTTCTAACCTTAAATATTTGAAAAAAAAAATAGGAAAGCGAATAAAATGTCAAAATATGTAATAATAATTTTTAAAATCTGACAAAGGTGGAGAGAGAGGAGAAACACAAGCAAAGAGATGAAAACATTTTGTTTTTACTCAGCAAAATGCTGCCTTAGTATGAACATTGCATCTGGATTAGAACACTGATCCAATTATGAATGTCTGTCTTTCCAAATTGCTGACATTTTAGTGAGTGTGCTATTTATATTTGTCTTTAAGAAAAAATATTTTGACGCTGACCTATTAATTATTTTGGACACAGGAGTTATGCATATGATTAGTTTTTTGTTGTTGATAATCTTCTGACTTACTTTTACTTTTCAAGTTTTATTTATTAAAATATTTTCTTGAGTAGGTTTATGAAATCAAATTGTTCAATTTATTTTTGTAAAAAGTTGATTTAATCAAAGCAATTTCCGTAAATGGCACCCTTTTCATCTCTTAAACAATTATAATTCTTTCAAATATTAATAAATATAATATTGCTTTAGTTAATGTTAATATAGATGTGCACTGTGAGCCAAAGCATTTATATTGTTGCTATAATCAACTTTTATTTTGTTGACTGCCAAAGCCACATATCAAAACCCTCCTGTAATTAAGATGGTAAAATACATTTTGTAAGTTGAAGATAATGTCCGTTATTTTTAGAACATGAGAAATGTGAAAAAATGTAAATAATTTCCAGTCTTCTCAGAATATTCCCAAAGGTCTTTAAAAGAAGGCTCTGCATCCACAACGGAGACCAATAGATGGAGATATTGATGTAAAAATCCTGAGTGCTTCCCATCCCTCTCTAATTCCCTTTGAATTTGTCCTTTCTGGTATAATGTGAACATTACTTATAAGCCCATGCTGCTCTAAGCCCTTATTTATTAAAGAATAAAAGGCAGCAGAGGCTGAATGACTGCAATACATTAAGAATATGAGAGATGATGAGTTTGGCTCGGCCACTCAACTGTGCGCGGCTCACTAGATTAGATCTTTCTCTATTTTTTTCCTCGCCTTGTGACGCGCCAGGAAATGAAGTTATATCTCCCGCCTGTAATTTATTTTGGGGCAGGCCAGCTAAATGAAGATATTGTTTGTGTCTGAAGCACAGCTTGTTATAAGGGAAACAAAATAAAGGCATATGCGAGGCTTAAGAAGGCGAGATCCCCACTGGTACCAAATGAAATAGGCAAGGGGGAGTGGGCTGCGATTATCTGACACCCCGGCTCATCAATCATGTGGTCTTGTCTGCGACGCATCCTTCCACTGACTAACACTGTTAACCCTGTCCTCATCATTCAGATATCCGTCTGCCAGTTAGAACGGCTGTGGGACTGTCACTCATTCTCACAACAGCTACTTCTTGTTCTCTTTTGTTGGGTCAATGAACTCCTCCTTTGTGAAGGATTTGACGTCTCAGTTGGTGGGATGGCACTGAGTTGTGGAGTGATGGATAAACCTCATCGTGCTAATACATCATCACACCGGGTTTCGGCAAAACTTCACCTCAACACAGTGTAGACTTTACCTCTTGATAACTTGCGAGGCAACCACTGACCTAGTTTTCCGCTTCACAGTAGATTTTTTGTGGTAAATAAAGCTTCCCGAGAAACTCATCAAGAATTCTCCAGTGATTTGCTTCATTAGAGTTAACCAACTAATGAATTATTTGGAAATTACACCAACATTTGCATCTTTGTTCCCAAGCTGCTAAAAGATCTTGATCTTATTACAAGAGCTGTGGATAAATCTTGGCTTATTATTGACTTGGCACCCTGAAAACTTAATACATTTACTTTATTTAAACAATACAACCTTGGCATCAATACTGAAAATTCATTTGGGAACTCCACTTCAGCCAATATACTGGCTCTGTATGCACCCTCTTTGTGTGAGCACTTTACAATGAGTGATGATGTCAGACAAGTGCACCATTGAAGATTGGCTTCCAGACTTCAATGCTTACGAGGAAACTTCTGGTTCTACTTCCAAGTTCCGATGTTATTCGTCACATTCTGGCATGCGGGTCCCCAAAACCAAACAAACCAACACGTATCCTTCATGGGTCTGACCAGCCATGGCCTGTCTAAGATCAGTCCTGAGTGCTGATGACATTCTACGAAAGCAAAGGAATTAGACAGTCGGTTGACAGGAGGTTCAACGTCTGTTCCTATTAACCACCATATAATGTCGCAGCAGCCTTGCTAGTCATGCTGGGAATTAAGTTTGATAAAAGAAAAACAATTCCCACACAGACCTGCCATTGTGTGTTTGTGTTCTGCGTCATTTATTTCTCAACTTTTATTGAGAATGCCAGAAGTGTAATGCCCCACAGGGCAGAAAGGTTCACCGTACACATTTAACGGAAAAAAAAAGCTCATACCCAGGAACCATTTCACTAAACTACACCGTTAGGTTGGAAAAAGAATTCTGCTGATGGTGATTTTAAAATGACATTTTTTTTACGTAACTGGTTGCACTTTATTTTGACATTTTTATGAGCCTTATCAGGTCACAATGTATCTGTTTCTGCTGCATTTGGTATTCTAAGTGGCGTCTAAGGAATATCAGACTAGAAAAGGTTTGAAGTTTCATCAAAGAACTACGTGGTGTTAAGTAGAGTTTCATGATGATGCTAAATTGGACCATTTTACTCAACTTGCTGTGTACACTATTCGGATCAGTTACTGTACAACACAGTCATACACTGTCATCAGTCATCTTCATAGACCTATGTCGTGATGCCATTCATCATTTTTTAATTATCCTTTTCGTCTTTACCGTTCCACATTACATTACCTTGCTGACGACGCTCCAATTTACCCCTCCCTGGAGGATCACTGAAGTTTCTCTCTTTCTAGGATCTCGCTTATCCGTAATTGTGAGAAGTTGCCAGCCAACGAACACTTCATCGTCCAGGAGTACTTAGACAAGCCGTTCCTGATGGAAGGCTTTAAGTTCGATCTGCGCATCTACATTCTCGTCACTTCCTGCGATCCACTCCGGATATTCCTCTACAATGATGGACTTGTGCGACTGGGCACTGAAAAATATCACGCCCCAAATGATGACAACTTGGTGAGTCAAATGTGCTCTGACAAGCCTTCACAAAAGTGCCATACCACAAATAACGTTTCATTTTATGCATTCATGAAAAGACAGATGGAGGTGCAGGTGCATTTTTTTAAGCGTAGTAGTGGGCTGACAAGGCAGTGTTGTAGTCAAGACCACGGCAACCGAGACCAAGACATTACAAAGACTGGAGAGTATTGAGACAGGGACAAGACCAAGATATTTGTAGCTCAAGTCCAAGACAAGACCAAGACCTTGCACCCTCATGGCCCTTTTTGGGGATCACATTGACACCCCTGATAAATATGAAAGAAAAAATGCAGCAAAACTGAACAAAAAGCCACAATCCTTCTTTTACCAATTATGCAGACCAGTTTTCTCTGTTGGTTGCAAATGGCCTTGAATAGAAATCCAGAGACAAAACCTATTAAAAATACATTTGAGACCGAGACCCTAAAAAAGTGGTCTTGAGACCAAGACCGATCTTGACAACACTATGATGAGATGCCATGAAACATTGTCCTCACTTTCAGAGCCCACTACATGTCACTCTCTGCTCTAAAATCGTGGAATTCGAACAACCATTTCACTGAAACCTGAATCATTTTTAACTCAAGAGCGCCCGCTACTGAGCTCTGGAATTAAGGTCACTGTTGTATGAAGCATCATCAGCCCATTCCTATTAGTAGGCTTTAAATTGAATAGCTACTATCTCATAGCTTTCAGAAGACCAAGAATGAGGACTGTAAAAGTGCATAATATTAATAGTTTCAATTGAGAAGATACTGTCTCTCCACAATTTCCACTTTGGCAAAATGAAAATAAAAAAATATTTATTGTTTACTTTTATGCACGACTTTGTCATGGCTGAAGATCCACTTTAGCCATGCAGTCAGCTGCCACTGACATGGGCAAGACCAGATAATCAGATTGTCTGACTGTGTTTTAAAACTCAAAATGACTTGTGATTCCCTCTCTCCTTTCAAGCAATAACCTAGAAGATATTTGATAAAACTTAATTCATAGTAGTAGAAGATGGAGTTTGACTCTTTTCATCAAACAAGCTTTATTTTGCCCTCGACTACAAGTACAGAGAGAACTGTACTGCGTACTGTATGCGCACAGCTGGGTATGTGTCCACATGCCAGCTGTCTCCTGTAATACCAAGCCGCTCATACTTGCCTTGAGGTTCTGCACCTGCTTAAGCTTATTCTGTTGTGGTAGATAACGCAGACTAGACGCTTTTATCAAGCGCGATGCTTATCTCCACACTCACCCTTTGACACGCCAGCCCTTTATGTGACACAAGAGAAGTGAGTTCTGCCATAAAGATGAATTTAATCTCACAAAAAGCAAGTCCCACACAGACAGTACAGGAGGATGAGGTCACTTGAGACCTGAGACCACAAATACGAAACGTATAAATCACCAGTTGGAAATAGGAGGAAATAGGATGTAATATTACTTAAGAATTATAGTTATGGTTATTTATGTATAATTCTATTTAATCAGTTAGAAGACCTACATGTAAATATAGCTAAAAATATATTGTTTCCTTTATTCAAACTGAATAATTTATTTAATATGGATTTTTTTTCATATAGCATTTTATCATCTGTATACAGTTAGTCTGTAAAAGAAAACCTCAACTTATGGTCTCATATATGTCTTCTCGTCCCCTCAGAGCCAGCTCTTCATGCATCTGACCAACTACTCCGTCAACAAACACAATGAGAACTTTGAACGGGATGAGACGGTCGACAAAGGCAGCAAGAGATCCATCAGCTGGTTCACTGAGTTTCTGCGTGACAATGACTACGATGTGTCCAAATTTTGGGGAGATGTTTCTGTAAGTCCGCCTCAACACAAACAGAAATGTCCAAGTCTTTGGAAAGATGATGCATTGCTACCATATTCTGCTATTTTGATCCAAACGTCACATGTCGGTGTCATTCCTTTTCCAGCATCCAGCATTCCTGGATACAACATAGTCAATATTTATATATTCCGTTTTTTGTCTTCTGTCGACTGTCTAATTGTTCTGTTGCTAGTGTGACACATATTAAAAATGTATAATCACAGTACCAGAAAACTACCTTGGTTGACACATGCGGGTGGACAGATAGACCCACGCATTTCTACACACAGAATGTTGAATCTGTACTTTTTTACGCAAACATTGGTGGCAGGAGCAGGTGTTTGTACTGGGCTGCCTGTGGGTCAATTGGGGGGTGGTGGTGGGACAGATGGATGGAGCTGTGTGACATCAGACAGACAGATAGAAATGGTGGTCATGGGGCTCCAGCCTTATCAGTCCAGAACCAGACCACAGCGCCTCTCTCCTACACCCAGAAGAAGATTGGTGCGGGCAGACAACATGCCAAACTGCATGGGGCTCCACTGGTGAGCGGAAGCTCCAACAAGCGGTGTGTGTTTATGTCCATGTCAGCGTGTGTGAGGAGGAAAGGAAGCGGTGAGCATATTTGCCCATGTTGCTTTGGGGGATAGGCCGCCAGGTAGCAGCCAGAAAATATACATGCAAACACAAAAAGGCGCACCGGATAGGAGCTGCTAAACACGCAGTTGGACCGTTGCTGACTTTGGAATTAGACTCTGAGTGAAATTTAAAATGTTCTGTGCCAGAAGCGCTGTGTGTTTGGTTTGCTTCTGCTTGCACACAGAAAAATGTAGACTCATGTTGGGTCAAGCTCTCCGTAACATTTAAATTTAAATGGAAGAAAAACACATTTATTCAAACACTGCACATTATTCTGGAATTTAATATTGTGTATATATATATATTTTTTTATGCTCACCTATCTAGGAGCTGGTTGTGAAAACATTAATAGTGGCTGAACCACATGTGCTGCATGCATACCGCATGTGTCGCCCCGGACAGCCACCAGGGAGCGACAGCGTCTGCTTTGAGGTCCTGGGATTTGACATCATCTTGGACCGCAAACTCAAACCCTGGCTACTGGAGGTAAAAATATTTCATTAAAGCTGTTTCTTTCCTGGATGAAAAATTAGTTGATGCATGACCTTGGAGTCGCTTTATATTCGTATTTTAAAGCCTGATTTTGTTTGTGTGAAAGCACATCATGTACAAAATTCTTCCTCATATTACCTTGTCTTTGCTTTTAACCTGTCAGAATTCTGAAATGTACTGTATCTAATCCCAAAATGTCAACCATATCCCACTCAGAACACATTCAACTGAGCTGAGCTGAACTTTTTGTTTTTTATTTAAGAGGAAGTCATAAAATCTGTCTCTGAATTATTCTATATTTTTTGGTTTGCGATGTATATCTTGTTTTTTCTGTATTTGGATTTAATGTATTGCTCATCTAATGTATGCATATAAAATTTTCATAAAAAGATGATCGCTCACTGAATTGGAAAGTAAAAGACGAGTTTAGTTAGTCCTGACTGACTGTGTTGCTTCACTTGTGACAGTGGCTTGTAAACTAATGCCTTACGTGTGAGGGAGATGGAGACAATCACAGTGACAGAAAGCGTAAACATCCACTGATTACTCCACGCGTGCAACCCTGAAGCCTGGAAACAAACAGCCGCATAATAGTTTCAAGGACATCTTCATGCAACCCCGAATACACAGAGACACATTTCTGCTTAACATCAAAGGACTGTGCGTGTGCTCTCATGCGTGTGGGTACGTACACAGAACCACAAGGTAAACACCTAATTATGTTCATGTACCGGTAAGGATTAAAAAGCGAGAATGAGAGAAGCGGTTTCTTGCTCACAGTCTAACTTTTGAACTCACAAAGGCAGGCATCACAGATTTGGGTCAAGAATTTGTGTAGCAAGGCACCCCGCCCCTCTTTTGGTGTCGGTCTCTCAAGTGTCAGTGATTCAGGATTCGAGTATACACTCCACACCAGGATTTGTTTCCAACCCGGTTTGATGTCAGCCAGTTAGGGTATGACCTAAATCCTCTAACCTGAAGTGGCTGTGTGCCTTTTTGTCCCCTCCAGCTTTATTTAATACAACTTTGTTTGTGATCCATCAAGTCGATCAAGCGTTGCGATCATTACAATACCTTGATATTTCTGATTTAAAGTGAGTGGTGGCTTTTTATTGCCTAAGCTGTGTATAATTTTGTTGTTCATGTCTCTGGGAAGAGAGTGAGAAAGATAGGTGTTCCCGTTGACTGTGTGTGTATTTGTGTTCATGAGATGCAGCAAACAGCCGTGGATGCAGTTGTTCCACTTCAGCGGTAATGAATCCCACTGTGCTACTAGCAGTTACCTATAACTCTCATCAATTAACATCCCATACACACTTACACACACCCGTGCTTCTCTTTCATGCAACATTTACAGCAACAATCATGTATTCCCAGAATTCAACTGATTAGTCAGGGGATAGTAGAGGGCAGAGAGACCCCTCCTTATACTCTCACTGCACTGGCTGTCAAGCCTGAAAATAACTTTATTACTCTTTTAGCCTGAAGACATTCATTCTTATTCAGCAGGGAAGCAAACATGCAGCCAGGCCCAAAGAGTGCCCTGGTTGTTACCCTGTAGCGAGCCCTCCAGTCCAAATTAAATTTTTTAATAGATCGCTTAGCCAGATTTGCGCCCAAATGAAATCTATTTCAAGCTGTTTCATCAGTCATATTACTTAATCAGTAAAGATGTGTCTGGCCGTGAAACAAAGCACGCACCCAAAACTTTATTTGGAAAAGGTGGGCTCATCTCAAGTTTCCACGTTGGTCTGTTTGTGGTTTGACTCGCATGCCTTGTTGGACACCTTTGTCCTGTCTGCTCTTTTAGAGAAGCCAGAGTTCATTTGGATCAGGAAATAAAGCTGCAAATATTGGGATATGAGAACACAGAGACAGTGTTGAATGGGGATGGGCTGTTGAGGTTTCATAAAAAAAGTGTCCTTATTTTCAGAGCTCTGTAAACAGCACTCACTATTTAAAAATGATATGAAGATTCATTTAAATGATTGCTCTAACCCAAGGATTTTAGGGCTTTGAATGTCTTATAGTGGTCTCTGAAAATGAGGGTTTCAGTTTCATGAAGCTTCATGAGCTGATCACTGGTTAAGTGTAAGAAAGTGTTGAATGGTCTTTGGCAGTTTTGCTATTTTCTACGCCGGTGGATCTGGCCAGAACGAAAGAAACTGTCATCCTAGGGCCTATTTATTAAACCACACAAGGTCATAAATAACATGCATTTGCCGTCATGAAGCCAATGATGGGCTGATAAAGCTTCATGAACTGCTGGATGCCGTTCTCTTCTCTGTAATATTTGGCTTTTAACAACTATTTAACAAAACCTCACTTAACATTGGGAAACTGCTTCATGAAGCTTCTTCAGCACATCACTTCATGAAGCATGCATGAAGCCACTCAAAAAAAAACAAAACCTCAAACAAGTTTTGCTCTGGGTCATGTCAATTCATAACCTAAGTATGATATACTGTATGTGATTGGTAAAGGTCAACACATTGTGTTGTATTTTATGTGCATTTATTCACACACATAATATGGACTCAACATTGTGAGCATGATCAATATCACTATTTTCAATGAGGTCCATAAGACTACTTTCAAATGTGATCACTAATTTAAGACCTAATTTAATGTCTTAAAATTAAATAGTCTCTTCAAATATTGTTAACACATTTCATGTTTATTCATTTATGTTACTAATGTCTTTTTAAGTTTCTAGATTTATTACTGAATATGGTTTCCTTCATCCTATGCCTTCATCATCTCTGCAGGTAAAGGATGTTTAAATCTGTTATTATTATAAAAGCTATTAAATAAACTATTATAATAGTATAGTACTATTTATTAGTACTTATAGTACTATTTGTTTTTCTATTTAAATACCATCCTTATGAAGTCTTTAGACATTGTAAGAAAGAAGGGAATGCTAGAAACAAATCACAAGCAGACACCATTACAAATAGTAATGCTCAAGAGCAGCAGCCCACAGACTGCTGAACACCTGCTAAATAGCTTGTCACTAGGGTGAAAACGGAGACGGCAAGAGTGATGCTTTCAAACCAAGGCTAGTCATCAAACACACAAGCTTTGTGCTCAGAGCAAGCGTGGAAAGGAGAGAAGATAAAGTAGGTTGACAAGCTTTTGTTCAATCCTTATCTGAATTCATCAGGCTTTCAACGCAGGTTTTACCTCCTTTTGACATTGAAAACATTGAAGCTATATAGAGGAGCATGCACCCACTTTCTCACATGGGGTAACCCGAGACATTTACTTTCATTTCACCAGGCCAGACGGCATCTGTGCCTAGTATAAAGAAGGCATTTTATGGAGCCGTCTTGCACACATGCATGCACACACGCACGTCACTCTGTCACGTCGGAGCAGAATTAGACAGTGTCATGGTGCAGACTTCACTTAAATTGCACTCTTTCTAAAGCTTTTTAGTCAGTGGTGACATTAGATAGAGGGGCAGGTTTATTACACCCTTCAGTCTATCACTCCATAACAGCTGGCAACAATTTTCAAATGAAATGATGGAAAGAATACAACTGAAGATTCACAAACTAATAACTGCATGGCGAGGGCAATATGATACACCACAAGCCTTAATGTGTGCACCTGATCCCAACACACGGCCTGAGATTGTTGCTCTGCATCTCTTTATTTACCTATTGAGTCAGAGCTGTCAATCAAGAAAGCCACATAGTATTTTGTGGAGGTTGTTTTGGCATGTTATTTTAAATCCACAATTTGAAGTGGTGCGTCTGCTTTTTGAAAAGCTGTAGGTCCATCCTTCATAGCCGCAGGGATGGATTATCCATATGATGAAGTGGGGGCACCACAAGATTGAAAGACTTGTTTATAGCTCCTATGTTTGTATTTTTTGTTACTCATTACTTTAGCAGACACTTTTCTTATGAGGAAAAAGCGTTTTGGAATGGATACTGGAACAAATTAAAAAAGCAAATCCGCCTCTATCCACCTCTATCACTAAAGATGTATTTGCTGAAAGTGATGCAAACATATACATAACATTGTGCTGCCACTGTTTGTGCTGGGGAGGGGGGCTCCACACTGGCTTCATCTGGGCTGGTGATGGTGAATCTGTGTCAAGAGATGCAATGGAACCTCATGCCCAAACACGTTGCACAAAATGAGATTGAAACATAGGTTGCAACACAATTTAATTTGTGCTACAAAAATCTCAATGTATTTTAATTGAAATTAAGAACAGAATTTGGGCATTTGAGTTATGTATGATTCAGTTTTGAAACGCTTCAAATGCAGAATCTCTTTCTTTATCCTCTACTGTCCTCTGCTCTGCATATGAACTGCCTTGAACTGCGTTCAGTCACGGCCAAACCCCATTAATTTCACCTTCATTCAGAAGCTGACAATAGACAAAACTGGAAGACGTATGATGTTTTTAAAGAATAGAAAAAGAAATCTTTGGACGGAATTCTAATTTGGCAGATGTTTTCAATTAAAACTGCAGGAATGTGACCCACTGTGGGCTCTGCAGCTTGTCAAATGTCAGAAAGTGGTTGGCGTGTGTAACTTTAAATATTCCAAGTCTATGGTGAAAAAGCGATATTTTGTCAGCTTTGAAACACTGAATGAGAGGGTTTACAGAAAGGTGAACTGGACTGCGTGGTTCAGTACATAGATTTCTTTCAAGAAGTAGTTAAGATGTTTTTGTGCTAAGAGCAGCCTTTAAGTAAGGACATCATTGCTGTAAGCTCTTAAATCGATTGTTTCCTTGCTTGGCCAAGACTGTCCATTCACTGCGCAGAACGGTGTCAACCTCGACCATAAATATTCACATATATAAGTCAGCAATGTTTACACTGAGCACAGAACAAATGCAATATCTGATATTCAACTGTGCATCCATCTTTTATCGCCTCGCTGACTATTGGTGATGGAGTGAGTTTCATTTTCAGACCTCAGTTGGTGGGGCTTTTATTTGAAAGTGAAAGGGATGTGTGGTTTTAAAAAAAAAGTTATTAACCAAAGGTGATAGTGATTAAGGTGATATCTTGTGGGCACAGAAGGTGATGAACCCCGCTTATGAAACGTCCCCACCACTACTGACTTATTCTATCTTAATGGAAGAGCTTGCATCCAAAAGAAGCACTTTCCTCACTTCTTTCTTTAATCTGGCTTTTTGGCCGACCTTCAATTACAAAAGATGCCTGTGGGGTCGCTCTGTTGCTTATCTTAGCTTAGCTTAGTAAATAAACAGTGTTCTCTGTATGAAAAGGACGTTTGAGGGAAAACTGCCGGCCATCTGTCTTTTTGTAAATTTTGATTCCCGCTGCTGCTCATGATGCAAAGTGATTGGCAACTAATGAGGCGATCACAGTTAGGTCAACCATGCCACAGGTTTGTTTATGTCTCCATTTAGCGTGTGTGTTTGTGAGTGAGTGGGCATGACGTCAACAGACCAACAGGCTGCAGCTGGACCACTTCCCTCAGGGCTGGGATACTTCACCCCATTCCCTCCCTCACTTCATCTCTTCCTGCAACTTTCCTCTGTTTCTGTCCCCGATTGCTTCAAGATGAGTTTGGTTTGCCTGTCCATACCTCGGAGCCAACATAATCCAGACTTCCTTTTCTTTTGAGTACAAATGCGGGTGCCTGTGTGTTTGTCGTGAGAAGTGTAAACAGATGCCACAGTGAACACATTGACTCTTTTGTCTCGTTCATCTCTGAACACATACAAACATGCTCTGCAAAAGACTTACAACTGTGGCGAGACGTTTCCTGTTGAGAAAAAAAAAAAAATCTTTTCTTTGGCTATTTACCTGATGGTCTGTTTCGTCTAAGGAGTTACAATCATGGTGTTCACGCATATCTGTTGTCTACAAGATTTTTGGAAGAATGATCCAGCAGGAAGCGTTTTTAAACATTAACAGCTGCCCTGGTAAATATTTTAATGCGCTTGTGTAACACTAATTTCAGAGCGATAGGATGGGAAAAACACTTTTTGCTTTGTTGATGTTCATTTTTACTTATTAAGGACGTTTGTTGTATACCTTGTTTAAACATTTCAGTGAATCTTCCTGTGAGGGAACGTTTCAACCGTATGCACTTTGTACTCTAGGTGGCAGTAGTTGCCTGCAATCCGCCTCCTGGCTGGTGGTGGGGTTTATTAAAGAATAATTAGAATGATGTATGGGACCGTCTGTCTCTATCCACATCCATTTCCCCCCCAACATGACTGTTTCATAGAATAAGTATCAAATTAGGAGCGCACAGGCCTTTTATATGGGCCATGTGAAAACACACCTCAGCGTTTAGCCATTTATCATCAGGCCTGTTTGCCTGTGCCAGTGTCAGTGTCATTGAGCCGTGCGTTTAATGTATTGAACGTCTGAGGGTACCAAAAGAACTGACTCAGCCGACCAGTTTTATTGGTGGAGTGATTGACTTTTGCTCAAATTATAGTCATTAGCCATCATGTCTGCGTTAAAACGACAACCTGGTGGACTCCTCACCCATGAGACAGGAACAAGAAGCTCAGCTAGAGTTTCCATGTGTCCACCTTGACCAGTAAAAGCACCGCAGAAGAAAGAAAAACTGTGATTGACAAGACGTGTGAAACAAGAGCATGACTTAACAGGGCGACCGGCTGTCTGTCTTTCTGCTGCTCTTGCTCCTGTTTTCATTCCACCATTGCGCCGCAACAAACACTCCATCTTGACAGCGGTTGAACTGTGCCGATACCCTTGAGTGTGCGTGGCAGAAAGGGAGGCTTGTCAAAGCAGCGGTTGTTTACACTCTGCCAGGAATAATAAGAGGGGGTCGTTTTTCAGAAGCGATTAATCACCGGCAGCCCTTGCACTTGTGACGACTATTCCAGACACAGGATAGATGTCGATGGGGTAAGTTATTTGTTGTGGAAAGGAAACAACTGATTGCTGTTGATCCATCACTGTTAGGAAGATGTTAGGGCCATTGTGATACAGTAGCGACCGTCAACACAAATGGCAGGATGGATTTTTTTTTTTTTTGATGCATTGTTGTGATAAATTACATCGCCAATACATTTCACATTTGAAAGTACCATACCAAATGACTCCATACGTGAGGAATGGGATGGTACTACTGAGCTCTACTTCACTTGCGGATGGAACGTCCGATCATCTTATCGCTTCTCTCTAAGATTATCCAATAAAATAAACCTGTATTCATGTATGACATGCTCCAGAAAATGTTAAATGTGCAATATTTACGATCAAATATCTTTGTGTGTGAGTAGAGCCGTCTGACTTGACGTTGAACGGAATACGGTCAGTCAACAAGTGAATTGAGCACGATTTAAACTTTTGTTCCGACAGCGTTGGTTGTGTTCCTGTCATTTTGTTGCTTTTTCTATAGAGATTTTTCCTTTAATATTGCTAGACCACTGTCATCCCATCCACTTCCTTGTTGTTTTCTGGTTACTGTGAAGTGCTTTAGGTGTTGCAAGTAATAGCCATTTAACGTCCAGGACGTTTAGTCCAGCCAATACTTGATAAATGCATGTGTTTGTGCTGGATAATTCCTGCGACTTGGCAACTTGATATTTTCTTTGTCGAAGAACCACAGTTACAAACATAAGTCAACAAGACAGGCAGACAATTTGCCCTCTATGACAAGTGAGAACTGAGTATAACCTTGATCTGGTTTAAGAAGAGCAGATGTGAAGGGTAGAATAACAATGTGACTCGCCTGTTATCAGCATTGAATTAACAAACCCATTAACTTATATCCACAGCAGTACTGAAATGATTGGACTAAACAGCACGTGTAATTTCAAGATCACAAAGGATAGAAGTTTGTGACGATTTCTCTAAGTGACGTGATGCTGGCTTGAGTCAGATCTAAAGGGAAGGGAGAGCCCAATCTTTTCATCTGACATTTTTATTAAATGCATCTGAACTAAACTATGGTTTCCTTTAGACCATGCCAGAACCACTTAAAGAAATCAGAGTCGTTTTTTTTTTTTCTTTTTGAGTTAGCAGGGTTCATTAGGACCAGACTTCCTCTACCAGGGAGGAAAAAGAGGACACTGAAACCTAGAAATGCCAAAGGAACAAGAGGAACTACCACAGAATAACCACAGAAGAGGGCAAAAGACCACAAGAAGCAGCATGGGGAACAGAAACTAACTGGGAGGAGAGAAACAGGACAGGCAAACAGGGAAATGGAGAGATTGAGGGGGAGACGAGTCAGGGAGCACTTGGATGCCAGTCTGTTTTGTGACAGCTTGACACCACAAATCAAACTATGAAGACAAGTAACAAGACAACTGTCACTGGGATCACTGCCAGTTTGCTTGCTACCTATAGGCTACAACACTCTAAAGCCATTGTCTTTCATTGCATCTGTCACACACTAGCTCTAGAATGGGGGACAAAAAAATGATGCTTTTTCTTTAAATTCCTTTATTTTCTTTTCTCGAGAAAGTCAGTATACTGCACTATTCTCTTTGGCAAACCAAGGTTGCTGACATGGCTACGATTCAGTCTTTTAATAGTATGGAATTCCTAATGAAAATGTCTTTGTTTGAAGTTGGTGAGGTGTAGCGAAAGGAGGAAAGATGTGGAGTTATTTGTATCGAAGTGACTGTACCCAAACCCAGAACTTCAAATACTATACAGTGCTACAAATAACTGGATGTGTGGAATTTGCCTGTGTGTGTTTAAATATTTTTTACAACCCACCCGTCAACCTGATCCCTGCAGTACCCCAGTAGTCTTCTTCTTGTCACCCTATTTCATTATTTGTCACAGGAATCGCTGCCTTTTTTTAACTTATGTGATCTTAAAGGAATATATTTGTTTAGTTTCTACATAATTCTAGCTACCTGCCATTGGACTGGGAACACTGTGCTCCTCTCGTCTGCGGTGAGCTTTCTTGTTTTTGTTAAATGTTATCGCACCACTCTGTTTTCCAAGGTGCCACACAGCGGTAAGCGCCTTTGTGTCAGGATTAGTAATGGCTACTCCTGAAGAGGTATAGGGTTTATGAGCGCTTACCTCCACAACCATTAAGAAGATTTTCTCCAAAAAGGGGCTTTCGGCTTTTGTTGCTCATTCTGAACATAAAACCTTTGTGGTGCCAAATTGCCTATCCAGCTGTTTTCCTATTGGTTTGTTTCGCTCTGTGATTTCAGTTGGCTGATTGGTGGACACGGCCAAGCTTGTGCTATAATCCAAAACTTCTGATTGGTTGCAAGTTACTTTGCCGCTGAGTTCTCAATCTTTGATTGGCTCCAAATTTTCCGACTTTTTCTCCTGTTTCCAAGTGGTAACAACGGCTGACCTCAAAATGATGTGGAATATATTTGAATTTGAAGAATGTATTCTAAAAAATGGGTCAAGTTAAACAAAGTAAAAAAAATACTGACAAGTTTTAAAAGTTATTTTATTAAAAATAATTGCAAGTGATTGCATATCTTTGGCAATTCACAATGTAAAGTATTTATCATGAATTCTGTCTGTTGTCAAATGGAAATGAAAAATGTACTGACAGTATTATGTTTTTTTCCTTCTTTCTATCATTTTATTCATTAGTTTTCATCAGATGTCTAATCAGGAGTGTGAACAGTCGGAGTTAATGCATTTCCATTGGAATGTATTGCTGCCTTTTGATTGGCTGCAAAAGCGCTTTGAGTTCGACGACTGTATCCAAGTGGAGGCAAATTCTACCTCCGCTGTACTACTTAAAACCATTGTATTACAACAATTACTAAAGATATCAGATGGATATATGCAAGTAAATTAGGTTTCAATTCAAAAGTTCAGTTAGCTTGCTATTTGAACGCCAAGATTAAAAGGCATCTCATTTAATCTAAAACATATTGAGTATAATTTCTTGTTGTCAGGTGTCTTGTTGTCAACAGTAAAAAACAAAACAAAGAGATTACAAGCAGAGGACTGCAAAAATACACCCATATATTTCAAACTCTCATTTTAATGCCACTTTAATTTTAATCCTTTACATGCCGAATCCTTGGCCCAAGCGGTGCACTAAATTGTGTTTGAATAGAAACTTGAGTCTGGACTCTGATTGGATGGTGAGATGCTCTAATTTTTTGGTGGTAACCAATGACAGGCAAAGCCTTGCATGTGTAGTGGGGGTTCCACATGTACCACAGCTCCAACCCCCACATGTCAATCAATGGATGTAGTAAAATAAATGTAGCTATTTATGTCAACCATAGAAAATGAAGCCATTACCTGTTCAAAGTGCATTTTTATCCTGTATTAAGCTGTACTTTTTACATTTTTCTTATGCATTCTAGCTTTATAGAGCATTCATTGTGACTGAGGCAAATAGCCTCACTTTCCTTTCTTATTGATAACATTATTATGTCTATTTTTGCCTAAAGTTAGTAATGCCGGCTATCTGAAAGATTTAAGTTCCCCATATACAAATTATTTCTAACCTCAGTTGCCAGTTTCATTCACCCTCATTGTGGGTTTTCCTCCATTAGCTTCACTCCTTTTGTTGTCTCCCACAATCCCCTCTCCTTAGCCTGGTGCAGGGACCTGGGGAACATAACAAAGAGTTTAACAAAAAAGATACATTGATTTGTTTTGTCAGGTGTTGTATCTGATATTTGAACACCTTGCGCCTGCACTGGGAAATAGATCTGTTAGGGAAAGTAAGCCTCTACTGAGGTCTCCCTGGGAGATTTCAGCTTTTGTACCTTAAATCAGAAGTTCCCTCATTTTGTTTGTGCTACCAGCTTGTTTCTATCTGTACTTGGTTGATCATTCCGGTAAGTAACTGAGCTGCACTATTCAGATCCACAGATGTTCTGAGAGAGATTAGCAGTAGGTGATGCGGGGGTGACTGGCCTGGCCGTGCTGCGCATACAAGGGTTACGGGATTTTGTGTTTTCAGGGCCACGGGGTCACTTCAGCCTACACATAGCCTTTTCTTCATGCAGGAGCATGAACACATCTGTCAAGTTGGAGTTATGCCACAGAAACGGCTAAAAGTTCCAACATGTCCTTCAAAGAGGAAAAAGACACCTCTTGTGTCCACCTGTATAATACTTCTAATATTCAAGTGTCTTTCTCTGGCAGATCAACCGAGCTCCAAGCTTCGGCACAGATCAGAAGATTGATTATGACGTGAAGAAAGGGGCTCTGCTGAACGCTCTCAAGCTCCTCAACATCAGGTACTGTTCTCATGAGTTAAACAGATTTGTACATAGCAAAGTAAAACTCTAGCTAAGGAATAAGGGTGTCTCTCAGCGAGGCAAAGAGTCTTATGATATTGTTTATGTTTATTAAGTTGCACACGTTTCCTGACTGGATGTACAGTCCTTCATGCTTCTCTGCTTAAGTCAATCGAAGTGTTCCCTCAACCTTCTTGAGGCTTTTCCTTATTGGGTTCATAAGCAAGTGTGTGTCAATTGTGCACATCTTCACACGCAGACACAAGGGTTCAAAGTTAAATGCGAAACTCATCACATTCAGACTGTAAGCAAGCCAAGTCTTTACAAGGCTGAATTGAGTTCATGTGTAAAAAGTTGATTTCTCATGTTCTGATTATTGTCTGAATAAAAAGCAATTTATAATAAAAATTAAACAAAGGTTACCAGATGCATTCTGATAGGCATTGTCAGATTTTAATATTTTTTGTTGTTTGTGTAGAAACACTGATACTAAACTTAAAATATATTTTTGTCCAAAATGCAGATACATCACAGCTTGTTTATTTCTAATAAAATAGTCATGAAACGTAAATAACTCCAACATGGTAAATAAATAAATGAAACCAATAACGTTGATTAGTCTTCTCAAAAATGTAAGTGTATGTGCATTTTCCTAAATTAAAAGAAAAAAATATATTGTCAAAAGTAGAGGACAAAGACCTTCAGCTGACGCAATTTTGTTGCGGCGCTTTGTTTCTTGCTGCTGATCGCGTTTTTACTTAATATTTTCTGTATGGTATATTGTAAAATATTTGTATTCATACTTGTTTTCATCACCAGTAATTATTTTTATTTTATTTTAGTTTTTTACTGCTCTGGCTCAAACTTGAAATTTGAAATATTCAAGCATGTATTTTATGCATTTATTTTCTGACTCATTTTGAGCGTTTTTATGATTCTTGTTTATTATTTTTTTAAATAACTTTTATAAAGTAAATGCATTTGCATACAGTGATTTGAATTTGCAGCTATACACCAACATGTGAATTAACATAATGTCCTTAAACAATGGTGAAGCCTTTTTTATTTTTATTTATTTATTTTTTTGAGTGAGTGAATTAGAATATTTCAGCCATGATCATGTTCCAAAGGTTCATCGTATAGTGTCCTCATGTGCCCTTTAATTGTCTTGAACCCAATATATTCCCATTTAAAAAAGGTCATGAATCCATGACTTCAAATGAATGCAAATATGTTTGTTTTGCCCTTGCTGGTTTTCCCCTTGCTGTGCTGGGACTTGGAGCTGCATGGGTTGTGTTTTTCTTGGCATGGTTCTGTACTGTCCCTTGGCTGTGCACTGATTGATCATTGTACACAAGACCTTTGGATCTTTGCTCTCTTTCTCTGTCTCACATCTCTCCATGTTCACCCGAAACTAAATTTAGTCCCAGGTCACACAGTCACACAGATCAGACCGGCACACACAATGGATCAATTATATGTAGCAGAGTACATCTAGTTTGGCAACCGTTGTGTTTGCAGTGCCAACTTTCCATACCAGGAAGCCACTTCACCCTGTTAACCTGGTTAAGCAAGAGCTTAAATATAAATCACTGAGCCAAATGATTTGTATGCTGAGGTTTATGGTGCTGTTACAGATTTAAAGACTGGACTTTATTATTTTCAAATTTAGGATGTCTTGAAAAGTAGAGCAGATCTCTTTCCGCTGTACACACTACTTATGTTCCTGCTGGAGTGAAAGGCAGCTTTGTTCTACCTCGCTCATTTTTTCCTTATATAGTAGTGACTTTGACTTTCCTATAGAGTGGGGGTGGGAGTTGATGGTGCACAGAGAAAGGGTCATGGTCTGACTCTGCTCCAACACCAACTGTATCAATGTGGGATCAATTCTGGAGCAGCCAAGCATGGACATTGATAAACCTCAGCCCACAACAGCACTCAATATCCAATTTAAAGGGCCGGCGATGAACTAAAAAGAATTGCCCCTTGTCTAGGCAGCAATGGAACAGTTGTTTAGAATTAGCCATCTATTTTTGCTCTTTTTTCCCTACTTGTTTATTCTTTTTTCTCCCCTTTTGTTGCATTCTATTTGCATTTTTTGTTTTATAATATGGAACAAATCAAACATAATCAGCTGTTAGTGTGGTTGTTGGACGTCATCCATGTGAGGATGAACACCGCATGGCTTGAAATAATTAAGTTTCTGAAGGAAACTCATCACTTTGGTGCACAACAGTCCTGTCTAAGTGCAGCACGCCCCAGCTTACTCTTGTTATATCTTTTTTTGATTGATCTTTTTGTTTTAATTCATGTAAGTGTCTTTAAAAAAGAGAAAAGTCTTCATTGCTAAGACATTCGATATCAACTTCAGCCAGCTGCCAAAATCGTCCGGGAGACAGAAGCAAATTATCTGAACATCCGAGAACTGCTGATATTGTTGTTGCACATTCCTCCCTTTGCTTTTATTAATTTTAATGTGATTGTAGTCTCTTTCCATTTTCACATTTATTATTTCTGGACATGTCTAGAACTGGAATAAGCAGTGATGGGTCACAATGAGAAGCTCGTTCGGGAAAGCATTTTGTTGGCGACCGCTCTTCTTTTGTGCCGCTCCTTATGAGTAATTCATCAATTCAGTCTGTGATTGCTATTTCACTGTTTTTAAACTGATGCATTGAAATCCCAAAGTGAGTCTGATCTGTCCACAGAACATAAGCTTGCGCTTGTCTTTATTGTCATTCAGAGCCAGCGATAAGAAACGTAACCTGGCGCAGCAAAAGGCAGAGGCTCAGAGACGACTGTACGGCCACGGCTCCACAAAGAAACTGCTGGCAAGTTCTTCAGACTGGGAGAAGCAGCGTCACACACTGGAGCGAAGAAGAGAAGAGCTAGTAAGTAAATGACGTACTGTTAGATGGGTGAGGCAAGTTGAAACATTAAGAATGTATTACAAAGTACGGTAATGATAGTAGCAGTTTAAGGAAAAAAAATCTAACGGTTAGATATGTGCAAATTGAACTATTTTAAAGCATTGTATTAAGAGAATTCTGGTGTTTACTTTGGCTTAAAAATGTTCAGGAGATTGAAGACTTCCATGGCATCTAATTATATTGAGAACATGAACAAAATGATCTTTTTCAAGCAGTTTCAGCAGTTCTGTATGATTGGTCAACACACAGAATAAACACAAAAGATATTCTTCAGGTAAACAGGCTGCTAAATTGCTCCATGCCTCAAATCATTTTAATGTCCTCATTTGGGTTACGGAATTGAAGTATAACTCAACTAATATGAGTCACAATGCATATACACCATATTATTAAGTTTGTTGGGTGCTGACTCATTCTGTAATGTGAAAATGCTATTCAAATCTTGATGAATGTTGCATTGTTAAATGTTAATGGTGCCATTTGTGTCGAAGTTAAATTGCATATATGCAGAGCATGTGTGATCACATTTCATTTTCAAGACCAAAGTGAAGTATTGGATATGCTGAAGACCTCTGGTGATTGAACACCAAGTTGCAAAAGAAACACAAAAATATTTGCAACATGAAGCTTTTATAGAACTTTGAGACATTTAACTAACTAAAGCTGCTTTATGGCATCATTTGCTGAACTCAATCTATCTTAAAATATTGCTTTCAACTCAATGTCAGTTTGCTGGATCAAGTTACACAGAAATGAACTTTGTCTTGTAAAGGATGGGAAATCTTAAATGGTCTTTTTGTTAATATTTGAAGTGCAATAATTTCTTAGGGATGTTTTTCGTGCTATATAAATTCTGATAGGCTTTAAATTACCAACCTAGAACATCAAGGATGTGCAGACATGTTGTGTTGACTCACGATGTAAAAACATTAAAGTAAAATCTATTTTATATGCCTGCACATCAAAACCACCCAATTGACATACATTGGAAATTGCCTTCAAATTCGTATTTTCTGATTTCCACTGGAGAAGGATTGTCCATTCCAATCCTTTGGCTCTGTCACCTTGAACAGACAATTGTTTTTTTCTGCAGAAAGAGCGGCTGGCACAGGTGCGAAAGCAGATCTGCAGAGAAGAGCATGAAAGAGAACATCTGGGCAACTACAGGTAAGGACAAATGCAAATAAAGAAACTAGGAATTTCCCCTTAAGACCTCAACCCACTTTCACTCTGCCGTTACCCATTACAGTCAAAATTTAGACTGGAGTTTAAATAATAAATGTCACCGCCCAGATTCAATTTGCGGTCGTAATCTGTTTCTGTGCAGAGGACATTTCTTCTGTCCAAACGCACAAATTTGCATCAGTTGCATGTCATGTTGAGGCAACAGGGAAGCCTGAATTTAGCATTTGTTCTTATACATTTTCAGCTAGCTGCCCAACTGGAAACTGTAAATATATGCTAGTACAGCTTTCTCACTCCAATGTCGCTGAAAAATATTGTGAAAAATGCAGTTTGTCAGGGAATATTTCAAACATGAGGCTCAGGAATTACCACTGAGGATTTACAAAATCAGAGTCAGACACTCGAAGCTAGATCCACAAGATCAGATTTCTTTCTTTAGGCTTGGAATGATGTTTATTTTAAACCCAAGACTAATACTTTATTGAAAGTACCCAGTGTATAGTGAAAACAACATACACCTTTGCCCACATATATTCAAATGTCTATTGAGGTGGATGATTCCAGCCATTGTGAAGTGCTGTCACCTCAGATTCTAATTCACCTGGCAAACAATCAGTCAATCAGACAGTTTAAGGTCTGTCTGGAGGATCCCTTTTAAAGGGCACTTAGCATATAAATTAGCTGTCTGTGAAAACTTAAGAACTTTGGTCATTGACCTTCCTTTAGAATTGGCAACGTCATAGAACTTCATGCTCTCTCAAGTGTTGTTTTCCCTCAATTATTGTAACACATTCAAGTATTCAGATGGAATGTGACATTGACAGCTGTTTGTTAAATTTTGCCAATTCTGAAAAATATGTTAGACTTGAAACAGCACTGCTCCCCTAAAAGTAATTAGCTGCACTAAGCTCTCATGTGAATGTGCACATGTTTACTTGAAATATTTCTGAAAAAGGAAAGACAGAAAAGGCACTTTCAAAGTATGATGTTCAAGATTTACTGACGTATTCTGAATATTCTGAACATTTTAACTGATGCAAAGTGTCGCTATCTTTTGATACTCTGGTGATTCAGTTGAGCAAGACGCAAGAAAAAGGCTGATGGCATTTTTGCCATTTTTAGTCCAATCATCGCATTGCAAGTATTTTTTTTAATTGTCGGAGCCATTCAGAGAAAGTCATTCAGATAAGGCCTAGATTTCTACGGTTATGGAGGTGACGAAAGGAGTGCAGGCTGTCTGGAGCTGGTGGACACAGTTAGACTAGTTTGATTCAGAGACAAGCAGCAGAGTTAGAAGTGTAGTGAAGATGCTCAGGATTTCAATGGGTGTGATTAAGAAGGACACGATTAGAGACGAGTAGATCAGAGGAGCAGCTCATGTAGAAAAGTTTGGAGACAAAGTTGGGTGGCCAGATGGTCTAGACACATGGCGAGGAGAGACAGGGAACATGTTAGATGAAGAATGCTAATGTTAATTCCAGGCAGAAAGAGACAACCAATTGATGTGGCAGAAGAAGACATGAAAGGACAGGTGTGACTAGAGGATGAAGGGTGATCAGGATAAGTTAGATCGACAACCCCAGTGTGTGTATATATACGGTATATAGTATATGCTCCTAACATAAGCAGTACCAACCAAAATGGTTCCATTGTGGGAGGATTAAAAGGAATCTAATCTAATATAATGTCTACTGAAAAAGGAGGCATGGTTTTGTAGCCGGTTTCAAGACATTCAATCACAAAGCAGCAAATGATCTTGACTGTTTAGGGATTGGACCTGAACTGATTCATTTAAATTAAGACAGTTAGTCACGCTTATTAATCATATATAAAGTTTCTTTGGCAGGGAACATTTTTTAAGGGCATCAATTCCAGGTGCCCCACATTATAGTGATATCATAATCAAAACATCCACGATGAGGGCGAGTAAATCGGATTAAAATAAAGTTGTTCTGCGTAGCAAGGACTTCACTCATCACTGGAGCACTTCCAGAATCACTTCCTCAGATGATTAACTTTACTATGTGTATAGATTCAACTGAAATGTGATCATTCGGGTGTCACATATTGAAATGCGATCAATTGCAGTGAATTACTTAAAAAAACCTGAATTAGATTTGTTTTTTAATCGAGTCCGACCCTTTGAAACGGCAGCAGTGAGACTCCATGTTTGTGAGTGACAAAAACAAGAAACCCTCTGTGTGTCTTTCGGCACCTTTTCTTCCTTTTGCTTTCTTGTCCTCTTAACGCTTCATATGGCTGAACAATAGAACAATCTTTTTTTAAGAATCTTTTTTTTCTTATGTACAAAGAACTGCTGTCATATCTATCTTGTTCTTCTATAAACTATCTTGCTATTCTCCCTCCGTTGCCTACAGTACCTAATAAGGATTTTGGCACCACTGGTTCTCCCTACCTGGACGGCGGTCCTCTGATATTTTTCATTGATTGTGGTTAATTCTGCGTTTAATTAGATTGTTAATGCAATGAATTTCCTTCTATGTTTCTATGAATTACCCTATTTTTCCCTGCATTCCTCTCATTTTGGCATCTCACACTTACTTTTCTTTGCGTGTGTTTGTGGCCAACAGACGCATTTACCCTCCTGATGACAAGCTGCTGTTGGAAAGGTATGAAAACCTGCTCTCAGCTGCCTTTCAGACCTTCCTCGCCGGGCGGGCTGCTTCACTTCAAAAGGAAATGAATAATCCCCTGAAACGAATGAAGGTACGAACGTCAGTCGCACACACTCAAGCACAGCTTCTCCCTCAAACAATCAGACATAAAAAACAAAATACCAGCTGATATTCAGATGTCAAAGCAGGATAAAATAAAGAATACTATAAAAAAATGTACTGGAATCAACAAAGGCAAATTTTGTTCAAAGTCAATCTGTTTTTTTTTCCGGTTAGTGTTTGGAAGTCTTTGTAATCTACTATTTAGATTAGATTTGACTCTCTGATAATGAAATGAATCCTTAAATAGCTGTGATTCAACTGTATTTGTTTGCCAGCATGGCCAGACTCAACATGGGCTCCCACTAGGTTAGCAGTTGAGATGCAAGTTGTGCTTGAAAATCCAAAGGGTTGTTTTATCGCTCTTCTACATTCTTTTCCACAAAGCTGGAATCCTAAAATGCCGGCCGTTTTGACGACTGGAATGCTCGTAAAAGTGTTGAGCAGGTGCATGTTCAATCTGCCTGTAGTGCTGCGCCTCTGAGATATTATTAAAAGTGCTACTGAAAGAGCCCTCCACATTTGGAGTAGATCATACTGCTGTGATCTGCAAGCTGTACAAGGGCCTGAATTTGTCGAGTTTTTGTTTGCACTAAACATGGGCGCGTATGGTCACAAAAGCATGAACGCAACGTGAGCATCAGACGCCTGTTGAGACGAGCGTTTGTTGTTGCTCCACATTTTGCATGTTTTCTGATGAAAAAAAATGGCTTTTTGCGCTTATTCGACTTTGATGAAGAACAGAAATTCCAGTTTGAGAATAGATAATCAATTCTCATTCATTCACATGTCTACACCAATTTACGAAACAGGCACTCACATCTTAAATGTACTTAGAAGGGTGTTTTTTCTTTCAACTCATTATTTATTACATTAAAAGCAGTAGTTTGTCCTCCTCTACTACAATGACCTGCGTAGGCCCCACACACAGAACTGTCTGTTCAAAGGCTGCTCATCTTATATTGCTTTTTTCATCACACTGTAGCTTGATGGAAATTTTGTTTACAAATCTCTGGCACATTACACATTCTATTTGAGCTCATGTATATTTCTAAAACCCATAGAAAGCTATAACAGATGCAATATACCTCCTCCTCTGTGTATATTGTCATTCATTCAAACACGTCTTTGAGAAAGCCACAGTGAAAGATGCAAATTGAGAACAATAACAGTGTGCACAATATGCACACATCAAAATGCCCGTCCAAAATGATTTCCTCATTGTACATTTGCTATAGAACGTCTAGTGTAACATACTAATATATTTATGGGTGCAAATTCATGCATCATTTTCACATTGAAGCAGTACTTAAAACTGAAGTTCGACATTTAGGGTGGGTTTACAAAATCCCTGCATGTTCCAACTTAGGCTTTCTTGTTGATGGCGGAACTACAGTTTACGTCTGATTTACACACCGTTCGAAGTTGAGGTTCTTCATCATCGTCACCAGAGACGGACATTACAGCACTCCAATGGTATCCATCTGCGCCAGGCCTTATATGAATACACCACAAGTACAATACAAGTTTTTAGCGTTGTTTATACAAAAAATATATACAGCCAAGATTACGCCGAGAGGATCTCTGCTTCTCGCTGCAATAGCTATGCCCAGGTGTGGGCAATAATCTATATTGCACATACCTTTTTGGTGCAAGCAAACCATAAACCTACCCCTTATCTATGAAACAAATACTCACTTACTCTCTTCTGAGTAAGGATATTTTTGGAGACACCAACTGGCCAATTTTTGCTGCCAACTACCCAACTAACTACCTTTAAATAGATTTATTAAACATATCTGTTAAATGTCAAAGTCAGTCTGGCTTCTTAGTAATGACTTCTTTGTAGTATTATGATTTTAATTGAATTCCTACAGTATGGATATAATGTTTCAAGTTTAATAGTTTTGTGATCTAGATCGGCTGACCATGATGATTTCATCATGCTCATATTGACACCTATACATGGGCCCGCAAATACATTAGTGCACCCCTACAATTATCAGTTACCGATATGTGCACTCCCTGTCTGATTTATAGAAAGAAAGCATCCATATTTGTATTGTATTCTTGTTTACACTCTGTAAATAAGCAGAAAAAATGATCTCGGACACAACAGTTGCTCATATTTCACAAAGAGAAATCGGTTAGCAGCTTCTGAGGAAACCATAGAACAAGGAGTGTGTTTTTAATAAATGTCAAACATTTTCAAAAGATTATTGTACACATTTTAATGTGGCTGTGTAATGCATTGTGTATACAGTAATGATGTGTGACGGAGAAGTTGATTTGGTTTGGTAAATGCAAATTAAATTGGATAGAATTATAATTTTTAACATTGTAAATATTAGCTGCACATATGAACAAATTTATTGTACAACTGCAAAAAGAAGTAAAAAAAAAAGAAATTATTTACTGCTGTAATGATTTGTTTGTAGAAACTGACTTAATGCTTTTCCCAATTCGCATCTGATGCATTTGTACTTCGTGGCGGATGGTGATTTTTTTTTTTTTAAGGTTGACCTCTTGGGTTTTAATGATGTTTTTTTGTTATTTCACACCGTGGAATTAAAGTTAATGCTTTGTCCAATGTACGTATAAACAAAAAAAAATCTTTGGCATGATACGTCGCCATGAATAATAATTGCAAAAAAGTTTTGAGGGATTATTAGTGAACTTGGTTAAACCGTAACATCTTTGCTTGGAATCTAAAATAACCAATATGGCAGCTCTGTGAAAGCCAAATTAAACCTTGCTCAGCCACCCTCAACTCTTCTGTTCATATTTTCATAGTCACATAGGGAGCAGACCGAATTCATCCAAATGAATTCACATCTGTGCTCCTGATAAGTGTTTTCTATTCTGCAATTGTTTCTTCTGTAGGAAGAAGACATCTTGGATCTTCTTGAACAATGTGAACTGGATGATGAAAAGCTGACTGGCAAGACCTCTCGGCCACGTGGTCCAAAGGTGGGTGAAAAAGACCCGCAGCCCGTGAGAGACTCGGGAGGGGGCTGGATTCCACATGCCTCTGGAGACTGGAAATTGTGCCAGAAAGTGTCAGAGAGGAGATAGAAGGAGACAGGTGCCTTGAGCTAACGCCCAGAGAGGACACACGGACATGGCTGAGAAATATAAAGATGCGAGTAGGCAGTTAGAGAGAAAGAAAAGAATCAAAAAGAGTTGGAAAGAAAAAGAACCAGCTCCCCTGGGGGACGGCTGTCAGGCTCTTCCTCTTCGTCTCCATGCTACCTTTCATTCTGTCCATCTCCCCATTCCTTTCTCTGTCACTCTGTCACCTAAACACACCCCACAGTCCCCACAACACTGCATTACTCCCTCTATCACCTTGCTTCACCCAGCGATCCATTTCCTCTTCACTGAAAATTTGCATTCACCCCTCACTTGACGACTAAATCGGCTGGAACACTCAAATTGTGTGTTTGGGACTCGACAGGGCAGTTCAGTGTTGCATTAGCGAGGCCTTCGCTGGAATGAGGACTTGTTCAGACACAATCACTGTTGTCCAAATTAATTTGTGTCCCGTCAGTTTCGATGTTGCTGAGAGTGTGGAGAGAGACATTCAGAGCAGGAGAATGAAAGAGCTGTGACGGATAGATTCACTCCTCGGGGTGTACTGCTCACAAGCCATCTGGTGAAACTGAACCGATGCTGGTGTGAAACAGAAGATTGAGGAGCGAGGCAAAGGATTTAGAGACAGGATTTTGGGGTGGGGGGGTCGGGGGAGACCATGGTTTATAATCTTTGCGAAAATCTCCGGACAGCAAGTGAAGGAGCAGCGCCACTTGTTGGCCTTAGTTAATTGATTTACCTAACCCTAACTTCAATCTTAACTTTTTAGTTAGGCGTGATCGGCATTTAACATAACATAGTGTAAGTAAGTAAGTTATGTTAAATGTAGTAATTTCAACTACAAGATCCTCAGAATACGATCTGGTCTTGAAGGCAAGTAGGTTACTGTCATAGCACACTCTCAACATAGTCTGGGAGACTTGGGAATACCTTGAGTTTATTAGTGTGTTGCTCTTTACATTTAGACCAAGATGTGCATTGCAGTATGGAAATAAGGTCAAGGCAAAATATATTTCACGTTTTGTCCCGTAATTCTCGTGTGTGTGGATTGATAGTTGATTTTTCTGAGAGAGAAAAAAAGCACCTACCATTTAGTTTTGCAGCTGTCAGAAACATATTTTGAAGGATGAAGTGCCTTCTGCGCCTTTTATCTCCTCCATCTTTGGGCCTTCAGCATCACTTTATCTGTATTAACTCATATCCAAAGTTTATTTCTCTGTCTCCACACCTCCATCTTAATGTTGCTTTCTGACGTTTGTCTTGTCAGTGCCTGTTTCTGTCTCTCCTTTCATAACTTAGGTGGCCTTTCTCTTTGTTCATTTCCGTTGCACTCTATCTATTCTGCACCTCTTCTCCATCTCTCTCAGCCTCAATACTCAGATTCACCTTGTCCTCTTTAGTTCTCATCCCATCAATCTGATGTTCCCATCTCCCTCTTTATTCTCTGCCTGTGTATTTAATCTCGCTGTGCCTCCATTCTTCTTTTCCTCCCCCACACACAACTACACATCTTGACTGTGATCACTTCCTCTCCATTAACTTGGCTGGCCCAGCTACACAGTGAGGTTGACTTTGGAGCAGACGTAAAGAGGCATCTTTAATTATATGAGTTTGTCAACACGAAGGATGAGACAAAGACAAGCCATTTAATGAACAGCATCGACAATACACGTTTGTGGTGAGGTGCAGATTTTCGTTGAGGTGATACAGACTTTCGGCATTGAAATATGCACATCTACTCACACTTCCATCAGTGTGACATCGGAGGAATCATGGCGGCTTCTAGTTGAGAATCAGAATAGCATATCAGAATAACAAAGATTAGGTAAATTCAAGAGCAAGACTTCGAGGGGGCAAGACCTAGTCAAGACCAAGACCAAACTAAATGCAGAACCTTCAGGACACCACCAAAATCAAGTCTATTTAAAGTTAGCTCATCTCTCATCAGCCTGAAAGTTTCATTGAAATACATTGTCAATTTTTTCGAGTTATTCTGTTTATCTGTTGTAGGACTGATGGAAGAGTCCCTATGCATGACCTCCAAGAATGGCAGAGAAAATAATTGATTACATTAGTGTGGCTTTTAGGGCTATGTTTTGAGGGTGCAGACCTTTTCACTTGAACTTTTTGTAACACTCGACTCAACCTTCCTCTCCTCTGACTCATGAGCCTCACCGCAGACACCATCCCAGTCTCCTCTTAAATCAATTATGGCTCTCCAAACTTTGTCCACTGTCTTCACATGACTGTCTTCTGGTCCTTATTCAGCTCTCATTGTATTATTGGGAGCAGGTCATCATTCTTCATTTAGCATAGGCTCCAATGGGACACGACTTACAGGTCCCTTTGTCCCCCTAGCAATCATGCATGTCTCTGACATCTCTTAACAATCTTGGGCATTTCCACACCAACTTCATTTCACTAACATCTCAAAAAGTCTTGAGGGTTTTTTTTTTCGGAACATGACTGGTATTTCTGGCTGGTGTTCAGTTTTCTGAACATTTTCCTCGTTGAGAAAAACAGATATAAACTTGTCGACTCACTTGAAGCATGCTTGTATATAAAGAACAAACCCTTGGTGTTGTGTCGCTTTTCCAGATATTCTGGCATTTCTGCCGAGTTAGTTTTTTGCTTGTTTGCTAGACAAACACATAAGCACAAATTACAAATTGCCACATAAAATCAGTTGTTTAAAGTTTTATAATCTCACTGTACAGATCGGAATTTACCTGTTTGAAGTTTATTCGTGCATATTTTCTATTCACAAATGATAAAATACATTTGTGTTTGCTTGTTAGTCCCTCCAGCCTTTGACATCCATGCCAGAGTGCAGCCAAACGCCGAGACGCCAACGAGCGGACTACTCCACTGATTTCACCAGCGGCAGCAGCGCAGAAAACTCATGCACCTCTTCGGACGAAGATGAAGAAGAGAGGAGAAAAGCAGAGATCGTGTGCATTGGCATTGAGAAAAGAGAGAAGAAAGTTTCATATGACCTCGGGAGTAAGGAGAAGAACATGGATGAGCGTTCAGGTAGTGTTGAAGAATGTGGAAAAGGTTTTTTTTTTTGGTTCCAAAAAGTACCTGGATCTGTCTTGCTTGCTTTATGGGGTGCTGTTAAAATATACAGAATTATAGATGCCAGCCAAAATGTCTTATCTTCAGTAAAAGCTATGTAATGTGCAGTATAAACAACAATACATTGTTTTCCTTAAAGGTGGGGTTATTATTATTTATTTTAAAAAATTATTATAATACGTAAAATCCCCTTCACATCTTCAAGTGTCTAATACCAAAAGGAAATATTATAGTCACCTGTGGAACGGACAGTTCTGTGAAAACACTACCCAATAATTCTAGCTGGCCCGGTTAACCTATATGTACTTGCTCGGTTGGAAGAAAAATCGGCAACCACTGCAGCCCTTTTGTGGATCAGTTTGACACCCTTGTCTTTGACTCAATTGCTGTTTGTTCACGACTCATTGCAATAAGCAATGAGTAATAGTTGGCGTAGTTTGGGGGTAGTCTGAATAAAGGGGGTTAGACTTGGAATTCAAATTGCAGCTTTCTCAATACATTTTTTTAAATCACATGCCCCACCTTTAGGGAATTGTCAAGAGCTTGACTTGTTTAATTTTAATTGTTTGAGTTTTAGATGTGTTTGGTCCTGCACCTAAAGCTATGGTCGTGAAATACTGTTTTAGATAGATATCTTTTACACTGCTTCTCGTTGGTGTAACATTTATTACAGGATTTATTCTCATCATTAAGTTTCATGAAAACGTCTTCACGCCTCACCAAGAAGTTTCTCTGAAGGGCGTGAGCAGTCATGGGTAACATTGCTGTTGTTGATCTTTCTCCCACTTTTTCTGTGCATACCTAATGTGACAAAACGCTACCAGATCTTTGATTTTAATTAAAGCTTATGTAGGGTAATTATGTCTGATCAACTGTGACTCAGGGGATGTGACTCTTAGTGGCAGAGTTCTTTGGAAAAGGAACATCTCTGCTCAGTAACCCCACACAAACACACTGAACATTAAAAAAGCACTTGAGGATATAAAAGCGTCCCGGTGAGCTTAAGAATAAATTGGATTGAGAGTAAAATGGAATAAAAAACAAGACCTTTTGTTGTCTACCTTGAAAAGACCTTGTGTGTTAAACACTGACATATTCATGTTTTGCTTCAAAATTGGCAGAAATCACAAACTTCGACTCAGTTTCTCTCAGCTCTTTAGCATGCAAAAAGCAAAACCTTTCACGGCACTCCACATTTCTGGCTTTTTTTGTTTTATCCAGCTTTGTTGTGTACTGCACGGTTTACTTCCATACAAACTGGACAAGGCTATTGGACGTCTTGTTTTTGTCAGTGGATGTGTTTGTGCATTTTGTGTGCAGAGCCAACAACAATGCCAAGTACTATTCCACACCAAGTCATCAAATGGCTGCAAGAACTAAGGCCCTTAATGTGGTTATTTGGCAAGGCCCAAATTATGTTGGGACAGCTGCGTACTAAAACGACGAGTGGAATGGTATGATGCCATAACTTCACATTCGATTAACATGCAGGCTGCACACTTCGACATCACACTTGTGTGCCAGCTGGTTGACAAGCATGAGGAGTTACGATGGCCAACATCTGCATGGGTTCTTAAGTGAAGTTAATGTGTGTTTTGAGAGGTACAAAACTACTGCTTCTGTTTTGGTCTGACAAAACACACCTCAATGTTTTACTGGACCGGGTCTGACAGTTGGAAGGTATAATGCCGCAATTCATTCCCCAAAACAACCCACAACATTCAAAGGCAGAGTACGAGAGTATTCCAGTGGCGAGTGCAGAAAAAGGATTGGGAGAAAAAGCAATGTGACAGGCTGTTGTCTAGCTTAACCTCACACACTGCTTGTTCTCCTCACCGACAGGTCGCATACACTGGAAGCCTCTAATCAAGCCAATGAAAAATAGCCCCACCCCATCGGCGTCTCCGACACTTTCTGGTCCAATCAGACGCTCCATTTCCTGTCCCCGTTCCATTTCGTCTATGTCAGCATCTAATGAAGTACGGACGTTGACGATCAGGCCCAGCCCTATTGTTCCCATTGCCACTCCACTCATACGACCAAGTTCTGCCACACTTCGCTCTCATTCGCTGAGCCGCAGCGGCTCCACCCAACGTGTGCCTCACAGCAACAGCCTGGGTACCATCCACGCCAACATAGTAAGACACCACACTTAAATCTGACTGTGCATTTCCTTTGTGTTCTAGACTGTTTGGTTTTATGATCACCGTATTAATTGCAGACTGCAAAATGTACACGTCATACATTCTGCAGTCAGCATTAAAAACAATTGTAAGTTGTAATGGATTTGTTTTCTAAGTATATGTTTTGATTGTACTCGCAGTGTGAACCAATCTTAAATCTAAGAAGTAAAGAGCAGGAGGCAGAGCTAGTGCGCCAGACACTCTCTGCATTAACCGCCATGAGAATCAGGTTTCCTGGAAAGACAGAGGAAGAAGCAGAGGCGATGCTGGACGAGGTAGGCATCCCACCACTGTACGTATGTATGCACAGGCCTGTCCCAGTCAAGGGAAGCTTTACTCCCTGAGCATATTGTGCAAGTTAAAAACAGCTCTTCATCCATAACAGTTGATCCTCAATGGCCTGGCTCTCATTCTTTTTCGCCACCATTGTTCACTTGGCACTATTTGAGTCACATAACCCATTTTGTTGTTTGTATAAATGATCTGGGTTTAAGGCTGCAACTATTTTGATAGTTCACTACCTTGGCGATATGACGTGTACTGGTTGAAGACCAGCACATCCGATTGTTGTGTTGTTAATAATAATAATTGTCTTACTTTCATCTTTGGTCTGTCCAGTGTGAAATAGCCCAATGGCTTCAATGTTTTTGGTCACACTGGTCGTGGAACCATTTCTCCTCTTGTTGCTGAATGTGCTAGGTCATAGAGCAATACAGGGTGTGCAAAACCTTCTCCAACTGATTTAATAACTGCTTATTGTCAACTAATTTGGTTGTAGTGGAGATGTACCAGAGACCATGGTGAAAGTGTTTGAACGTGTATAACCACTTTGAGTCTCTGCAATAAGAACTTGTAATGTAATGACAGTAAAAGTCAAATCATATTTTATTCAACATAATGTTTCCTTTACTGTTCCAATAGATGGTTAGAGAAGCCTTCATTGTGAGGTCAAGGTTGTTTATACTACTTAAAACTTGGAAAAACTACACATACTCACCTCAGTCCTATGAAGGCAAGTGCCCGAACATCTTGCTCAGTCTTTACTGCCATTAGCACCAGCTGTTATCTTTGCTCGAAAGCTGAACAACAGATGTAACCGTGTCCAACTGATTAAGTTATTACAGGAGGAAAATTTGTCTCACATATTTGTTGTCTCCAGTTGTTAGCTTTGTCACAACTGTCAACGATGAAGAAGAATGTGCTGTTAAGAATGTATCTGTATTTGTATTTATGCTGGTCATAGTAGAAATTGGAAAGGCACTGAAGACTAGCCAAGTGATTTCTTCTGGGTTTTTTTTCTTCTAAATCTACCTCACCATAGCGCTTGTATTGTCTGTTTAAGTTTCATCCACCAATTAAAGAATGTCATGCACCTCAAAGGGAATACAAGAAAGGCAAATACTAACTGTAGAGGCCTCAAATGGTCTCTCACCTCAGCAAATAAAGTGCCACTCGATGGGTTGGAAATGAGCTGGTGTGCACTGGTAATAACTCTATCCATTTTCTCCATCTCGATACCTAATTTGACCTAATGATGTTTAGGTTCAGGTAATTGCAGCTTGTCTTTCTCTCAAAAAGCAACATGTTTTCCACAGACAGATGGAATGCATCATGTTTGTTTTGCTGTGCCCTGAATCAAAGTAATTTGTGTACAAATGTGACAAATGAACGTGCATCTTTGCAGACAATGTTCGCGATTACCCGGCGAGCAAACGCGGTGGAAATCGGATGCACCTGTGTGTACATGTGCTTCGACACTCAGGAAAAGTTCAACCGTAAACTAATAGTTTTGTTTGCACATTATCTTACTTGCAGTGTAAGATGTTTTATGTTGCACTGGGGGGAAGACAAAATCAACTCTACAATAATAGCAGCAGGGGTTGCCGCATACTGAGCGCTTGGAGTGGTTGTAAGCAAATCACGTCATTTCAGCACAGACACAAACTTTATCGACAAAGTCAGTCAGGAGCGCTGTAGACAATACTCCAGATCCCAATGCAATTTTATCATTACTTTTAAAGCCATTCACTTCTGCCGAAGCTTACAAACCAAAGCTTCTGTGTTAGTGGATAAGACATTTACAGCCAACATGTAGAACTACAGATAAAACCAACTATATTTCTATATAAAAAAAACACAATGTTGAGACCATCAGGGTCCAAGATTTTAAATGTAACCGCCCATCCTATCTTCTAACAGCAGGATGAAAAGTAAATGTGAGTGCTGGTCATTATTTGCTGTGTAGCCTGAGTCAACAGCTTTTAGCGGACGAACGGTCAAAACAAAAGGAGTGTTCATTGAAACAAAATCATAACAATGGGTCTCAACTCCACATGAGTTGGAAGAAAAAGTAATGGTTGAATGAGTATTTGTTGGGGTTAATGCATTCTCCCTGTTACATTTGCAACAATTTCCCATCTGCATGTGGAATTCTCACCTTTCTTCATATGGTCAGTCCTTAAAATTTCAAAGTTTGATCCGAACTTTAATATTATTATAATAACACAACATAAATTAGAATTTTTTCTATCACAGACAGAGGGCTCAGAAAGGTCAAATTCGAGCAGAAGTACCAATAAAGGTTTCACATTTATTTTAGGTGGAGGGCAGGACATATGGCAGCTCGGCAGGTGAACCAATTAAGAAGCAGGCTGTAGGGAAATCTCGGCAAAACAAAAAAGGTCGAAAGCAGAAGATCGTTCCACTAACAAGACGTAAAAAATAAAAGAGGTAAAACCTGATGACAGAAGCAGAAACTAATGCACAATTACTTTTCTATTCATTTCATGTGTTAAACAAAACCGACAGGGAATGTGTAGCAATGGTGTGATATAAAGAAATCCAATAAATATGTTTAAATTAAAGAAACCGCCACCCTTTTACAGATTCTATTGAAAATGCAATGAGATTTTTCCTACATTATAACATTTCAATTTTTGTTTACAGATCCTTGACAACTGGAAATACCATAAACCAAAGGTTGCTTCCTATTGGCTGGTGAAGTTGGATTCTACCAAACAACGAAAGGCAAGCTTTCACACGTGACGATTTATCGTCCATTTCTGTAGTTCTATATAGTCCTTGTTGGTCATTCAATGTAAATGGATTGTTTTGAGTGAGTCTACCATTTTGCAAAGCTTAACTTGTTATAGCTTTGCAATTGCAAATATTCCATTTTTAATTTTGATTCAGACCTTTTATAACTGCATGCTATATTGTTCCCCTTACACTAATTTATTACATTTTCACTGTCTTTGTTCTTGATGTCAGGCATCTTATGTGTGCTGTATTGTTATCATAAATATTTGGTCGCTATGCTTTTGGTGGGCTTTCAATCTTTGAATCATTTGAAAACCCTCTTCACAAATACCCCCCTAAAAAAAACAAAGTTTGCATCAAGTTTACAGTAGATGAAATTGTTCTTTTGCTATTGGTTTCCTGTGGCTAATTTTGAAACTCTAAACTATCCACTCAAGTCCTGGATTCGGAACAAAAAATATTACGATTCACTCACTATTCTCTTTGCTAATTCTAACCGGTGGACAAGGAAAAGCTACTGCATAGCCAACAATCCTCATGTCCAGCTGAAAGGTACAAACTTGACTGAATCATTTTGTAAAATACACTGTACAAATTGCCTGAACAGTCACAGCATGGTGAGAAAGCATCAACGATAACACTGTTATGTGTTTCAGTGCACTGGAATTAGACTCTGTGGTAATATAAAGATTCTATACTCTTCTTTCAACTTTTCTAAATGACCTTTCATCGCCACCATGCCTCATGCAGTTTCCCCAACATTTAACAAGCTGTTTTGAACAACTTTTAGAAAAGCGAAAGGAAACATGGGGATTTGCGACAGTGTGAGGATCATTACCATGTCAGACAGTAACCAGCACAGACAGTAAATACCATGTAAACTAAGTGAAGAGAGTGATAAGACGTGAAATAGCATCCAGTAGGCGTGTCACTAATGATGTGATCTATCAGTTGCTATTTTTTACATGGCTGTGCTGGGTGTTGTGGGCTGTGTTGGTGCGAGCTGATGTTTTATTTGGAGTGGAGCTGCTTAATGAGCAGCAGGCAGAGGTCAGGCATGTGGCGCCCACTGCTCTGCCATCTGATTACCATACTAAAACTGTAGCTGTGTGTTTACTTCTGTGCATGTATGTGCTGTCTAGGCTGACTGTCTCTGAAGGAAAACACTTGTGCATGCTGACAGTCAGTAATGAGGAGGAAGAAATCAAAGTCAAAAAGACCCCAGTGCTTCACTTTGAGGGGGAGGGAGGGAGAAGAGTTGAGGATGAGAAAAGAATGACAGAAAGACGGAAGGGCGGCGAGGGTGTCCTCACACCACCTCCAAACTTTTGACACTCTCCAAAACTGACGTTAGGGGAACAATTAGTCCTCTTCAGTTCCCGGTTTGTGTCTGGAACAGTTGTCAGAACACACATATTTGCAAAAGAAAATGTCTTTAAAGTTGAGTACTATTGTTGTCTCCTTTCAATCTTTTTAACTTTCTAATTCTTCTGTCCACCCTCAGCTGTTGGACATTGTGCGCACCAATGTCCGCTCGGCACTTCAGCGGATCTGGAGGGAACCAGATGTCGAGAGTCTTCATCTTTATCGCGTCTTTAACCGCGTCTTCAACCGGCTGCTCTGGAGTCATGGCCAGGGTCTGTGGAACTGCTTCTCCAACACTGGGTAGGTTGGAGGTTGTTTCTGATGTGGATGCAAATTATTTAAATTTGTTTGCAGTACTGCATGACTGATCAAAATATTGTCCTTTAGCTCTATTTTTTGATTAAAGATGGGACTTTAAAATGTTGACATTGATTCATATGTGTTATAAAAAATTGACGCACTTAACTGAAGAAGTGTGGTCAGTCACTCATCCACTCAACGTAGGGATCAGTTTAGGGGGAGGAAAGGGGAGATACGTCATCCACATTTTACTACCACACACAAATCCTGTAAGCCATCATAACCCTGGTTATTCTCAGTAGTATAGAAAATTCTGACACTCTTCCAAATGTCATCCACACGCATGTGAGATACGTATATCAGCTCTTTACTCCAGACAGAGAAAGAACTGAAGAAAAGCAGCGAAAGCCAACTGGCGCTATGATGTGTGCGCTCCCGTCGCGTGTAAAAGAAACATAATCGTCATATATTTTAGTGTAAACAACTCAAGCAGGTAGCACAAGTAGCTTGATCTACAATGGCCTGAGGTGGACAGAAAGTATGTCTCACTAAAGAGGGATTCATGAGAAAGAAGGCTTGGTAAATATGACAAAGTGATGACGAAGCTAGTGGGGCACTGTGCATCTCAAAAAACTTCCCACCCACGCTCCCTCCCAAATCTGAGCTCAAACACCATCATCATTACTGAGCTGTTATTTTTGTAAACCTCAGACATCAACTGGTAATGATCAAGTGATGAAAAACAAAACAACGCAAAGAATTTCTCATACAAGTGTACTGCTCATCACTGAGTATTGTAATCTTCGTTCAGTCTTTTTATCCCTAACTATTTATGTTCGGTTAGATTTCTGCCTGAAACACAGATCAAATACTGAGTGGTAGCTTTAGAAGGGAAGAAAAGTGGAATCAAAAAGGTTTCAAATATGTGGACTTGAACAAGGCTGGGGAAGCTGTACAAGACTCAAAAATCCTGAGTATGAGAGTCAGTATTGCCAAATCTCAGTGTTACATAAAACCTTAGCACACAGGCTGCTGCGTTAATTCTTCTTTGTCTTTGTTATGAAGGTGTGACTTTTCCAATTCTCCTTCTCGACATGATTTTAACAGCTCAGTTGTTCGCTAGCCATGTTTCCCTGGACGCAGAGGACTTGGGTGGGTGTAACAGTAGCTGCAGACATTGCCCACACTCATCCTTGTTCCTCTTAACTTTTTTGGCAGTTGTACGTGAGAAATGCAGAAAGTGAGTAATTGAGATGATGGGATTAGATGCAGAAGGCAGGCATCCAGTGACAGAGTGAAGTTTAAAGAAAAAAAAAAACTGGGTAAAGGCTGTTTTGAGGGTTTAGTGGCCCACCAGGATTTGCCGAGCCTCAGACAGATTCACCCCATGCTGCTTTCGTCTGATCACAGCTTCTTTTGAATGATCCAGCTAGCCTGCTAGTCTATTGTTCTTTCCTTCGCTACATGAGGTCGCAGCTCCAACATGGAGGAACCGCCAGGGTGCCTTGATGTCACGTGGCTTCAGAAACACAGTGCCTCTCAGAGAGCATGCTCCCAATCCATGTACCACCCCTCATCTGCCTCACCCCCGTCCAGTCTCCTGGATGATACTTTATCTGTGGGACTCAGCAACCATAAAACAGTCCGCTCCTATTGGAAATGAATTCACTGAGCCTTTAAAAAAAAAAAGCAATAGAATAGTCATTTCAGAGAAAGTACCCACCTCACAGGCACTGAAAGGGAGTAGACATCAAAGTTGCCCTTTGGTTTGTGTGGTTTTGGTTTCCATGTCAGCGCACAGTTAGGGGTGTGCATTTCTGAAGAGGGTTAATGTACTTTTTATGGGTTTTACGCCATTCTTTTTGAGTATGTCTGGTTTGGCTCTTTGTTTCGGTTCTTAGAAATGTGAAACTGCGACATTTAAACTTTTTAAAAGTCAGCACAAAACAATTCTGAATTTTCCTTGAAGCGAAACCAAGAATTGTGTTGCGTTTGTGTTGATAAATAAATCACCAAGAGTTTATTTTCTTCATCTTCTTATACCTACAGTAATAAGAGTACTCAAATTTATGCTATATGAATAATTTAATATGCATCGCCACATTCGCATATAGTGGCAAGTTATGTCTGTTTTCTGTAGTGTTTCTTCTCATATTTGCATATTTCTCTACATTCACTAGAATATTAACAGTCAAAGCCAATTTATTATTTAACCCAGAAAAGCACTGGAACACTGCAAACCCCGAGGAGCTCTGTTTACACAACTTCTTGAAACACAGCATACAATCAAATCTATTGAGCAATGCCCATGATTCAAGATTGACACCGTCCTTTTTGCTAGTTTTAAATGAGCAGTGGTTAGAGGTAATGATGGGCTTATGAGGCTTCATGAAACAGTGTCCAAACTTTTGCATGCTGTGCTCTGAAATCTTTGGATTTGAACAACTGTTTCAATCAAGCCTCTCATCATGTTTAAATAAAGAGCGCCTCCTACTGAGTTCTGAAAATGAGGACACAGTGTCATGAAGCCTTTCAACCCATCAATATATAGAGGTTGTACAGGTGATGAATCCTTCAGGAACAATCCAAATGGAACTCCAGCTCACCACCGAGATTAAATCCTTGTCCCAACATTTCCAAAACATCTAATCTTAGCATGTGCTAAAGTTTTTTTTTTTTTTAGAAAATATTGACTGCTTTGATGGAGGAAATAAATTCAAATGAGTGCGGTGGTGTTGAAGTGACGATGAGGAAAAGCCAGAAGCTAACATGTCTTACCAAATTTGTGTTTTAGCTCTTCTTGGGACACAATCTTTCACCGGAGCAGCGAGGTGGTCTCTCCTGTGGAGCTGCAGTGCTGCAGGAGGCTGGTTCAATTGTGCCGAGACTGCCTGCTGGTCGTCTTCAAGTTTGTCTCCGAGTCCCGTGGATCCCTGACTGGACTCAGCCCAGAATGGGACGACACAAGGTGGGAAGTGGTATATGCATGATTTCACTATGACCCCTGTACAGACATAATATTTTAGTGCCACTGGAATGATAAACATAAGTCTTAAAAAGCACACCATTTTTTTTTCATATGTAGTAGCAACGATGAATCACATTACGGTGATAAACACATGAATGATGTTACGTATAGACTCCCCAACGTCATCTCCCCATATGGACATATGTGAATGAGAAGACACATCAACTAATTTAACTTGAAATATCAATCTCCTCCTCCAACAGATGTCCTTTCATCAAAAAACAAACAAAGCTATACATTGAGGTTGATCCCTCCAGCTGCTCACATTTAGAGTGAGTGAGCGAGCACATGCTTTGGGCTGTTAGACATGAGGGAGGCTAGTTGAGAGAGGGAGCGTGCCGTTAATAGGAAAAAATGGTCCACAGATTAGCGCTCAGGTTAGCCGGGGGCCCCATGAGGACTGCTTAATTCAATTAGAGCCCAGATGAGGCTCTGCAGCAAATGACCTTATGAGAGAGTGAGCTCTTTTCTTTCCTGGGGCCCCGCTTTACATGATTCATAACTTGCGCGCATATTTTAACAAGCTATCACTTAGCCTGCAGTGTGAAGAGCTGTGAGTCTACTTGGTTGCCGTGTGTACTACACGTCACACACTGCTAATGTTTGAACGTACAATTGGTGCGGTTTACTTCAATATCATCCAATCGATATGACAGGGATGAAATGCTTTCTTGGTGTGTTTGGTGAGTCTTAAGCTTGCTCTGGCCTCTCTCTTCTATTTCCTCGATGTCTATTTATGTTTGTGTGAAAAAGCTTTCCATTTGCTGCTGGACCAGCCTCAACTCATGGCTCTGCCCCTGTCGCTGCCTCTTCTTCCATCTCTTCGCCCCTCGATTCAGGTCTTTGCTTGGTTCATTGGTGCTAATCCCGCCTCTAACCACTGTATCTGCTGCTGCCTTCACCTCACTACTAAAACAAACTGCTGTGCTTCTATGCCACACAAGGATAGTTGCTAGGACACAACCCGCAGTCCAGCATCTGCTTTCTCTCACATTTCCCCAGTAGCGAACCTCATTACCTTTAACCCTTGTGTGCTGCCAGGCCTCTCATCAAATAGCCACCAAGAGTTTTGGCGTTTTTCTAAACTTTTTGCTTGTATGTATACGCATGCTGGCCAATTTATGTGGTCCGTCTTTGTGAGTGACGTCCAAAAATGACAGAAATGTTTGTGAGATTCTTGTCTTCCAGTTAATGTTTCCTGATCGCACTGTCAATCATTTTTATTAGACGTGCCTCTCGTGGTCCGGCCTGTGAAACAATGGCAGGGTTTTGAAAAATAAGGCTACCAGGTTGATCCTGCCAGCAGCATATGCGCCTCTTAAGGACTATGCCACAGTAAACTCTGGGAGAGTGGAACTGAAACCTCAGGTACTGAAGTGACAGCATCAGCTATCGCATAGCAACCTTGAATCAGGGGGCTTATTCAGAAGTGAATATTTTGTTTTCCGTGGACTGAAGCAAACTGTTTACGAACCATAAGTAGTAACTCATGTGTAACAACTTGGAAAGCTACATGCTGTTCAAAATGAGGAAACATGTTGCAGCGCGAGGTTATAGTCAAAAGCTCAAATTTGAGTATGTTGTTGGTGTTTCTCTTGTGTTTGTGAAGGTTCTTGAAACTTACAGATACACTGAATGCACCACAAGGAGATGGACCTGGCTCATATCAGTCCAAAGGGAATTATTCATTTTGCAGTTTTTGTTTGTAGCACCAAATCATTTGCACTTTTTTTTCTCCTTTTTTCCACTTTGGAATTTTCGTATGAAAGCGTCAAGTCCATTTCTTTCTGATGATTCACTTTGAAGCTAAGCAGGTTTTCAGCACAGTTGTTAAGTTCACTAAATCACACAATGATAGAACTGGCAACCTGTTTCCCAGATCATTTACTTTCTCTATATCCGTCCTGCTTTTTGAATTGTCAAGCCAAGGGAACAAGCAGTGTTTTTTGCTGAGAAATCAGGAAATAAGGTCAACTGCAGGTCAGTTAATTTGGAACATATGATAACATAAATAAAACTAAATTCAAAATGATGGAATCAATTTATATACATGTGCAACATGAGGGTTTAATCAGAAAATTGAAGGGGCCACAGAAAGAATATCAGATTCCCATCTACTGTAAATGTGGAAGATGGATGGTCGAACTGTTTGGTTATCACAGCAACTATTCTGTCAGTTTGCTTCTTTACACCTCCCCTACCATGCTGTATGTCACCCGTGATGAGGACACCTGGAATATATATGTGTGAGTGTCCTCTGTGGAAATTCAGCACAGCATCAGTGTCATAATCCGCAAAGATCATTTGCCTTGTTTTCTGTTGTGTGCACTTTCATTTCATTCACATCCTCCCCATTAGGCATGGAGGGAACCGTCTCAACTCAATGACCCTTGAAATAGTTGAGACACTTTTAGCATTATTTTCACATTGGCTCATAACCTTTATATGAGTGAGATAAACTGTGCGTGTGCATGAACTTGTCATGGAAGTGTGTCAGAGCAGCCATCTGTCCTTGTACCCAGCTGACCGTCAAGCTCTGTTTGCATACCAAAAAAAATATCAACCAAATCTTCATTTTATGGGCATTTTAGCTTTGTATTTAGTGCACAGAAGGACAGTGGAATGGACTGTAGTTCAGGCTTCTGATGGCATGGTCATTATACATCCAACAGAAGCTGTAACTCTACACACACACAGTTCAGTTTCAATGTTACAATTTTACAATCCTATTGGCCAATTCAGTTAATGCCTCTTTTGGCACTAACCAACACACTTCCCTGGCCTTGTTAATTCTGAGACCGAGAAACAGTATGAATTGAAAAAAGGTTTTGTGAGGTTTTTTTTTTTTTTTTTTTTTAATTGCTTCAGATCTAAAGCAAATTCTGCTCTTCCTAAATTGCCAGTAGCAGCAGCTCATGATTTGCATATGCAGAATAAAAGTGGCTGAAGAAGTGTCCCCTGACCTTCTGAGCAAGACATTCAGCCTCAAATTGCTTGAGAAGGGGCAGCCCCCTCAGTGCATGTTCTTGATCTCGTGTGGTCACTTGCATGTATCTGTCTTTAGTCGACTTGATGAAGACATACACAGAGTGGACGAAGGGAGGAACAGATCACATGACGTGCCTCTTTCCTCCTCAGGATTGTTTGATCAATGTGACCGTCACCAATGGTGATGTTTGAAAAGTCATGCTGCAGGAGACTGCTAATACTGCTAATACGCACCCTGCAAAAAACTACTCAAAAATTCCATCCCGCTTGATTTAAGATACTGTATATTCGCCTTATAAATGACATTTCTGCATGATGAAGGAATTCCTTTGAAAACAATGCAATCTTACATTTGTTTTTCCACTTGTTCAAGCAGATTTTTTTCACTTCATTGTACTTTTAACTTTTTTTCAGTGCAGTGATCTAGAAGGAGTCAAAGTAGCGATAAGTACTGTAAAATTTTAAAAGTAAAAGTAAATATGCGAAAACTGACTCCTGTAAAAAAATGCACCTTTTGTAATTGAGTAGATGTTGAAAAGTACAGCTGAAACGTACCCAACAGTAAAAGTATTCACCACTTTGTTAGGTCATTCTGTCACGACATTGCCGCAGAAAAACATTCGATATGTTCAGATATGAGGGGTGTACTTTTGCTCTCCCTGTATTTAGAAAAAAACATCTATATTTTACAACTTCAGAGCCCAAGAAATGACAGCTTTAATAATTAAGAAAATTGGTAAATCACCTTAGTGTTATTCTCAGTGTTAATATGAACAAGCAGAATATAAATCCAACATTTGAATTACACCCGGAGCGAAAGATCAGATGGTGAGACAATGACTGACCTACTAAGGTTACCTGTTAAATTTGATCTAAACGGTTAATAAAGAATATAAACAACATTGCACAAGCCACAATATTGACAAAAAATAGAGGCCAAAATAAACAAAGACAGATCTCCATGAGCTGCAGCTGCTGCATCTACATGCTTTTCTACAGATAATCATTATTGAATATTTGACATCGGTGTCTTCATGTGAAGGAATTAAAGTGAAGGTAATTTCCATCAAATGTAGTCGGGTTCACCAAAATAATTTAATCAGTTAAACACTGTACTGCACAGTATCAGATGTTTGTACTTTGTTACCCTCCAACGCTGGTCATGTACATTCACGAGTGGCATGTAGAATTTGAGGAAGCACATAAGCACGGCTCTGGTTTTGATCAAGGTATTTTATAGAAGAGATGGCAGACAGACTTGGAGAGTGAACTCGGTGTGAATGACACACTCCTGCTGGCTGTATGGTTGGCACACTTACACACCTATGCACAACCCTTGGCACACATCAAAGAGGGTCTGTTGGCCACAGGTCTGCAGGGTCTGTGTTGTTGACCACACCTGCCCACTCATGTTCAAGCATCCCTTCTCAGTGGAGTGCCCTATCAGGTGTGTCAAGAGCCCCGTGGGTCTGGCAGAAGTCCTTCACTCTGTGTGGGCTGATGAGAGGAACTGGCCAAATAGCTCCGGTAATGACTTCCTTGTTAAGCCTGAAATTACTGTTGCTGCCCAAAGACTGTGTTTTCATGACAAAACTTTCAGATTCTATTAACTTTCATCTGTCTGAAAAGTGCGGCAGTAATTAGGGTTAATTGGGGTGTTGAGCGGAACGTGGGCAGCCGATAACCTTCAAACCTGTGTGCCTCTTGGATCATTGGCTGTTGCAGTCACCTCATCTGTCCTTAGTCATGGTGTGTCATCTAGTCTGGCCCGCGGCTCATTTGCCCCGGCAATTGCATCTCTGAGTGGGATTAGGAGGAGCATAGGAGAGGCGTCAGTCAGAACATGAGGAGGAGGTCGGAGGATGGCATGTAGGGGCTGGAGCAGCAGAGTGGTTCTCCCCTTGTCAGCCGCTGAATTAAAGCAGAAGTGCATGAGCAAGCCTCCCTCTGGCTTTCAAGCATGCACGTTGTTACCAAGATCTCCTCCCTGATCAAAAGCAGGACGAACCTGGAAGATGCAGAATGAGGGTCCAATTAAACGTAGCCTGAAGAGACACGGGTTCGCTTGGACCTGAACGTATCCCCCTCCCCATTTACATCCCATGGCACACCATCACTATGGGTCTATATATGTGCAGAATATTCTCAAAGTGAATACCAGAGGACCCCTGCAGAACACACACTTGGCCCCCAATGAATGTTCAATATTTGATTTTCACTGGCATTTCTATGGCAGGGTTTGGATTTTCTGCAAAAAAAAAAAAAAATGTATGGAAATCAAGGGAAGGATATCCATGAACTCAATCCCAGTGGATATGTGCTGAATCTCATACAACATAGGCGTGGGAGAGGGTGCAGGGTGAGAAAGAGGCAATCTTGTAGGAGAAAATAATCCGAGGGAGACGGAGAATTCTTGAAGGAATCACAAAATTGTACTTTCATGATGGGATTTGGAGTCACCTAGGAGAAGCAAATAGCTGAAACTGCTTGTAGCTTGTCTCTGTGGGACAAAATAGTGATATGATTTAGCCTCATTTTGTTGTTCTGACTCAAATGATACGTTGCATTACAGTAGGAACTGCCTCTGAAATGTTCTTTAAATAACAATATCAGTTATTTTTCATGCACTGGCATAAATACTTTATGAATTATCACAGGGGTGCTTTTCTAACTGTGTCCATTCTGAGCCCAAAACATTATTTAGACAAATGATCCTGCTGGCTCTAACTAGTAAGCACCACTGGCACAAAACTGGGGTGTGTTCTGATGTTGTTTGTGGTTGTCCATCGAAGCATTGTGCCATGAAACCATAAATGCTAAATTGAGAAGGATTTTGTCATATATTGGTCAAGAAAAATGTAAACACGGAGAATTATCTTTTCATTTTTATAGGGATTGAATTTAATATGTGGCTTTGGCGACTTTAAAAAGTCCCAAGATGCAGCAGTAATGAGCTAGGATTTGTGATTCCTGCATACTTGTATTTTTTTTTTTTTTAATCTAAAGTCAGGCTTTCATTCCCACCCGACCTGCTCTCTGGGTTTTCTGTATAGAAATCCTAAAAGTGCTGGACTTAGCTGATGATTGGAGTCAAAAGCGGGGATGATGAGCTGCAGGGATACCTGAGGCCCACTCAAAGCACTTTTCAAGGACACTGACATCTGACTAAATGAAGTTAATTTGAATCCATCCAGGCTCTCCCGGGTTTGTGTTGAAAGCCCTCAGCGACGCGCTGCCTTTTCTTCCTGTTCGCCGTCAGAAGAAGCTCCTCAGCTAATTTGTCCGAGAGCAATATCACAAGGCAAGAGAGCTGTCAGAGAAAAGTGGGCTATCTCTCCGCCAGCTCCAAAGAAGATATTATTCTCCACTTTGTAATCCTCAGCCCCAGTGGCTCTCTTTTGATTAGATTGTCACATCTAAACGTCTCCCCGGGTTCTGTTTCTCTTTGGTCACGATATTCGTATAATTAAACGAGTACTAGGTGAGGTTCCATATCGCAGCCAAGATCCCCGCGGTGGAGGTTGCTGTGAGGGTCAGAGCCGGCCCTTTACATTTCATGGACCTCTTTGGTGATTTACTGTGAAAATGTCTATATTTCTGTTGATCTCAGAGAAGGGAAAGGCTTAGTTATTTATTCAGAAACACAGTTGGTAAAAGTAAGTAACATTGCTTGACTCAAGGATACAACAACTTGGCCACTGTCTGCTTCTGGGTACAAGGTACTATGAACACATCATTCAGGTGTAGGCTTTTGAAACAGGGCGTCCAAAACCCCGCCCCCAACCCATAACCCCGCCGCTAACCCCACCCCCTCCCGACACACCAGGTCAACGACTGACAACTTGCTTTGTACAAAACATCTATTTGTACCAAAATAACAATAAACAAGCATCTGAGTTAAATAAACGGTAACAGACATGAACTCAGTAACTGTTGCCACATTAGTACTTTGAGATGCAGGGGTCCCCTGGGCAATTGTTTTATTTGGCTGACCCTTATTAATTAAAAATAAACATTTTTACAATGATTCTTTCCCTTACTACAAGCCGTCGTGTGTACAGCCTTGTGTCTACATCTTTTTACATATATTTATGTAAGATAAGCATGCAGTTGTATCAGGTTTTGGTTTGACGGTTTTCTAAACTTTCACAACCACAACATTAATTCATTCATTCAAACAGTACATATATAAAGGCTTGTTGCTTTATTAAATAGAACTACTTGAGTTTTGATCCCTGTTAATGTCACGAGTCAAGGACGTGGAGCGGGACCCAAGCGCAGTGGTGAAAGTTACAGGGAGGCAAGAGAGAGACAAATATAATCTTTGAATCATTAAACAAGAAAAACCACAACAAAAAGCGTCACGGAACCGGGAGAAACAAAGTAAAGTCTAAATGTCCAAACGGAGTAACCAAACAATCAGAAGTCCATAAACATGAATAACAGTCCAACGGAAAGCGTCACCGAACCGGAAGAAACAAATTTAAATCTGGAAACAGAGACGAAAACACAATGAACGGAGATATTCAAAAGACACACCAGGAAACACAAAGAGACAAAACACCAACTCAGGCATCAGGATTTAAGACAAAGTAATCAAAATAAGCTAGCTAGCACACAGAACGAGAGAACAAACAAGGAGAGCCAAATTACCACAGGGAACAAAGGAGTCCAATGGAAAAAGTCACTGAACCGGGAGAGTCAAATGAACTAGAATCACAGGAGACAATGAGAGACGATCTGTCAAACGGTGCTGGAGTCCAGGTGCTCTAATACATGGGTGCTCAGTGGTTGATTGGCTCCAGCCGTGTGCCACACAAACAGGAAGAAACAGAGGGAGAAAACAAAAACAGGACTCACATGACAAAATAAGAGCAGAATCATGACAGTTAAGCTCTCATTCTGAAAGGGCTGCGTGTTCGTCCGCTTGCCGCTGGGATGCGGGGGGGAGCGGCAACAAATACTCCTCCAATTAGAAAGCAATGAGTACGTTTTCTGAATGATTGTTTAAAGTTTGGAACTTATCTGCAGTTTCCTCCTGTCATCAGCGTCAGACATCCCTTCAATAGCAGCGCGCTTCCATGCTGCGAGTGTCCCGACTTGCGAGGTCACCGTGAGATTACGGCGGTAAACAAATATGCCGATGGCCAAAATATGGTTGCGAAAGGTTCGGGGATCTGCAAATTTTTATTATATTTGGCGAAATTACTGGGCGGAAACATAATGTAAACCAGCGAGATGACGCTATGAGATGGGAATTATACAGGCACTAATAATACATTTAGGGTGTCCTGCTGAGAAAACAGGGCGTCCGGTTTTGAGTCCAAGACACCCTGTAGCTAAAAGCCTGGGTGACAGTGAACACTTCGATCATTCTGTTTGAGTGTCAAGAAATTGCCAAGGTAGAGGAAACATTTGATTCATTTGAAAGACCTCTGTGTCAACATTGGAAAGGAAGGGCCTCAGTCCCCTGCAGAAAATGTGATAGATGGAATGGCATGGCTGTGTGAAGGAGGACCACTGAGAACCATCCATAGATTGGTTGGCCGTGTGTACTCTGACTTGTATGGCTGGACTCTGGAGCCCAGCACAACTACTAGCAGCACCAACCAGACTAATCTTTCAAACCCAGGAGCCGGGAGAGTGATCATATGCCGAGACAGAGCCTCTGGCTGTGTGTTACTAATGCAGTATTTTTGTCTTTGTCTTGTGTTTAGTGAGTCTTGAAATGGTTTATTATGAATTCTAGCTTCTATAGTTTTTATTATAGTAAAAAGAAAAATAGAGGATACAAACTGCATTCAAGGTGTTCAATATATACCCACAAAAACCTTTGTCTTCAGTCCTCAGAATTTCAAGATTTGTGTTTAAGTGTGCTGCTGTGACGTAATACGTTCATGAACAAGTGGCACAAGTGGCCCATGAACCATGCTGAATAGATTTGTTTTTTAGATGTATGCAGATGAATTTTAATTGTATTCTTCATCAGTACTTGCATGACTTGGTTGCTAGCACAGATCCTTCTGCGGTGTTTACACGCTGTAATGTCACCGAATGTGAAGTCTGCTCAGACAGCCGTGAGTCATTCTTATAACCAGTCTGAAGAAATGGGCTGTCTCAACCTGGTGCTGGTCTCATTCTCAGGTACTGGAACGCTGTCAGCCGGAGCTGCCTCACTGCTCTGTCTCGGTGGAAGGTGTCATAGGAAAATCTCAGACAGATACTGATGCCAATGCCTCGGCATGATGGGTGAGTGTTCTCTGTTCACCATACTTCTGCTACAGCCTGGACTCATATTTGTTCTCCTCAGTTTTTAGCATTCCATGTTTTTAATTGATGTACAATGCACTTTTGACTCATCCTATCATCTGTGTCCCTCCTCTGTCCTCATGCCACACACTTGTGCCGCCTGTCCAGGTACCTGCTGCCAGTGACCTCCCAGTTCATCATGAAGTGGCCTTCGTCCAAATTGGGCCGAACCTCGTCAACTATGCCACGCTCATGCAGCCTTTTTTGCCGCCAGGATGGGCCACTTTGGAGGTCAATGCGATGACCTTGGCTTCAGACAGCTCCGCCTTTGATCCCACCGTTCTCCCTCGACTCTCAAACAGCCAAACTCGCATCCCAGCAATCCAGAAATGGGTTTTAACTTTGTGCAGCTCTTGACAAAGAATGGGCCTTTAACCTTGATGAACGACCTCCAAGTTGGGACTGCTGAGTGGCCTATGTAGTTCATTTGACTTTGCGTGACTACAGATGGCCTCCATTTTATGATTTCACTCGATGCCATTGTTCCTAGTGCGGTCCATGTTATACTGTACAGTTAAAAGTCACAGTACTGTAATAGATTGACATTTTTAATGAGGATTAATTTATGTGTTTATTTTGTGCCAGAGCCGTTGTTTCTTGCTTCACAAAATAACGACAAGCTTATTTTTGCTATTTTATAATGGATTTATTTATTTTCTATTGAGGGTTAATATTTAAAGCATTTAAGTAAACTCTTCTGTTTCAGTTGTTGCAGTCATAGACACAGAGATATTTAATTTCACTTAACATTCATTGGTGTGATGCTTGGAATGTCCTTTCTGCATTTGTGAAGCTTGAGTGATGCATTTTTTTAACTGCTCTCTTGTGAGGAAATGGAACTAACTGACAAGGCAGAGCTTGTGATCCGCTTTGTCCCAACCCTTGGACAACAGGGGGACAGGAAGGCTGATGAAAGCAGCCAAAAGTAGTTTGTTGTGGTTGGTGTCTGGCGGCTATCTTATTAGCATAGTTATTAGCGCGTCATCAAAATTATGAATTTTTGTGTGGATGCCATGTGGTAAACTTTTTTCCCCAGTCATGACCAGCTGGGGTAAGGACGAGATGAAGAGGTTGGAAGCAACTTTTTTGTTACCTGAGTGCTTGATGAAAACCTTGAGCCAAGAAATTAGCCGCAGATGAAACAACGGCATAAGTTATGCCCAAAATATGTCTGTAGTTAAAGCCAAGCTTCTTTGCTGAACATGGCTGACCAGCGTGAAGTCTCACTCGATTATGCACTTTGTCACTTAAAAAAACGAGACATTGCAGAGTGAATGCTAGCGTTTGCATGCGTAGATTTTAGTACCTCCACCTAATGTGTTTGTTAGACTAAGAAACTGCGCCAAGAATATACTTGAAGTTTTATTTTGTCGTCTTGAACAGGCTAGTGAAGTGAAGCACACTGATCGATCTCCTGAGCTGAAGGATTTGAACTCTGACAGGTGCTTTGCTTTTGAAGTGCAGCAACCGCCTTTTTTTCCCCAGTTCACTGTATGTACAAGTGCCAGCGATGGGAATGTGCATGCACAGTCTTGGCCAAACGTGATGGACCACTGTTAAAATTGACTGTAAACGTGGTCACCTCTACTGTGAATGATCGATGTCAATGTTATTTCAAGTTGTGTCTTGAAAGGAAGGATGTATTGAGGCTAGGTTTTCTTCGTCTTGTTCAGTGACATGAAGCGTTATGAATCATTGCCTCAGTAGGTGGTGCTCTTGGTTGAGTAGTTCAAAGCTGAACATTACGGAAGAGAGATGCCATCTAGTGGGCTCTGAAAATGAGGACACTATTTCGTCCTATGATTGTTTGTTGTCACTGTTTTGGCGAAACAGGAAAATCATCTTAATAATATACTCAGCTTTGAAGATGAGGACACTGTTCCATGAAGCCTCACCAGCCAAAAAAAAAAAAAGAAAAAATTAAATAAATAAACAGTCCTGTACCATCTGAAATACTAATCATTTGTGTATTGTAATTCAAAATTTGGTAGTATTTTCTTGGTCCCTTATGGCCAATGATAGGTTGATGAGGCTTCATGAAACAGTGTCATGCTTTTCAGAGCCCACTAGATGTCAACGTGTCATGCTTTGACTTTAAATCTCCTCGTTTTTAAAGGGAGAGAACCACCTACTGTGCTCTGAGAACAAGGCTTCATGAAGCATTGTCCTCCCGTGGTTATGAATGAGAGCCTACTTCCTACATGTTGACTTGAGACTTGCTAGCATGAGGGCTTCTTCTGATTCTGTCGCCAAACTCACTGTTTTTGTCTCAACGGCATGATCTCCTTGCTACATTATCAACTCTACCTGTTTTTTTTTTGTAAACTGAATTGCCAAAAGAACTGAAGAATGTCTTTTTGTAGCCATTTTAACAATTCCTCCCCTCATTTTACAAGCGTGACTTTGGGAATGGGTGTTTGTTCTCCTCTAGGAGATGTTCTAACCTCACCGGACGACTATGCAATTAGTTGGATGTCTTCTGCGATCAAGCAGAGATGGTTCTCAGCATTTGGCTAAGACTGTGCACATCTGCTTCCAGTTGGATCTTGTAGGACCTCAAGTGAAGACGGTATGAAAGCATGAGTTGTGTACGTTCAAAACACTCGTGTTTGAGGTTGGTTCACGCAACCCTGCCAACACGACAGGCGCTACCAACAACAGAGGTGCTTTTCATTTTATGTTAATCCAAGTTTCATACAAGGCTGAACTCATTGCATTAGGTTTTGTGTTTATTCAACTTCATCTCACTGTTCGAGGCTTTTCTTGCAGCTCACAACTTGACCTTGTGTTTACTTCGTTCGTTTGAGTCAGACAAGAAATCCGAGACAGGAAGGTCGCCGTTTAGAAGAGAAAAGCCAGGAGACAAAAGGAGTGAAGGAGGCGATGAAGATGAGAGGAAGAGTAGCTACTTAAAGTTGGATGACAATGAAAGCTCAGTTTACCAAGGTTCCATTGAAATGGTTTTGTTGCACTGCAATTAAACACTCAAAACACAGCGGTTAAAAAAAGTCTGACTGACATGCTACATGAAAGAAGATGATCAAGTACATGCTCTGACCATGCAAATCTGATCACGTGTTCTCTGAACTCCCTCCATACCTCAGTGCTCCGACTGACGTTCATTGATAATGCCAAATATTCTATGATTTGCTGGATATTTATTTAGAAGTAGAAAACTGTTAGCTCAGAAGGATCTTTTTCATTTTGCATAGCAATAAAGTGCTGAAACACGCTGCTGAGTGTCATGGTTTTATATCCCGTGTGCCCGTGTGTTCCTTCCAGACAGTGAAATCCAAAATATACGTGGCGGCCCAACTCCTGTGGAGTAGTCTTGTCACGTCTACACCACATTTGGTGAAACTAGACCTGAGTCTAAGTGGGAAATGTGTTCAGCACCTCAACAAACATAAGAAAGAACCCAACTACTACTAATATTCTGGGGTCAAACTGAGATACAGAAGAGGTTTTTGTTTATTTTGAAACAAAAGGCTAACGTTTTTAATGCCGTGAGAAATAGATCAACCTATGCTTCTGAATTCTGATCTTCGTAGTGAAGGGCTTGTGAAGCATCATGACACAGTGTCATCTCCATCATAGCTCAGTAGGTGATACACTAGGTTTAAAACTAAAGGATTAATGGTATTGGTTGTTGAATCATCTCACAGCAGAGAGCGCCATCTTGCGGTCTCTGAAAATGAGGACACTGTTTCAGGAAGCCTCATCAGCCCATCACCAAATCTTGGTCTCGAGCTTCAATGGTCTTGTTCTTGACTGGGGTTTGGTCCCTGTTTGCTCCGGTCCCGACTCAGTCTCAGGTTAGATGGTCTGGACCACAACACTAGTCAGAAGTCAAATCACATTTCCACCTCTAATGTTAGAATCAAGCTCCAAAAAGCTGGTCTCCATTTCCCTTAGTGAATATCCAGAAAATTAGCTTTCTGTTTTTTGCAGTCCATGATTGTTATTTTCTTATGTGGGATCAGAAAATGAATAAGAAGAGACATATTTGTGAGAATAAACTTAGTATGATTGACAGCTGTCCAGGTCCTGTTTGTATTAAACAATTTTTTGTCCTCAAATTCAGCAGCAATCTTCTGCTCATGTGCACTTCTGTAATCTCCACTAGTGTTTCATGAACTTCAGCGAACTGTGTCAGCGTCATAACCTTGGCACCACCCACACAGTGACCCCCTGATCAGTGAGGTGGTGCTCGAACGCACTCAATATCACGTAATAAACTGATAGTTATCTGTAAATAGTTTTGTCCCGGTAGCAGCTCTGAGCTTCCACTCAACATTGCATTGCTTCCTGAAGGACAAAAACGTTACCAAACAGTAACAGAAGACGTTAGCTGTTAGTACAGAAGTCAACTGCTTCGGTTTTGAAAAATGTCTATGTCGCCATGGAAGCAGAATTGACAACCCAAACTCTTGTTTTGGGCTGCAAGAAAATAAGAGTGTTAGTGAAAATGGGTCATAAACTTTGGATGATCAGACTCTTTTTGCTTTTTCCTTTTATTACAACACACCACATCTGAAAATTACTTGACATGTTGGGGCCCCAGGCAGAATACAAATATGTGCCTCTGTAATTGAGGTGACAGTCAAGCACATCGGAATTACCTCTGCCAGAGTGCAGGCTGTTGCCGACGACTGGAGAGGGGACATGGGACAAACTGTCATTTCAAAATTTGGGAGATTTTGGGGTTGATGTAGACTTTTTTGTCTAAGGAGTCTTCTCATTGGACACACACTTCTGCGTTTGGCCTTGTAGAACTACTAATGTTTGATGGATTTGCTGTCGAAGATATCACTGACATGCCGATGGCATTAAGGATGGAGCACCACATCTTCCAGTAACTCAAAAGTTCTGCCTTTCATCATATTTTTGTGACTTTTGAGGGCAAAATGCTGAGCTAACAGCTGCTACATGTAACTTCATTCTGGTCAAGGCAGCTAATCAAGGTCAAGGTTTTATGGTCAATTCTGCCATAGACATTACATACTGATCATTGAAATGTCCATGCGGTGACATTTAAACTACAACATATATGACTGTTACTTGCACGATGAAAAAAATGGTAGCAGAGGGGGCAACCGTAATACAAAGTTCATATCTGTGGTGGAATACTACCAAACTTGAGACATGTTTATTGTGTTTTTCTTTGGGCCTTGATTCTCAAATGTAACTCCCACCACAAATAAGGTCACAGCTTGTAGAGAAACATGATATAAAGTCAGAGAATTTGTTTCCACTTCAGTTTGAAGTAGGATACGGCAGGATGACACCTCAGTCTAGGGTTTATTATGGTGGTTGTCTATGCTCTCTGAGTGCTTCTTGTGCTCTTTATTTGTTTCTTCTTATTAATATTTTGAACTGATCTGACTCTGAGTCTAAAGATCGCACTCGCGTACGCTACCAGGGCTAGCGAAGTGATGCCACTGCGGTTGGACTAATAATACAAAATAGTAATAGTACGTCCTCTAGTGATGAAAGCAAAAAGAAGTAACTTAGTTGATGCACCTGGCATTACTTTCCGTTGGTCCATGGAGAGCTCATTCTCTTGTTCAGTCAGATGGCATCTTTATTTGGAGCCTTTCTGGACGCGGCATAGTTCATGGTGTTTAAACTGCAGAAAGAACTTGGAGGGTTTCCTGTTGGAATGCAGACCAATGCTACAGATGAAAACAGAGTCCCGGTGGATACGTTAACAGTTAACAGTTCACAGGCTTAGATAGCACTTCATGACACTCACTCCCTCTTTTCTGACATATGAAGGCTCAACACGGACTCAGAGTGAGTGACGACTAACCCGGCAGGAACCAGCAGAACTAACTATCAACATTGAGGCTAAGTGCCCTAGAAAGCTAATGGCTTTTAAAACTTCCTGTCCACCTGATATCCATTACTGAAAGAGCTCCTGGGCGACGTGGGTCAGCCTCCTGAGTCCTCTCACATTTCCCACCCCTGGCCCGTGTGGACAGGTGACACTTGTGACCTGTCACTTGTCTCAGTATTACGAAGGCCTTCACCCAGTGCCTCTGCTGTGCATTGTGACCCGAGAGCTGCTCTCCACTTGTTTCCAGCCAGCCTTTGGAAGATTCAATTTTATTTCACAGTGGCCTCATGGGCCTTGTGACCTCTCACCTCTTCCCTACCCCCTCATCCTGCTCCCCTTTCTTCGGCTCTGTCAGCAGGAGAGGTTTGGGGCGTGACCTCGGGGGCTCTCTGGCCTCCGTCCTGGCGGCGGCGGCTGAAAACAGATGAGAGCAGAAGTTGACAGCCCGACGTGGTGACCCCCGGAATGCTGTCCAAAAATATCCCCCCAGCAAAGGGACTGCAGTGTTCCGGTGTGACATTTTCCATTCATCACTCTTCACAGCGCCGATTTCTTTTCTTCTCACTGATGTCCGGCCAGATTTACAGCCAAATTTTTGAAAGGGGTGAAACAACACGAACCCGGATGACCCAGTTCAGCCTTTCGCAACAGCGTGATTAGAAGAGGTCACAGTCCAAGAGACATATACAAACACCACCCCAAAAACACACTCACCCTTCTTAGCCACACACTATTTAAAAACAAAAAACAAAAGTGGTGTGTGTAGTCTTTCCCTCATCGACAGGTTCAAATCCATGAGTGGCCCCCTTTTTCCTTGACAAAGGCTTTTAAAGATGAGACCGTAGAGTCTTTAAATGACAGGCGACCTTTCTCGTCCGAGAAATGTTGCTGCCTCTGTGTGTAGTTTATTGTCTCCTATCTGTGTGAGCGTGTGTGTTTATGCATATCTATCCTAGTGAGGTCCAATTTTGGGGAAAACACCCCTTTGTGGAGCCCTTTCACTGCCTCAATTTGAAGATGAGGGTGTCAAAATAACTTGGTCATCACTATCCTGGTGAAGTTTAGCCATTTGTTTTGGATGGTGAGGTTTAGGTGAGAGGCTGGGGAAAGGATTATGGCAATGATGACGTGACAAACGTGTGTGCTTTTATTGCTTTTATTTCAAGAAACATTCCCACATGCTTTTTGTCCCCTTGCAACAAGGTCAGCACAAAGCTAATGAGTTTAATGTCATCCAGTGTAGGCTTATCGACAGGGGGCGCCGGGGAGCAACAGCAGTCAGGATTTGAGGACGTTATTCATCATAGCGTTTAGTGTCCTTCAACAAAAACTCAACATACCTTCACGAAATACTGTGCATGTTGCAGTGACTATCACCTTAAATATAAAATGCAATGTTGTTAATGACTAAGAAATGAGACTAAGGCTGTGTCCCATTTCTCCCCCTAACACTGGCACTGAACGCTAGCACTTGGTTCTGAGCGCCCTCCACTATGAAGCGCCCTCCGACGACCAAGTGAAGAGGTTGACGTGCCTAAGAATTGGGACAACACTTCGTGGTGTCACGCATAAAGCTCCAACAGTTTTGTAATCTCTTGCGTCGGCGCTGATCATCTCACTTGGTTAGGTGAACCAACGAAGAAGAAATGGGTGGAGCTGAAGCCAGCTTCACTGCTATGTTGCGGTGATAGATCTGTTAGAGGTATGAGGATGCTAACGTTAGGCTGGATGCTGACAAACAAATGGAAGGTTACTAAAATGTCACTGTCATCCTATCCAACATTGTTTTTAAATAAAGTACAGTGGTACCTCTGTTTTCTAACGTCCCGGACTTCGAACAAATCAGAGTTCGAACAAAAATTTCTAGATTTTTATGCTTCTGATTTCGAAAGAAAATCCAGAACTCGAACGCCCCGAAAAAAGCCGGAAAAAGCATAATGTACGCGGACCGATCAGCTGACCCACGACACTCTCTTATTGTGTATAACGCAGCCTCCATATGCAAGAGTTGTCCCGTTAGCTAAATTTACTGACTGTTTGTTCTTCATATTGAGGTGTAAAACCTGTCTCCACACATGGTAGAGTGTCAGGGGAGGTGCTCGCTCTCCACACCTCTGAGGCTGGAGTGCTCACTCCAGGGTTTGATGTCCTGTTGTGGGCTGGAGCTGGGACAGGGATGAGGCGAGTCTGGGACAGAGCGTGACTTGGTTTATGACTTTGTCACAGCCAAACTGCACAGAAGCGCACATTCAGAGCTGGACACGCACCGGGCACCTCTTCACTTCTGGAGAGACCTCACTCACTCGGCAACCCCTCCCACATGCAGCGGCCACACACATAGAGGAACAGCGCACCTGCAGCAGACACTCTACATTCACTCCTACAAAAGCCTAGTTTAAGACTTGGAACGCTTTCTTTCTTTTTCCATTCACTGTAATGGGAAAAATAGATTCAGATTTTGAACGAAGATTTCGAACAAAGTCAGCTACGGAGCTCCCTCGGTTTGAAGGGATCATTTCAAGTGGTGAATGGTAGTATTGGGACACACTACACTTACACATAAACGCGCAACCGGAGTGCTAGGGTCAAAAACGAGTGTTAGGGTGAGAAATGGGACACAGCCTTACTCTTGATTAGAAAATAAAAAAGAAAAATAATTTTTGTTGACCAACTTGCAACTCGCTACTGCTACTAGACAGTAGTGACATCACCCACTCCTCAGGAAATATCGTGTGGCTCCACAGGTTTTAATCAGACATGCTCACAGCAGATCACGTCTTGTTTAAATGCTGCTTTGTCTGTTTTCAAAGGACTCTTATGTCTAAATTCTGTTTTCTCTGTTTTGAATATTTCAATGTCAACTCCTGTTGTTGAACCCAGAATAGAGTTGGTGCCTCATACTTGACTATCTTTTGAAACCAGGACTCACAAATGAACACTAACTTATAAAGTTAAATAGGACGCCAAACACAACACTCACCATCAGGTTGAATATACATGCACAGGGTTTGTGTTGATGCACAGTAAGTATGCTGTCGACCAGTAGGGGGTAAGAGTTGGATGGGTATTGTTTCGCCCAGTAAATGACTGTTGATCATGGGGGGTACAAGGAGCTGTTCAAAAATAACAATGGGCTGACTCAGCTCTTCAGAAAGGAGAGACATCGGCTAGCGCCCTTCCTTCTCCACACATCACACTCAGTTTTTCTTCACGTTAATACCAACCAAGTCAGCAGAAAGAAGCGCGCACCAGAGAGGATCATCCCAAAGGTTATTTACACACATGCTCACACGCAAGACGCCTAAATAATCTATTAAAATCCAGTGGACCCGACTCCACCTGGAGCCTGTCGTGCATCACTTCCTCGCGCTGTCCGCGCTCTCATTCCGCAAGCAGTCGACTGTACTTTGTTGCAGCCACAGGGGCTTAGAGACGAGCAGGGTTCTGCATATGGCCATCATTCATAGCCGCAGGCTCCCCCAGAGTGTGTGTAACAAATGAAGCTGAGCAGTAAAGGCATTAATGTGCAGGAACAAGCCCAGTGGTGGAAGTACAACGGCAAGTCACTTCCCCTCCCATCTGGCTCCTAACAAGACGGCGCGGAGCGACCAGGTGTGAGGGGCGTCCGCCACCTATGCCGACGGATTCACGTAGCCGACTTGGGAGAGGCGAACCATTTGCAAGCTCTGTCCTTTTCCCTGTCTGTGATCGGCGCTGTCCAGCCTGAGTGTGGCCGATACGGGAATAAATGAGATGCCGGGCTGAGTGTGCATGTCCACGTCTCTATACCTGCGCTGGGACCAAAGATCGTCCAGGGACTCTCTTCTGTCACTTGCTGCTGAAAACCCCCGGGGAGGTATTGAGCCTGGCAAGCTGGGTATTATCAATACAGGCCCTGCAGGCAGCCCTGGAGACAGGAAACAAAGCCAGCCACTCTCCCCGCCTATTAGTCGACTGCTGAGCATCAGTCCTCGCTTCACCAGCAGGTGGACTCCATCTAGACCCCCACATGCTCACCTGAAGTCGACCAAGGTCTCACACCAGCTCTGAAATCAAGTTCAGAAGCGGCGATGCGTCTCCGCCTGTCTATCACAGCGGTGCCACTGCACAATAACAAGGAGGCAGAGCAAGGACACCTTCCGGCAGAAATGCTGATCATATGGATCTGTCTGGCACAACAAAACTATTCATCATGCCACATACAAGTAAAGTAAAACCACGGCTGGGCAAGTTTGCCAACATTTGGACAAGCTGGAGTAAGAATGCAGTTGGATTACGCCACTCAAGTATCATGTTATTATTGAGCTGCATCTCAGCATTGGGCTAACTTTTACACTTTTATGCAGCGGTCAGAGTCGCTGTTTTTGATGGCTCAGCAACACAGGAGCCACAAGCGAGGTGCGGTTCTCGCCAGTTAATACCTCTTAATAGAGACCCGGGCAAAGCGCGGCCCAGGGGCCACATGCTGCCCTTTGACAAATGTTCAGTTTCTGTTTCTTGTTAGGCATTATTATTTCCATTTGAAAGTTTCAGGACTTACCCTTTCTTTTCTCTTTTTCCTCCCTTAATTTTCTGCACCATTTCATGGATGACTTATGTTAAATACGTTTGAGGAGTAATGGCTTTAAATGACTTTTTTTTTTTGCCCCTTAAATTATGTGAGGAAAAATAAGACTATGTTGTAATGATATTTCTTTAGTAACTAGCTAGCTATCATACTTTACTCATAACTCATTGTTACTACTTCAATAATTTGACATATTTATTGATTTAATATTCAAATCTGAGTGTAACATCGTCATATAAGTCGTGCGATCACACTTTTCTTTGTTCATATTTGTGTACACATTTATTTCCTTTATTTTACAGTATTTATATGTATATTTATATATTCCAGAAAATGTCTATATTCTGTATATGTTCTTCCCTATATATTCTACATCTTCTGATGAATTTCTTCTTTCTTTTGGATAAATGGCGCCTCACCACAATCCCAGTACATAACATGGCCCCAATGAAATTGATTTGCCCACCTCTGTCTTAATACACTTAGAGTAAATTGACGAGAAAGACAGTATGGTTTTAGAAGGAAGAAAAAGGGAAAAAAAAGGACTTAAAAAAAGGGCACTTTTCTCACGCAAGGAAAGAAGGGCTGACACATTTGTCTAAGAGGTGGGCTCTAACAAAGAGCAACTGCATTTCAATTGTTTAGAGCAGTGGTGTCGAACTGATCCACGAAGGGCCACAGTGCCTCCAGGTTTTTGTTCCAACCAAACTAGTGCACATTGGCTAACCAATCAGGTGTCAGCTGAAACAAGCGGCTGACTACACACCTGAAAAACTTACACCCACTGTGGCCCTTCGGGGGACCCTTTTGAGACCCGTGGTTTAGAGGCACTGTCCTGTTACTGTGTAAAAAATATTTCTCTTAACTGTGGAAAATATTAAAGAAAAAACTCCGCCCCAGTTTTGACCGTGAACAATCCAGAACTCATCAATCTGCCGGAGAATTCGATTTCCAAGAGTCATCGGAGTTTGCTCCACCTGAGATAAACAAGGACGCTCTTGTGGTCAGACACCATCATCAAATGGCTTCCATTTAAACTCTCATGTTTGCTAAATATCCGGTGCCGTGTTTTCCATTCATGGTTCTCCTTGACTTTGTCAGATGAATATTAATCTTTGAGATAATTTTGCTCCAATATGGAAGACCCTGGCACTCAGGCAACTTCTTGCTCCTATAATTTAAAAGCCCTTTTTTTGTCACTTCACAGCCTACTTTAAATATCCACTTCACTTCATGGTCATTCCATTATTTTTTTTAAAAATGCTAAAAAGTGAATAATAGTTTTCTCATATTTAGCTTCTTCTAATTTGTCAAAGTTGCTCCAAGGCAAACAGGAATTGTATTTTTTTTATCCTAATTTCACATAATTTTCTCGAGTCTCATTTCCTGATTGTGCGTAGTCTCCAGTTCAACATCTGTAACCACCGGAGACATCACTTTGGCTGATCTCCTCTCCGCTCTGGCTCCAACAAAGACCACAGATCTGTCTGCAGAGCCAGCCACCGTTTTGAATTTTCACAGGCATCTTCAGCAGACTTCAGTGTGACCTCATTGTTTTCTGGGAAGGAGAAACAAAGAGTGACCCTGAAAGCTGCAGAGAGCTGCCTATCTCTTTGTTTTTAACCTGGAAATAACACAAATACGAAGCATCTGGTGAGTTAGACGGCTTCCGTTTGCGATCATTCCTGTGCGCGGCTTCACATGTTCTATATTTGGAGGTCACAAATGACTCATCTACTTAGTGGATGAACTTGTAATGCAATTGAGGCGCCTCAATGTTCAGCACGGGGGAAACAGGAAAGAAAACTGAAAAGCTTTTTCTGTGAAGTGTCAATCACTAGTCGGATAAACACTGCCATAACTTGACTCAAACCACCCGCAACACTATCAATGGCAGTCAGCAATGACGCTCAACAGTCTTTTTTATATAACTGTTATGTCATTTTTTCTCTTTAGCTCCATCCTTAAAGGCATCCTTAAGTTCAGTGAATACTTCTGATGGAGATGCTAGAGTATAAAAAACACAGGGTCGTAGACAACATTAATACAAAGGATAGGACACAAAGAAAGGTTGCTACCTTATGTAGTATGTTTCGAGTTGTTGTCTTCATTTATTGCAAAGCTTTCATCCAATCCATTACGCAAGTTCTGGACATCACAGTTCGCCATGTTCTGTCCTGCAAGACAAACAGAAGAGAAATGAAAACCTATGAATAATAAAAGAAAGCACATATTTCAAACACTTATTTTTTCATGAATTATGTATTGTTTCGCTCATGAAAATATAGCCTTTTTGCAGCCTTTTTTTATTTTTTTCATCTGTGAGCATTTCTATTTTATTTTTAAAAAATATATTTTTTATTAATAGGAATAGGTTTAATGGGAAAACAATTATTTGTTTGAGTGCCATGTTCACACTTGAATGAAAATGTTTTTTTAAATTTTATTTTCAAGCGACTCAACCAACATTCAATCAGAATTTAAATGCTATGGAGGAGACACAACCTACAGAACAACCACAAAATATATTTTTGCAGTCCCCACTGTGGGCTCCTGCTTCTTTCATAATGTAAGGTAAAATGTATCCATTATCAAAATAATAGAAATCATAGTGCAGCAGAATGTGCAGCAATACCTTCTAAGATACATGAAGAAAACCAAGGGATGCAGTGGGTACGCAAAATGTTGACACGTTGAGTTATTTTGGTTCTGTGGAGAGGTGTTAAATCATGTGTAGGATGTAGGCATTTTTTCATTCAGACCAACATGTAGTTAAAATGGCAAAATAAATGAAACACAATTGACTTATTTTGATACTTTGTTGATAGAAGACTTGGTGCTCAAGGACACTGTAGTCTGTGAAAGAAGATTGACATTTGGACACTGAAGATGTCACAGAACTTGCTTTTGCTCAGCACAATGGTTATGAATACATTTAATATGCAAAGGAACTGTGTCTTCTTCTTCGTGTTTTTCAATGAAATCCAATGTGAAAGTGCTTCACTTTTGTCCAAGGCTAAATCTGTTTGTGTTTCTGAGTGTTGTAGTTTTGCATGAGATTGTGAGGATGAATAGTAAAATGTGCTCGGGTTTTATCCGAGTTTGAAACATAGAGGCGGCAGAAAGACGAGACACTCACGACTTGTTCCGTCTCTCGGCAGCATTGAAACTCGCGTCGCAGCGGCTGCAAGTACTTCTGAAGTTAAGGTGCCAAATCAAAGGAGCTTACATAAAAACAAACTTTCGCTCACTTCTAAGACTGACGATAATTACTCTTGGTGCTCAATGGGTGCAAATGATTCTCAAGTATCTGCAGCTTTTCAGCCGCTGAAGGTGCTCGGCTTTTTGATAATTATAGGAGCATCCTCGGCATTCAGGGCCGGGAACTGGAAATAATTGGCATCTCAGACGGCAGTGTGTCTGTAGCAACTTGTAGAGCTTCATCCTTGAACCTTCGTGCTTGGTTATATCACACCGCCGCGCCGTAAAACTGCGACTGGTTCAAGCGCATGCAAAGTTCAGCACAATTACGCTAATTCCAGCTATTATCATCCAGGCCAAAGACGGTGGCCGCTACCTTTACAGCGGGGCTGCAGCTCCATCGAGACCAGAAATAGCTCCTTCAGATTTGCAGCTCATTGTCATTTGTAATAGCGGGATGTCTAAGTGTTTGGATATCATTTCTAAGTTGTGGATTTCTATGGTAAAACCAACTTCAGAGAAGAAGAAGCTGCCACCACCAGTCAAGCGCCAGCCATGTGGAGCACACACTGCATCCAACTTCTGATCGACTGTGTTCGCCAGGGAAGGTTGCACCAATCTGAATCTGAATGCGGTGATTCATCTTCTCACCTCTCATAAAAACCATGCTCACAGTCTCAAGGGCAGATCACCATAAAAAGCAACGCTATTCATAGCAGGCAAATGGTGAGGATTTTGTAACCTGTGGACATAGTCTTGGTGTCAGCGTTTCCACCTCCTAAACTCAGGTTGTGATCTCCATCTCACCTGTCCACAGTCAGTGGTGAGATAGTGATGGACTTTGTGAACGCCTGTCCTCGTTTTCAGAGCCCACTACATCAGGGGTTCTTAACCTTTTTGTTCTTGGGGCCCAACTTTTCCACAGCAAATGGGCCCGGGGCCCCGTTCATGGAACAGAACTGATTCATAGCTATTGATTTCATTTGTGTTCCATAACCGTATTTAATCTACTTCCACGCGAATGAACCACAACCTTGTGAATTGACATGAAAGTGAGCAGAACAAAAAAACTTTAAGCGGCCCTCTAGGAGGCGCTCACGGCCCAAACATGGGCCCCGGCGCTATGAATCACGGTACTACATGATCAATTACTCTCCAAACCAGTGATTCTTCACCATAGCGCCGGGGCCCATGGTTGGGTCGTGGGGCCACAAGATGCTCTGTGTCAGTGTTTTAATATACTTGCCACATATGGTGGCAGTAGTGTGTCACTGAATTGACTTGACGGCTTCAAATCGGTGATAGTTAACAACTATGGAGAGGTTCTTGAAAAGAAAAAATGATAAAGAAAATGATGACATCCCCCAACAGTAAAAACTGTTCATGAGAGCAACTGTTGAAGCAGTTTTGAAAATTAATTGGAACATTTTACGGCAATACTTTCATTTACACTTAACTTAAATCTACTTTGGAACTTAAATAAAAGCCATTATTTGTATGTTATGATATTTATACATGGTTTTATCATATTTATTTTATTTTATTTATTATTCAGTTTTTCCAATTTTCTCAACAGTTTGCATTGTGTTTTTTTTTTTTTCTCCGGTAAATTTGATGAATATGACGAGCACCTAGTTTTGCTGCTGGCTGGACTTTTCAATGGCAAATAAATATCTTTGCAAAGATGCACATGGTTTCATGTCATTTCACACAAAGTTTTGGTTTGTGTATGTGTGAGTAGATTAAATATGGTTATTGAACACAAATGAAATCAAGAGTAATGAATCAGTTCTATTACTTGAATAGGCCCCAGGTCCATTAGTTGTGTTAAAGTTGGGCCCCGAGATCAAAAAGGTTAAGAACCCATGCTCTAAACTCCATAGATTTTAACAACCATTTCAATAAGTAAATGTGAACACTTTCATGAAGCCTCATCAGCCCATCACTACTGAGAATTCAGGAAGTCCAACCTTCATGGTTGGTCACCGGAGAATCTCACCTGTCTTGCCCCTTCAACTGGTGCGGCCCAGCACCATCTTCTGAACACTCCCGTCCAGCAGCCCTCCAGTACCGTAGCATCTACGAGAGAGAGGTATGACCCATGCTAGACCAAAAAAGTTGGACGGTGGACGAGCTGTGGTGATCCCCTACTGGTTGGATTTTACAGCAAGCTTATTTTGTGTAATGCAAAGTTAGTAGTGCTTTACTCCATCTCAAACCAAAAGGGGTTGTCAAACAGGGTAGCCACATGATATCTTCTTCTGTACTTTTTAAATAAATAAAGCACATTATTGCTTTCATTGATTTTTCCAACAAGAGAAAACATCATTTGTTAATGTGACACATTTTTTTTTTTTCAGATGGAGGATAGTCTGCGCTGACCAGGCGTATCAACAAAGTGCTTGTGTCAAATAAAACACACAAAGGCAAGAACATTTGGTTGTCTTAACTGTGTGTTGAATAAAGGTGCAAATGAAGAATCTTCTTCTTCTTTCTCTTTCGGCTCCTCCCTTCAGTGGTGGCCACAGCGGATCATCCTCCATCTCACCCTGTCCTCTGCTTCCTCTTCTCTCAAACCTACAAACCTCATGTCCTCCATCAATCTCCTCTTTGGCCTTCCTCTCCACCTTCTGCCTGGCAGTTCCAACCTCAACATCTTCATCTACCAATGTACTGGCTCTCTCTCCTCTGTACATGTCCAAACCATCTCCATCTAGCCTCTCTGACTTTGTCTCCTAAACACCTGACCACATGTGCTGTCCCCCTGATCTACTGCTTCCTGGTCCCATCCATCCTGCTCTGTCCCAGAGAGAAGCTCAGCATCTTCATCTCTGCTACCTCCAGCTCTGCCTCCTGTCTTTTCCTCAGTGTCACTGTTTCCAAACCATACAACATTGCTGGCCTCACCAGTGCAGTCCCACCTCCACCTTGAACTCCTGTGTTACACCTGCAGCACACCTCACCACTGTCTCACACCTGGCATACATGTCCTGCACCACTCCAACATACTTCTCCGCCACTCCAGACTTCCTCAAATGTGCAAATAAAGAATATTAGTACCATTATTAGTAACAAACATGGTATGTATTAAGTGTCAAATAAATGTCCATCAGTTAAAAAAAAGTGGAAATATAGTTCCATAATAAAGATTACCTTTGTTGCGAAAACATCTGTTGAAGGTCTGGCACTGATGATGATGATGATCCGTCTGAAACAAGGTCCATCTTCTGGCATCTGTTGGCACGAGTAATATTACGCCACATCCTGAGTTTGGATGAATCTGAATTTACTGGTCACATCCAAGGAGAAAGTGGTGGCTGCCAAAGGGCAGAAACAAAAATAGGCGACTCATGAAACCCCTAAAAGCTATGTAGCATCTTTAATGATCCATGATCACTGCCTCCACAAACAGAACTTTGGGTCCAAACTTTTGATCATTTGTCAGCCCGCTCCACGAGCGACTGTATCAGAGATGGGCTGAATACTTCATGAAGGAAGGTCAGCTGGTGCAGCTGTCACCGTGCTTTGAGATGGATGACACCGGGAGTTAATAGGTGTTTTTATGTCTCCTCAGTAGTTTTAGAATTCATGCGGACCTCACGCCGGGCTAATGGGCGAGAGATGTCAGGACACTGGCCCCGGGTTATTGAAGAAGTCATCAGCGGAGGGTGCAGCGCTGCTGTCAGAGGAGAATGAACAAGTGGATTAATAACTCACTCCTCTTCCTGCTTCTCACCTTTGTGCACTGATATAGAGCAACAAGTCTCACCGACCAAATTTAATTCCCATTTTAATCAGGGTTTTTCTCTGCCATTATTTCAAAGGCCGTCATCCAGCTAAAGATGATCTGAGGTTTTTCCTTTTTTTGTGAGACGCAAAGCTCCCATGATGCAAAGGAATGCACTGCCTTGAACTCCAACTGCTCCTATTCCAGCAGCGATTTATAATTAATCTCACGCTATTTTCTTCTTTGTCCTTGTAATTGACTAAATTCGCTCAGAAGACTCGCGATGGGGAATGGAATGAAAGCGTTTTGCAGCTATCGGCTTCTCTCAAATGTCACAAGGATGTGGGCGTCTTTCACTCACGATCAGGCCGTGACTCTGAGTGAGCCAAACTGTTTCCACCTGACAAAACATGTTCAAGCGGTTTCACCACATTTAGCTCACGCTTATGTCGCAACGGGCTGATGGGGCTTCATGAAACAGTTTCTCTCCACTCTTAGATCTCTGGGTAGAACAGACATTTAAATGGAACCTATTTTTTTTATCAAGAGTGCACCTTACTGGGCTCAGATACTGTGGACCCTGTTTCATGAAGCCTCATCAGCCCACCTCTACTGATAAATGGCTCGCCGTTCATAACACCAGTGTTGGGCTGATGAGGCTTCGTGATCTCTTTTTCAGAGCTCAGTAGGTGGTGCTCTTTATTTTGAAGTGATGCAAGATATCATTGAACTTTGAATGTAAAGGTTTTAGTGGGCTCTGGAAATTGTGACACAGTTTCATGAAGCTTCATCAGCCCATCAATACATGAAACCTAAATATTGAGTTTCTGCTGAGGTGCTGCATCGTATAATGTCGTGACATGCACATGTTTCCCCATAAAAATAACCAGTCCTGTCGCCCTCGAATAACACGGGAAAGGATTGTTTGTTTCAAGAGCGGCTCACGATGCAACTTCCAAATGAGATCTCTATATGCAGGCAAGTGACTTGGCAACTAGGACTTTTCATTTTCTAGTGTTAAACATTTAAACTACAGCAAATACGCTTGGGTTGACATCCATCCGGTGAAATACAGAATCGCCTCTTATTCGACGTGGAAATGTGGCGTCCCTTGTCGTCTCTTTTATCACAGGGCGAGACACAGTGAGTTGAGCTGAAATGTAGTTACTAGTGGTGAGGCTTTAACAAGTTAATGACGATTAAATAATTATGAAAAAATAATTTAACAGTTTGCTCTCCTGATCTTCTTGTGAGATTCTTATACAAATATTTCCAAGCCACTAAAAGAGCTTTTGTTTAAATAAGGTGATATAAAAACCATCGTGATTTATTGTGCTATTGTCAAATAAAAATGTAAATAACAATATTTTGTTGTTTAAATGTATGTGTGGGTCCATCATTGGATTCAGGAATATACCAAATTCATACAAATTGAAAAATGTATCTTCTTGTGGCAAATATTCTTATAGGATTAAACTGCCATTCATTCAGATTATTACTAGACCCCAGCGTGACATGACTGTAGTGTTGTTGGGTCTTGTGGGAAAGTGTAGTAAGGTGCATCTTGACTGGCCACTTAGTTCACAGCAAGGCCTGTCTCTGCTGGTCCCTTCTACTGTGCCATAAAATATGGCAACCCTTGTGTGTCATGTCATCCACTTCCTGTACCAGATTAAATAAGAGGGGCCGCAAGAGAACGAGAGTTTCCGATACTTAAATATGTATTTTTGAATTCCAAATTTTTTTTTTAGCCCCACCAAATATATAAGGAGCATGATGACAAGACGTCTTTATATCGGCATACGTCCTCATAATGAGTGCGTGTGGATGGCAAACTGCGCGCGTGTGTCTGACGACGACACCTTTGCCGACTAACTCAAAGTGGCTGAGCCGCAGGGGCCCGCAGGGGTTGGTAAAAATAGCCCAGAGGCTGATTAGGAGTGAAATTGTCTCAGGGATTTTTAGAAAGAGAGGAAAAAAAAAAAAAGCCGGCTCATTAAAACACCTGTAAGGTGTCTTTAAGTTGCCCTTCCGCAGAGCCGTGCTGTTCACATCTGCCAAGAATTCTGTTCGCTTTGCTGGTAAACTCCTTTCAAGTGTTCTCCAGGGGAAGACTCCAAGACAAGGACAGGGGTCGGTGAAGAACTGCGGCCTCAATACATCCAAGAAGGGGGTTCTTTAGCGGGCTGGTTAACTTTCAGAATCTTTCATTGAATCAGCAAGAAAGTATGGAGTCGCTTCATTACAGCACGGTGTCACTCTTTTTGACTCCAGGCACCTTCCATTCAGAATGAAACTGATGAATAAAAAAGAACATGGCTCATTATGGACAACTTAGCTCCAAGTTTCAAACATTTAATGTGTTATAAAATCCACTTCAGGACATGGAGTTCAATCATCAACCCACTCAGTTTCTCGATAGAAGCCACTTCAACAACTTCTCAAGGTTTATTGTGAATTCCACAAAAGCCTTACCCCCGTCTGCCTACATTACCGTCAAGCACCTCCGTCGGCAAATTAGCCAGAAATCTTTTTAAAATATACTGAGTTACATGTGCAAAATGCAAACAACGCACCGTCTGACAAAGAGCGAAAATTCAGGGGTCAAACTCAAGTTTCACACACATCAGTGTCTGGTGGTCTCTGACTGTCTGTGCAGCAACTCGCCTGTCCATCAGCCGTGCGTGTGGCAGGACGGAGATGCAGGGTCTAAGGTCGATGTGACGGTCTGGAGTCCTGGTGGTAACACGTGGTATATACGCATGTGGCTGTTCTTCCCAACTCTTTGAAACGGTTCTGTAAACAACCAATGGTTGAAAAGAGGAGCAACTGTCCAAGGTGACGGTCCAGAATCCAGCATGCCAATGGCTAGCTCCCTCACGACTATGGTACGTTTTTGGCAATGGCTTTTTATTGTCCTTTGTCTAAAGACATGGTCCCACTGCTTGGTGAGCACAGTTGACCCTCAGATTGACTCAAAACAACGGCACATTGCGATCACAGGACAAAGACGAAACCTTTTAAAAAGACTTGATCTGACCCTACTGTATGAAGTGTCTTGTAAATAGTAATCTTGTGAGAAAAACTTGAAACAGTTGGACAGCAATACTACTGTTGCATTTATAATTTTGTTCAGTATACGTCTGCAACAGGCTCATGGACGGTTTTTATTTGAATCAACATTGTCAACTTCTGCTTTGTTTGTCGGACTCTCTTTCCCATGCTGTCAAAACAACATTGGCCCAGTTCACTCCACAGTAACTGACCATGTCACAGCTGCCAAAGACTGGCTGAGCAGAGGAAACAAGCACATTTAATGTATAAGCGAAACAAGCTCGGCGTGTGTTGACAACAATAAACTTGACAGACGGAAAGCAGGGTGAATCATTACACAGTGTTCTAAACTAGTAAACCAGAAGCAACTGAATAATGGAAGAAACAACAGGAAGATTGAACGAATTTTGACCTGGCAGTTGAAATGTGGTTACAGATGGAAGTACTGTTAATCCCATCTCTAAAATCCCCGTCTCTGTGAGAGGTGATAGATTTAAGATACCGACATGTTCGGATGGACTCTGCCGGCACAGATCATCACGGTTGATTGGACTCGTCCTCTACTAGGGTGTTCAGTGTGGAGCCGTTATTGAACCGACAATCTGCAGGGTCTGAGGGGGCGACGCCCCTCTGTCAGAGCTCTGCGATGAAGCTTCAGTCTGCCCTGACCCTGGTTGACTCCCATCAGGCCTCCTGCCGGTACAGTAAAACAAAGTAACCCCTCATGGACAAGTTGTTTAGAAACAAAGTGAAGCCTGTCCCTGAATGCCTCGCAGGGAGAGACACCAGAATGGCTCATACAGCTGAGATATTGGGATGAATTACTTTATTTTAAAATTATTATTACAAAAAAATGTGTTTATTCTGTGATAGACCATGATATTATCAACAGATCTCCCCTCACTCTCCCCCACCACTGAGCAAAAGGTCCATCCACCCAGCCAGAAATGTCATGTGATCGCGCAACTTCTAAAAGGAAGAAGAAACATCCCGACATGGAAGTGGACGGGATGGTGGTGGTCTGGGGAGTTTTCTTAAAAAGAAAAATCCTCCCCAAAATAACTATATGACAGGACCACAACTGCTGCTCAAAGAATAAAAGTAAAAGTCTGTGAATGGTGACGGCCAGCAGAAGGTAGCGATGGGCAGATGAGGATTGATCAAACGGTGCCCTCATATTCTGAGCTCTGTAGGTGGCGCTCTCGCTTTAAAATTGAGTTGTTGGGTAGTTCAAATCCAAAGATTTCAGAGCAGAGAGTGCCGTTTGGTGTGTAATGACAATAATAATAATAATAATAATAATAATAATAATAATAATAATAATAATAATAATAATGATAATAATAATGTCGACAGATGGGACTGAGATTTACGCCTTGGGGGGAAAAATAAACGTTTTGTTTGTTGAAATATTTTTATATTTTTGTTTTCCCTTTGTTTCAGTGTTGGCTCATCTCCGATCATAATACTGAACTTACAGGATAGTTTGATAAGAGTTCAGATATTTGTGGTGAGGTGCAAAATCAGGACAAAGCAGCCAAATTATCGATGTGTGTTTTTCCCACTTTAGAGACGGGATTGGATCTTGGAGAAGCTCAGAGTAGAATTGCTCCCTGGCAGCCTTGTGAAGAGCCAGTTTGTCCTACTCTGGAATGCCTCCATGACAGGTTTCGGAGCATGCCTTTATAATAAACTTATTATTGACAGGTGTTCTGGACGGGTCACAACACCTCCAGACAATTTAGAGTCATCACTTCACTTCAGTGTTTTTGAAATGTGGGAGGAAACCAGAAGGCCTGGATGGAATGGAAAGACATGCGACAAGCTGGAATCAAACCAGCAGCAGTCTTGCTGTTGCATGTCTAAAATCGATATCTATAAATGCTTGGATTTGCTGAGTCATTTATCCGTGTGTGTTGACTGATCTGCTCTCACTTTAGTCATGAGTTCATCAAAGGAACCTGTCTAGCACAGGTTCTCCTCTCACAGGTACAACTTTAGGGTTGTCCCATGCAAATGCAATACAGTCATCCCTCTTCCGAGCTTTTGTGCTTCCCCCTATCCGTCACCCCACTGGAGCCACAGCTGTAGGTTTTCACCTAATCCTTCACTCCTCTCATGTTATATCAGCTCTGAACTCCAGCCCTTGGAGAGCTGGGGGTCTCACCCACACTGTGTTTTCACAGCCCGCCGCATCTGGACCTGCCGACGTCACAACCTGTTTGAGGTCAAGGGCACGAGGAGGATAAAAAAAATAAAAAAAAGTTGAAATGTATCATTTGTTAGAGATAACAAGACGGAACCAAGTGAGAGTTCTGGTGGGAACACAGCGGCTTTTGTTGACTTTGTTTGAGAAATAAGGTCTCCCACAGCCCAGACTTTTATTTCCAGCGGACAGATTCACACACCCATGACTGACATCTATTTGTACTCTGATGAAAGGTGAGATGAAGAAGTCATTTAAATAACACTTGGTACCAATCAATCAGAGGCGTCACGGGGCGATGGCCGACCGTTTCGGCTGCTTGTTCTGGAACTGTCGGAACCTTTTCAAGTCTGGTGAACAATGGGCTAAAACAGAACCTGCGGAGGAGCGTGTGACATGAAAACATCCGTTCCAGAGAGGAAGGTTTCATCGTGTGGGGTTTAATGATCCAAACTCCACTGGAGCTGAAAGAAATGATTCACCCTAGAAAAGACACTTTACAGTTCTTAATTCACTTTGTTCTAGCAAAAAAAAAGTTGAATGTTTCTACATAAAGCTTTGAATTTTGTGAGAATTTGGACATCACCAGGGAGCGACTTGTATCCTCCTCAGAAACTTGGAATGGAGCTGAACCATCTAACTGAGACTCGGCGTAGACCTGCTAGATCTAGACTCGAAAGGTCTTCTGATGGACTTATCATCCTCTGCAACATTTAGGGCCATAAAAGTCTGGTATGAAAGATATGCTAGTCATAGTTGGCACTTGATTTGTTTTTTGTAATGAAATTCATTTGAGGTTCTAGAATGAATGAATCTCATTTTAATATTTGACACTGGAAAGATCAAATTGAAGTTTAATATGTACACATTATCCTAAACATGATGTGTATTGATGTGCAATACTTTTGTGCTTCTATCCAGAAGCTTTTTAAACTTACATTTAATCTCATTTAATCTTCTTTGCCAGGAATGTTATGACGTCACATTGTCTAAATGAAAAAAACAAACAAAAAAACGGTGTAATATCTATGTCAAGATGCAGATGTTTAAGTGCACGCGACACAAGACATGAACAGTTTATACACGATCAAAGTTATTTGGATGTTCCCTTGTATTTCTGTACAATATAACATTTTAGTTTGTCGAAAATCTTGCACCTGACAAACCCACAGAAATGTGTTTTTCACAGTAATTCAATGGATCAGAATGAAAGCCACTCCTCTGTGATTTCTGTCACATCACATCTGTCCTCGTCCGCATGACCTGCTTTGTCCCGTACACATATTTTCTGTGATGTCTGCCAGCTGCTGGGCTTAACCCCAAAATCCCTAGCTCAGCTCTGGCTCCAGATTTTCTATTGACCACTGCGGCACTGACCCTCTCTAAGTATCTGATGCCCTGTGAGCTTTTCCCTGACATTTCCCAGGTAAAGGGGACAGCAAGCATCCTTCTTTCCCACTCTCCTGCTTCCTCTCCGTCCCTGGCTGACTCTTCCTGCCCGGTTCTGGAGCGTCTTTTGAGGGGTCAGAGGGGCCTGCTGTGCATGTGGGATTCTCACTGAGGATATTTATTATTTCATTTGGGTCCCCGCACTTTGCACTGAAGAGACCACTGGTGTCGGGCCGAGGCTGAAGTATCGTTCACAAGGTGACCATGTGAACTGTTGAACTCTGGCTGGGAGTGTGTGGAGTGTTATTAAAACATCGTTTGCTGAGTGTAGATCTCTGTGACTGTCCGGGGAGGTCGTAAGAAGCCCCGCTGGATTTGAGACTATGAGTTTGGGTGACATGATAAATGTGAACGTGGACAAGGTGAAATGTTGCAGTGGAACTGTGCTCATTGTTGTGTTGGTGTCTCTTGCTGTCATCCAGGTAAATCACATATATCTTTCAGCCTCATTTCGCATCCATGAAAACTTAGCAAACCCACGTTATTCTGTATGAATTGTGGCTTTGTTATTTATGAATAAAGCTCAGCAGGTGTGTTCATCTTTCTAAATACAGAGCACCCAAGAAATAGATTTTTGAGTGCGGGCTGGAGTTACGGAAAAGGTTTTCTTAACTCACAACCAAGAAGGTAAAACTTGCAAAATATAAGCCAGATCAGATCGGCGACCTGCGATGTCTACCCAATGCCTTCACCTGGAGGTTTTCCAGACGCGTCTCAGTCCAAAAAAAAAGAACATGTGACGGACTCACCCAACGGAGTTATATTTCCAAGCTTTCCTGGGAACATCTTTGCATTCCACAGCCCTCTGTGGTCATGGGATGGGAAATTTGGAGCTCACTGTTTAAACAGTATTCAGCAGTTCCATGATCTGGAGATGGAGAAGTCATTAAAGAGGAGATGATGATGATGATGTATTTTATTGTTCTTAATCAGGGGAAGGTTTTTCAGACCTCATCAGAGTTGACTCTAGAATCCCCCCCTCCACCCGCCCAGAAACGGCATTCCATCCAACAACACCCCAAGATTCCACTGATCTTCACACTTCACAGCTGCTTTTCATTCCGTAAAAAGTTTAAAATCCCAGTAAACTTCACGGTCGGGCCAATATCTTTCTCATCCCCACAAGCGCGCTGACTGGGGAGCCGAAGCACAACAAACCGCAGCAGCCCGCCGTCCTAACATCATTATTGTTCTGCGAGAGGCAATAAAGCAGAGAGATTACCTTGACTCCAGCTAGAGCACAATCCCGCCGCCTCCCGGATCGTGCATGTGATCTTTTTTGTCTGCTCTTGTACGACAACAACATGATGGACGAATAAGTCTGATGGTGGCGCCTGATGCCGTCGCCGGGAGGATTCATGATACCTTCGTGGGTCGCCGCATTATTGCTGCTTAAGCGTGTTGCAACCTGCAGGCCAAATAGAGGCTTCGGAGGCAGGTATGTCCGAAAAAGTTTGGGTGATCTGCATACCCCCACAGTTGGTCATCTAAAACAGAACGTACACTTAAACAACACCGGCCACACTAAGAGATTTTCTTAACCTTAAATTTGATTTCAGTGGGTGAAGCTCATGGCAGACAGATGCTCCCAGAAGCAGAACTTGATCTCCACATGAGCTCCTTGTGATAGACTCATTTCCTTTTCTGGTCAGTCCTGAATGACAATGTGTCTTCAGCTTTACGACCTCTATCTCTGCCTCCTTCCTTTTGTCTCCAAACCTGGGATCACCAGGCCATGCACGTAGCCTGTAGGCCTTAAAATGTTTTTATTTCAGTTAAGCCTCTCAGAATGTTTAATATTGTCTTAACTTAAATTCTTATTGACTTCATATATATGCTAAGAGCACAGACCTCTGCCAAGAAGTTATTTTACACTCATGGTGTGATTTTTTTTTCCCTCGCTTTCACCCAAGATACATTTATTTTATTTCTATAGGTATGGTGCCTTTTTTTCAGAAATGAAAAATGGTTATAGTGATGAGCGAAATGGGACAGCGGGTCGCCACACTGTGCAGACAATAATAAGACGTGACCCTCGCCACTCTGCTGGAGAGCGTGATAAACGTGTGCTGTTTTTTTTCTCTTCAGTTATCAAATCCCCCACGCGAATGGAGTAGCTTCACGTCAAAACAAAATGTTCAATGTTTGTCATTTAACATTTATGACAACATCAAGTTGGCAAAATGGCTCTCTTACTCAAAACGCTCCTTTATAGTATGAAGGACTACAAATATGGCGAATGAACTGCACCTGTGACTCACTTCTAGTTTCAACTCAGTAATGTCAATCTCTGGAACTGTAAGATAATAAAGCCTCCAAAAAGCACCTGTTGTTGTTGTTGTAAAAACATATAAATAAATATAAATAATAAAAAAAAAAAATCCTCTTTAAATCCGGAGTTAAACTCAGGCCCGGGGGCCAATTCTGGCTGACACATTAGTTTTATGCGAAAGCACCAAATACATGTACATGAAATTCAAGAAGCTCAAGAGCATGAAAAAAACCACCTAAGGAAGAATGCCATTTACTGAGTCCACAAATATTCATATCCATCTCCCCTCAGCTTGGTGAGTGTTTGAAATGTTGGCCCCAGATTGAGTTTGAGACCCCTACTTTAAAAGATTCCTGGATCCACTCACTCACTTGCTCATGCCTGCACTCTCTTCTTCACCTAGAAATGAATTGCATTATGAACAACGAGGGCGAACAACACAAGTTTAGGAAGTAGCTGATGCTGATATTTCGGAGTTCAGTGCCCCCACAGAGTCATGTTTAAAGTTGGAAGCGTGCACTTGGGGTATGTTCCGCTTCCGCCTGTGATTGGCGTCGCTGCCTGCTGAGATTAATGATTTTCCGAAAATGATGAATGGCTAAAAAAAGTGATGACAGGTTTTGACTGACAGGTTGCAGGTGGACACTTTGCTAAGTCCTGAAACTTTTCAACTGCAGCCTCAGGGCCCAAACCCCCGCTCGGTGCTGCTGAGGAGAGCGCAACAGCCCTCTGAGGCTATTAGAGAATGTGTGACCCCGCGACCTCTGTAATAAACACGCCCGCGCCGCGCCTCGGAAGCCCGGCTGCCGCCCGTCACCGGCTCGATCCCTGCGACTTTGCTGCTTGTTTGCTGCTGCCGCACGGAGAACAGTTAAGCTGCCGGGCATCGGAGAAGACGGCTGCAGCCTTTTGTGCTCCTCACCAACAGTTGGCGGGATTGTTGGGAGGAAAAGGGGCAAATCAAAGGGATGCAGAAGCAGCTGCAGACGGGGTTAGGGTTACAAAATAAAGATGACGAGGAGCAGGCCAGACTGTGGTCACTTGTGGGAGACAGACTGTCGAACTTCTACGGCCATTAGAGAAGCACCCGTGTTGGAGTTTTGACAGGACGTCACCTCTCACTAACTTTTGCCATCGGCGTGGCGTCTAATCAGCTCTGGCATCAAAACTAAGTTGATGACTGAGACCAGGCCGAGAGCCCATTAAAGCCTGGGACGCACAAACATTCCTGTCCGCTTCTGTCTTCATATCAGGTCTTTAAAATGAATCCAGCGGCTGTTTCGCCGTCATCCTTCCATAGGGTCCGCGGGCCACACGTGGCTCTTTTGCTGCATTTATATGACAAAACTACAAAGTACGGTGAACGTTTTCCATCATCTGTTACTTTTCAAGTGAAGTTGGATTCTTACAAAAGGTGAGGCTCGCTACAACAGTAGTTTTGTACCTTAAAAATGTGATAACTGAAGACATCAGGTTCAAGTGCCTATTTATTCCTGTACTGAAAGGCAGCGATGTGCATCTCTGGCCGCAGCCGCGCTGTTCTGTCCACATCCAACAACCTCTGATAGCATCGCTTGCCTCTTCACCAAAGTCGCGTCCTCACTTTTCTTCCCTCGGCCCCATGGTGGATACAAGAAAAGCCTTTGGGGCTCTTGCTGTGTCAAATCTGCAGTCGGAAGTGGAGAGGAAAGCCTGTCTCCAGAATCAGAATTTCCTCTCTATTTTATTGCTGTGCCTCATGATACAGAACAAAAACACATTCAGAAAGAATTCAATATTTAAAATATATATTTTTAAAGGCAAGTAGAAGGAGAAGAAAATAAATATAGGGATAAAATAATATATTATACAGGACCACCATCTAATTCATGTATCACTAGGATAAATTGTAAGACCAAAAAAAAAAAAAAAAAAAAACCACGAAGGAGTGTAGTATCATGAATTTTATCAGATAACACAAGAAGTGGGGTTTATCCTGTTTATCCTGCATCCTGACCTTTGAAAGTCAAAGAATTCAGGTCTAATATTGCAATCACAGATTTATAACCTCGAAAGAGACGGGGGAAAAAATCTCATCACAGCAAACTCATAAACATGAAAACCTTGTTTCTCGTGACAAACCGTATTATATTTCAGCGCTTTTGGAAATATATGTGAGTCAAGTGAAATAGAGTGAGTGAGAGAGAGAGAGAGAGAGAAAATGTGGAAAGGATTAATGGGATGTGACCACCCTGAAGAGGCTAAACCAGGCGCAGGGACGAATATGAGGCTTTCAAATATATTTATTTATGCTATATATAAGTGTCTTTTTCCTTTGACATTGTTTTGTTGTGCTACATCTGCCATGTTTGAAACATGTGATAATAATTTAATGAAGATTTTCCACCTTCCTTCACTATTAATTTGAGTTGTTATTAAAAATGCAAAAAGAAATGTGAGTCATAAATAAAAATATATCATATCAGTACAACAAGGGAGATGAAATGAGGCAAAGAAAGAAGTGTTTGTGAGATTTCTTTTTGAAAAAACAAACACATTGTTGTGTTAAACACAACTTGCCACTTCATGTAAATAGCAATTCATTCTCAATAAAAGTCAAACAATTCTGTCAATTTAAATCTATTCATGTGAGCAAGAGTAGCAGTGGTGTGTCAACGTATAAAATCTATAATTTCCCAAACCAAATGTGCAACATTGAGTGTAGCCCCCCTCTATTCTGTGTCCTGTACAGTTGCACAGAGGAATTTGGGAGGAGGGTTCTGCCGCCGTGTGATAACCTGCTGTCATGTGTCGACGTGACAAGTACCCTTGACCAAACAGACCCCGCTCTATATGCAGCACGGCAGCCGCAGACCTGGCTGAATGCAAATGTCACTTCAGAGGTTGTTGCCCTTGTTGACTATTTTTATGAACAGTGCAGCTCCACCTTTGTTCCTGTAGTAACCGAGGAGGCCAGCTGGGGGCGGTGTCTGCACTTGCTTCATCAATCACACCTCTTCACTTTCCTGTTGCCCCCTCCTCTTGTTATTCATTAAAGCACCTCGGAATAATAAGTCCCCAAGAAACTGGGAACATGTGATGAAGTCGTAGTTAATAATGTATGCCCCCCACCCCCTTTTTTCCCCCTCGATCGCCCCCCCCCCCACTCTCCTACTTTTGCTTCTATCCGTCCTCTCTCACCGCACAACTGTGCGCCCCACCTCTCTTGTCGTGGCCTTGCAGTGCACGGGGCCTGAAGCTTCATTAGCACACATCCCAGGCTTCTGAGAAAATTTGTCAACACACCACAGTTTTACATTTCATCTCTGTGGAAACAGACGCCGGTGTTGCACCCACATTTCTATCATTGCAAGAGCATCGCTCACCGCATCTTTGTGTTTTGCCTTTTGAACTGCTCCCCCCAAATTTTTCTATTTTTATTTTTTTAATAGAAATTAGAGAGACTTTGGTTAATACTTTTAGCGGTTGTGGGGACAAATTTAAATCATTTGGAGCTATTGCATCGACCAAACATGGTTCTGTGGGCAAAACACATCACTATTTGCTTATGGTGAAAGTCTAGATTTTGTTTTCGGGATTCGATTGTGAGACAACATAAAGAAAACTGAAGGCTACTAGACCATTAAAGACCCAATGGTTTACGACGAAAAAGACAAAACCCAAAATGTAATGAATCCAGTAATGATGAGATCGGCAGATGAAGCTTCATGAAGCAGTGCAACCATTCCAAACCCACTAGATGGCACTCACTGCTCTATAATCTTTGACTTGGAACTATTGGAACTATTTCAATGAAACCTTCAATATTTTTTTAACCAAGTGCGCCCGCCTCCTAAGCCCAGAAAAAGTGGCTACAAGAAACTTCAACAACCCCTCACACGTGGCTGAATGGGTTTCCAAAATAAATGTGAAAGGAAAATCTTAACTGTAATATAAGCTTATCTTGGCTCTGAATTTGTTCAGACCATGGTGTCAGACCAATGTCTAGTTGTCTAGTATGTGTTTCAGTAGTAGCTCAGTAGGTGTCGCTTTTAGTTTAAAAATGATGTGAGGTTATATTTACAGCAGAGTGCCATCTAGTGGCCTCAGAAAATTTAGGACACTGTTCCATGAGGCCCCATCAACCAATCAGTAGTTAGTAGTGATGGGGGTTATGGGGCATCATGATACAGTGGCCTCATTTTCAGAGCCCACTAGATGGCACTCTCTGCTCTAAAACCTTGCACAACTGTTTCATTGAAACTTCATATCATTTTTAAACCAAGAGCGCCACCTATCGGGCTCTGAAAACTGCCTCGTGAAGCCCCTTCAAAAACTGACACAAGTCCAAAGGGAATAGTGCAATGCAAAAGTCAGGTGTGACACCACTGAGTCAGTAGATCATTCAGTCTGGTCACCTACTGCAGTTATCCTTGGTCAAAGGGCTCTGAAGAATAGTCAGACCAAATATCACAATAAGAACCGCCAGTAAATACAGAACCAATCGAAGTAAATTCTATCCAAAAGCCAAAGACTGAGCACCAAACTAAGCTGTACACACGGACAAACTGAACTGAAGCTGCACTTCTCAGCACATCAGCAGCAGTCACGCCATTGTTCGGCGTTGGCGGTTCAATTATTGAATGAATCAATACTGCGGCTCGGGAGCATCTTTATACAGTGCTGAGTAATGCATATTGCTCATGACATTGTCACAGGAAATGGAGGATAATACTGTGTTTGCTATGGATGAAACCCCAGGAGCCTCCAAAAATCGATGCGGGTCGGCCTGTCTTACTTCAACTGGCAATTTCTTGTTGAAGAAAGAAGATAATCTGCACAAAATCTTTCTCGTCAATTGTCCCGAATAGAAGTTGAATGGCATGTTTTGAAAATGGAAGTTTCTCCTCGCACATCTCTTCCCTCCGTGATCCAGATGGTAATGTGTCTCCTCCCTAAATATAACATCTGCCAGAGGGTCGCTTCCACGACTCAACCATAGTGTCTCTGTTCCACCAAAATAACCAGGAAGAAGCGAGTGACAACGCGCGTGCTCGGAATCCTCCATCAGCACGGAGATAAGTAAAAAGAAGTAAATGAGAGTGGTGGGTGAAGGGGGGCGTTCTAGTGATTCGTCCGCGTCAAGTGAATCCGCCTTCCCATTGGACGCCGCCTTCACAGGCCTGCCGCTGGATTGGCTGCGCTACGGTGCCCCAATTTGGAGCAAATCTTCCCCTCCCAGTTGGAGACGTGCGATTAATGGCTCTCCGAAGTGTCTGCGGTGTCGATAATAAGAACGTAACAAAGAAGCTGGAGAGGAGGACGTGTGTTTGCTGTTATTAGTTATTGGCACCCTAACAGCCGGCTAAATTGGTTCAAAATTGATGAAAACGACTCTTTTATGGGGTGTTTGGATCAGATGTGATTGTTTGGAATATTTATTGCATTTAAATGAGCGCCGCCTAAATCTTGTTCTATAAATGAGGTGCCTTTGCACATTATGAGGAGCTTCCCCACTGCTGTTCAGCGCGTATGAAATGACTCACTAAAAAGATACGGCAGTGAGCTAATCTGTTCAAGTCAACTTTAAATGGACCGTTTTAACTGGCACAGATGTAACACCTGCCTGGACTATCATGCCATACCATTTATTTCTGTATTATTAAGGAAAAATGTCTCATTATTTCATGGTATTTATTGAAAATCAAGCAAAATATATATAACAAAAAAATGTAATTAAAAATACAGTGCTAAATGTTAACAATAATAATGATAAAAACATATTGCTATTTTTACAAGAGCAACTGTATTAGTAAATAAAGATGGTAATAGTCACACTTTTCATTCACATATTTTTTCATGATTTTGTAAAAGGTGTATAAATGTAATTATTGACATTTTTTTGACGGTATTTTTTTTTTTGCAGTTAGTTTGAATTCTGTCTTAAATGATGTTAGGTTAAAATACATTTAATTAATTTGAGTATTGGTAATTTGTTTTTTATTTATTTATTTAAATATTATTTTTTACAAACTTACAAATTGTATTTTTCAGACAAACATTTTTGTTAAACTTGAAGGAAGACATTAATGCATTTGGTGACCCACTAAAGGGAAAAACACATTTCAAAAATGATCTGGCCCTTGTAAAGCAGATTCATATTTGTAATAATTATACATCTAAATTATCAAATGAAGTTCAATTCATTCATCTGTAACTGTATACACCAGCGAAAATAGAATATTAAATTAGTGTAAATAAAATAGAATTATGATGTAGATGATGACTGCATTTTATAAAATGAATTATTTAATTATTTTTCATGCTACAGATGGAACACAATTTTAAAAAAGTGATATTTGATCTTAAAATTAAATGTACAGATGTTTAAGTTAATAAAAAAATTAAACAAAAAATAATTGTGAAAGCGGAATAAACATCCCTCTTTATTATTTATAATTCATTTATCTAATTCTGGTTGGTTTAGATTTCCCTCTGACTTTGAAGTTGTTTAATAGAGATACATTCGTCTGAAAACTTGTTTTAATGTAGGTTTTAGTTACATATCATTTAATGTTATTTAAAAAAAATAAAAAAATAAAAAAATAAGAATGGCGTGACACTACGTCCCTTGACGTGTCCCCACCAGGAAGCTACATGGTGTTGCACACACATATATTTAGGGATTTTCTCAGGCCCCTCCACCCTCTTTGACATTTATATATGTCCCTGAAATGGCGTGATGCAGGTCCGAGACCATAACCCAGGACAGAAATAGAGAAAATGTTTTTGGATTTATGTGGCTGGTAATCTTTCTCTTTGTGTTTGTTAACGCCGATTAAAAATAAAATATTTGATCTGTTGTGGATTATACTTGGCAACGCTGCAATTGATTCCTCTACAAATGTATGGTTCAGAATAGAAGACACAGTCATACTGAATCAAGACATTCACAATCCGGTGAAATCTAAATGAAAGGCTTCCCCTCATCAGGCAACACCTTCCCTCAGAAACAGGCAGAACTGCGTCGAATGGGTCTTGATGAAAATGCATGTTCACAGGGCCGACCTTCCAGCTGCAGCTGCAGCAGCAGTTTTCCCTGAAGACTCTTGAATTGTTTAAATCTCCCACTCGCTGTCAACATGACACACATGTCGCCGAGGAGTCAAGCCTCCTGGAACATCGGACTAATCCAGTGGCGTTTTTCAGAGAGAGATCGCGGGGCAATGGGGTGCAGGCTTCTAAGTGGAGCAGCTAAGCTATGATAAAATATTTGGATCCAGCAGAGAAAAGATTTAGCCTCTGACACGGCACGATGCACATGGGCAGATCGCCGTTCTGCAGGCGTCTGAATATATGGATGACACTGTTGAATAGTGTATGTGCCCGTTTCAGGCAGATACATCGAGCTGTGCTGCTTAAAGAATCAAACACTCAACACTTAACCATGACATTTGTAATTCAGCCCGAGAACAAAGCAGAATTGCAGAGTCAGAATTGAATTTGCCGAGAGAGAAACAAAGAATCCCACCCATGAGGAGTCGGCACAGGATGGATTTACGATCACACTTATTACCCAGGAAGTAATAAATCAATATTCATTTCTCGTGTCAGAGGACCGTGGGTCACATGGGTGCGACTTCACCAATGCAGGGAGGCGTTACTGGTGAGGGGCGGAGCTCAGACGTAATGCGGGCGGGGTTTCACTTTCCCCTCTTGTGTACTATAAGAAAGAAGAACCCACAGTAGAGACAATGGGTGAAAGTTGAATAGCACAGTTCTATATCCTAAAGGCAAGCGACAAACATGCTTAAAAAACAACAAACAAACAAAAAGTGAAAAATTATTTATTTATTTGTATTAGGATTTTATTTTTTCAATATACATGCTGCAGTTTTCAAAGTTTGTTCTTAAGAATATTTTTAAAACATGGTTACATCTTGATCTGTGCATATATATTTCAAATGTTTTTTATAACTCTTTTGTTTTTTTTTTTTGTTTTTTTTTTCCGGCGCAGCTCTCTGGCACCCCCCCACTGGATAATAGTCTCACACTTGGACTTGAAATAATTGTGTTTAAATTATTAGTAGTAAAAGAATTGTATTTTTAATCACAGTGACAAAAACTAGATCTTCCGAGATGCAGTTCCATCCTCCGACCACAAGTTGCAGTGTTACTCTTCAATGTTTCTCAAACAGCATGAATATTGGCTACTAGTATTGTAAATGGAATATAATTCCATATTTTTCAATTCAAAGATGATGAATTCATGCTTCCTGATCAGTGAAGCTTCTTCTTTTCAGAAAGCATTTTACACTTCAGTGTAGAGTGAACTGTCATATGGTCTGTGCTGCTTTGTGAGGGCATTTCCAACTTCAGCACCATTCAGGTTTTAAGCTCTCTGTTCCGGATTCTAACAGATTTCTCACATTATAATCTTTCTTTTCTCTAACTTTAAGCTTTCTTGTTGTGTCTCGGCTCTTCTGGGAAGCTAAACTAAAAGGATCTAAATCCATTTGGCCCAGTGAAGCTGCTGTACGCTCGCTGACTGCCATTTGCAGGCCTCTGAAGCTCCATTAGCTGGCTTGGTGAGCTGCAGCTCGGAAGCCTCCCGGGACGGCGAATAACAGCTCCGCTGGCATTTTTTAAAGAGCCTTCTGATTGTACATTTGTGGGAAAAGGCCGGTCAATAAAGAATTCCATTGTCATTGTCCACTTTCATCCAAACTGAGGCCCCCGCTTTGGCTTCCGAGCCATATTTGCAAGTGATGAAAATGAGACTGCGGAGTCCGAAAAGATATTTCTGTTGAGCGCGGCCCGATATTTATCTCTCTGTGGCTCTGTTTACCTATTTCACCAGCAGGAATATTAACAGGAATCCAACATTTAGCGGCACAGTAATCCCAGTGATTAAGACCTGCTGACAGTTGAAGGTAAAGTTTATTGTTACCCAGGGACCTGGGCTGCTCGGCCATATTAAAAACCCAGTCTACACGCAGGGCCGGCCATGAAAGCCGACACAAGAGACACGTCAGGATCAAAGGGCTGGCTGGCCAGGATTTCAACGCTACGGCGGTGTGTGACTCTCTTTGTGTGCACATAGAGTGTGAGTACAGTTACAGGGAAAAAAAAGTCTTTCAATCCAAGCAAAGAAGGTGAATGAAAGAAAGATATGTGCATATAACAGCAAGTGAAAATGTAACATCACAGAGTTAACCTCGAGTCATCCATGCTACTAAATAATACCACCACTATGCGATATTGTTGAATCTAGTTTGAACCGACTACTTGAATAAATATACATTCAAAAAAAAAAAAAAACGCTGCAAAGTGAATGAAATGTCAAAACATGGTGAAGCTAAAATAATTTTACATTAACACACATCTCAATAAAAGCATGTTTTAGAAGTTGGTAACAACCCACTTGTTTACAGTGAAGAGTGGTTTTGCTTTTTGTCCTCCTTTCCAGGATGTCCAGGATGTTTTGTTTGGAAAGCTTGTATTTTAATGATGAAGACAGTGAATTTCAACTTAAAATATGTTTTCCTAAATTAAAATGGGAGAAAAAAAAACACATAGAAGAAAAGTACATAAACGTATGAATGTAGAAGCTGTGCATTCAGGTGTCCTTGGAATTTTGAAGCAGCAACATAAATAACAGTGATACATTTTGAGTCTTTGGATGGAACTGTGGAGCCTACTGTTGTTTGTTGGTGTTGATTGTGATTTCTGGACCTCTTTTTTTCATCAAAAGTGTGATATCTTGTTGTCATCTTTTAAAAAACATTTCACATTTATACTTAATAATTCATTCTTTGACAAATTCAACACTCTTCCAATTTCAAAATAATCGCAAAATAAGTGAGAAAGAAGGGACAGGTTTTGCCTCCAAATTTTCTTGTGTATTTAACAAACAAATCTTGAACTATATCTCAAATAATTGGGGAAATATTTTGATCAATGAAACAATTTCATTCGATGAGGTCAAAAATAATAAATCCCAAATTCCACGGACAAGAAAGTTGAACTCTGTCTCTCCCGAATCTATAGCACCATAGGAGCATAGAGACGGATGAAGCTCAACATCAGTCAAAATGGATGAGTGCGTAAGAGTGCATGGTTAACACAAAATAAACTCCAAGTGAGCCAACATTTTAGAGAGGAGCTGCTCCTCCTCCTCCCCCCTCCTCTACCTAAATTCCAATCAGAAGCTCCGGTTGGAAGATGAAAATGCCACTTTTCCTGCAGGCAGCCTCGGGCGTGTCATTAGGAAGGGAATTTTATGCCCCGCACAATTGCTTGGAACTATGAAGTGCAGTGAAAGCGAAAACTCATCAGTTTTCCTACCAAATTTCAACACATCCTTGACTTTAGTGCCACACACACACACACACACACACACTCACACACACACGCACGGTAAAGCATCAGGCCTTTAGGTGTCACTGTACTTTCAGGAATCGGTCCGGCCCCCCTCACTCTCTCACGCTCGCTCTGACTGTTCCAAAAATGGTGTCACGTTGGGGCATCTATTGTTCAAGAAGGCTGGGTTTGGATTTTGGGGTTTGGTGGTGACACAGAGCGGGCTCTGTGCTCCGTCCAGGCCCCTTCTCCGGGGAGATATGATTAATGACCCAATAACAACTTTGGATTTGTTAAAAAAAGAAGAAAAAAGAATGTGGAGCGAAACGTCAATCCAGACCTTCGTCGCGAGCCGACCCAGTCTGCTCCGTCGGCTCACCAAATCCACAACCGCAAGTACAGTAAACGGTAACAGAATACCACGGGGTTCATAAGGCGTAATTTCAACAAATTATACAAGTGTTTACTCACTTGTAATCCACCTTGTAATTTTATTCTCACAGAGCAGGAGTAGAGGCAACGTAGGAGAGAGTGAGGGATGAATGGAGGCTTTCTCAAGTCGCAACATTACACATTCAACACGGCGAGAACAAAGCAGAGCCATAAATACATCCATATGCTCTCTGTTTGTGGCGGCGCATATTTCTATTCAAGAGAAAAACATGCGGTTTGAAGCTGAAGACTTACTATTCAGAATATAACCTTTGTAGATGAGAAGATTGCCAGCAGTTTTTTACCTCCCTCCTCCTTCATGAGTTCTCCTCTCGCTCTGTCTCTCATCGCGTTTCTACCGCTGCCTCACCCCGGATAGAGAGATCTGCCATCTCCGCTGCCGCCAGGGCTAATCAGGCCGTGCGTTGTTGTGTGGGTGATATTCAGACAACCCTCTGCCATAAAAGTGGCAGGCGTAATCACCGCACCTGAGCTACGGCAAACAATACCTTGTGTAAACAGGCTAACAAACACGCCGTGTGCAGGGCGACTCCGCCACACGTTTGATGTGTGAGGGATGGTTCCTCTTCAAACATGGCTTTTGCTTTATGCAATGAACTACGATAGGGATTAGCACGTAAAGCAACTTCAATCTGTATTGTGGAAAAGCTCACATACATCAGCATTTGACTGAACTAGCATCAAGAAAACAGTCCTGACTTGTTTTGCTTTTGCTTTATGCAATGAACTAGTCAACACGATAGGGATTAGCACGTAAAGCAACTTCAGTCACTCACATACATCAGCATTTGACTAAACTAGCATCAAGAAAACAGTCCAGACTTGTTTTGTTCTCTGAAACTGAAATTTGACCCTTGTCTTGTTTGCACTTTAGAAACTTTAAAACTGCATGATTGATTTTTTTCCTCTCTTATGGACTTGAATTAAGGGCTGCACACATATGGAGTTTCCAACTCATGAGCGATTTTTTTTTTCAAAGAACTGATTGCCATCTCGGTGGAACGTGTGAAGGCAGCTGCAGATTAGAGTGAGATTCACGTGTGTTATAAGTGTTTTTATTGTCCTCAATTCAATAACTGTCAGGAGTAGCTTGCTTCTATGTCAGATCGGTTCCTAGTCAGCTACCTCCTGTTTCATGTGTCACGAGTGATCGGCTCTCCTGACCCACACGCACCGCAACATTTTGGGTTGTAAGTATTGAACATGTAAAACATTCACAAAATGTCAGCCTCAAACGGATTCCCTCGAAAAAAAAAAAAAAAATCTGTCATAGGATCACGGGATATTTTAGGAGCAAAACAACAACCCGATTTGTAAACCATTTTTTCTTAAAAACTTTTTAAATGTTATGATCAAATGTAAACAAGCAAAGACAAATCTCATTACCATCACCATTAGAAACTTTAGGGGTTTGTCTGGATGGTGCACATAAGTCAGCTATTGTGTCAAGTCCAGAGGGTGATAGATGAGTGAATATGTACTGATTATTTCCAAGAGTTTCTCCATACGCATGTGTGGCCAATAGCTATCTACAGTAATTACGAAGTAAGGACATGATGATCTGTCTGTCTGTCTTGATGCAACTCAGCCACAAAGCCATGCACTCAGACTGTACACGTCATTTTCCATCTCACCATGATGGTTCATGCTGAATAACTGTGACTCGATAATAAAAGTTTAGTGGCGCTGACTCCCTTGAAACTTTCTGGAGAAGAATGTTTGTGGCTGCTTTGATACAAGGGGCGACTGAATTTCAGTTTGGATCATAAAAATGCTTCCTTTCTTCCTCAAAAGGCAAGTTTAGATGAAACAGTTTCAAGACTTAACCATCCAAAGAAATGTTGTCTCGGGATGTGGTCTACAGCCTCTGCAGGTCGTTTCACTCATTTGAGTCATTTTGGGGAGGGAGGGTGGTGGTGGTGGTTCAGGACCCAAAATTGGCTTGAAAAATGCAACTGTGCCCTTGAGGTTTTAAGTCTTTATGTAACTGAATGAAAGTCTGAACAGATACAGACAACATGAGCAACGGGATGGTAACATAAGTACAAGTCCAAACAGGAGGGACTTCTGACCTACATTCAGATGGGAGAGGGAGCGAAACAAGAGATAAAAGAAGAAAGAATGCTAGAGGTGAGTGAGAGAAACTGCAGGACAGGGAGCAGTGAAATCCTGAGGACAGTCAAAAGGAGGTAGGCAAAAAGTGTTGGGTTTCAAATCCAAGGCTCCCGACAGCAGCATGCCAGATGACCTTGGGCATGTCATGCTGCCATCTGTTCCCTCTGTCTGGCCTGTCAACATACCTCTAACTCCGGTTAAAACATGACATTCCGCCTTCCTTACACACGGAGGGCCAGCCGTCGTCACCCTGAGCAAGTGAGACAGAGAGCCACAGACAGAAAAGGGCGGGAGTGATGGAGACGCTGGGGTGGAATCCTGCCACGGCAGCCCAGCACCAGGAAGAAAAGGGAGTGACCTTTTCCGCAGCAGCCCGTCTTGATGAGCTGATATTGTTATCAACGTATGACTCCCAAGATAGCCACTAGAGCAACAATAACGCCATTGAACCGACGGTCCATCATCATAGGACAAAGAGGCCACTAACGTTCACCTCCTTTGGGGCAGTGGGGTGCAACTGATTGTGCTCATAAATGAGCGTGCCTCTCATAAAATCATGTGGTAACTGCTTAGCGGTGCACAGGGCGATAGCTTTTGTTATCAAAAAAGCTGGAGCACCTCATGGGCGGCGTGTTTGCTGCAGTGACTCTCACTTTCAGCTGTCGGAATAAATACTGAACCATTAAAATATCTGGCCTAAGATGAAGGAAGAACTAGCTTCTGCCGTGTCTTGCAGACAAAAGTGGGAGAAATCACAAGTCTTTTCACTTTAAATTCTCCTGCTAAAGGTGTAGTTTCATTAATCGACATGTTTTTTTTCATGTCATTTAATGTCAATTTTTCGAGCTCACATGATTTCAACAGCAGAATGCATCCAGTGACAGCAGCATGTCAGCTTTTTGCTCCATCATATTGAGACCTCTAAGTGTCACCGGATTAGTTGAAGTGAGTAGAGTATAACGCAACAGGGAGTTATGTTCGAGACGTGGAGCGGGACGCAAGTGGCGTAATGGAAGAGTCACAGGAGGTGTCACCGGTGCCAAAACGTCACAGAACCGGGATGAGTCCACAACGGAATAAAGTCCAACAAAAAGCGTCACCGAACCGGGAGAACGAATGCTGTAGATAGAGATTGTAAACAGAGAGAACAAACACAATGAAATAGACAAAGGAAGTGAAAATACAAAACTCAGAGCATCAGGGTTTTAGAAGGAGAGAACAAAAGACAAGTAAACAAACTGATAAATGAATGACGGAACGAGAGCAAGCGAGGAGAGCCAATTTACCAGGGATACAAATGAAGACGATCTGGCACAGGTTGCTGGAGTCCAGGTGTTTTTAAGCTCTTGTTGCTTAACTCCAGCCGTGTGCCATTATCCTGGAAGGAGGGAAACACAAAAAGGAAGTAACAGAGACCAAAATAAAAACGAATCATGACACCAGAATGAGGACATGATACTGTAACAAGTGCAGAAGTCCAAGCATCCTAGTGTCTTGTTCAGAGGTCTGACAGCGTGTAAGAGGGGTGACTGCAGGGGTGACTGTAATGACTGTATGAGTAGCATGTCACGTGAAAGAAAGATGAGGAATGGGATTGGGTTTAGTCATGGGGTGGTGCTCCTTATGCACCGTATATTCAGTTGTGTCACTTGGTATCGAAAGCTCTTCAAACGTGTTGCAGTTGGCACAGTCAGTAAGGGGGAGAGCTGTGTAAGGTGCTATATATACCAAGTGACATCGGAAGTGATATACTGACGACAGCTTTTGATTGTCTCCCCCGCACACGCCCTTAGCCCCCCACTTGGAATGTTGTATGCAAAGGGATGATTTTTACTCCTCTGTGACAACAATGCGTCACCATGCAACGTGGAAGACCGACTCTGGCATCTACATAGAGTCCCTCGAAGATTGATGCTATTCGATGCTTTAGGAGTGAGAATAGGTTGTCTCATCAAAACCCAACCATTCTTCCTGTGGATAGTCAATATATTAGGCCTTGGTGAATGAGTATGTGCCGCTTGTGGTCTTAGTCGATGAGTAATGACTGGAACCATGGCTTATCTGAGTCCTCCACAGGGTTTCTCAACTCTCCTCAAAGACAAGGGGACAGGTCAGAGTAGAACCACACTCCCACTGCAGTGGGCCTTCACTTGAGCCTGCTGATGTGGCTCAGGCATCAGGCGAGGATGCCTCTTGGGCACATTCCTGGAGAGGCTGTGAAGAAGTCCTGACTCAGACCACCTGGTGAGATCGTCTCTCCATTGTCCTGGGAACACCTCTTCATTTTCCCAGTTTGTCGGAGGCTTCAGGAGGGAGGCAGCCTCATCCTCTGTCCACCTTCGTATCAGCCAAGTCTAAATACTTATTAAATCTTTGGCCAGAAGACTGTAAACTTCAAGTGGTCTGTCTGTCTCGCCGCAAAGTCACAGTGCAGAGTAGATTACACATTGTAAAGTCGTTTTTAAAACAGCTATTCAACGCGAGCGGGGCGAATAATAGCGCGGAGAGCTGCGACTGTTATTTTGACTGAATTATACAGTAAAGAAGAGCGGAAGCAGAAGTTCACAATTTAGGTCAAGGTAAGACCGTGTGTGGAGCTGGAAATGCTATTGAGTCGTTTTTCTATTCTGCTTAATGTATTCGCTTTCACTTCTGAGGGCGAAGCGTCTCTGCTCACTTAGTGCTGCCAAGTGAGTAGAGGTGACAATAAGAACAACTTAATGGAAAACGTTATGGATGCGTGCCAAAAAACACAGAAACACAGAAATCCTGCAGTACCTGTGAGGCAACTGCTATTGTGAAGAGAATAATTATTGCACTCTGGAAAGGAAATTAAAGACCAGCGTTTTCCAAACCTTGCTTTGCTCTGAGTGACACACCTGGGGATTATTGAGGATAATTCTACAATTAATGTTGCACCTCCCGTCCGCCGAGACTCAGGCGAGTTTTAAGCCAATCTTTACAAGGGGAATTAGATGTGACCTCTGGATGATTATGGGGGAGAAGCCCGAGCTGACCAGAGCTCTGTGGTCGCTTCAAGTGACCTCGAGGGTCTTTACTAGAATCAGCGCCTTCAGCCATTTACCCCCCGACAAATGGCTGCTGCTGAAGGGATTGGATTACTCCTTCAGAGCAGTGCGTTGAGTGTCCTCGGCTGCAACGTCAGAGACTGGCCGACGGACCTCCGTATTCATGAGCGTCCCTGGAAAGCTCACCAGATGTGCCGTGATGGGAGACTCTGTGGGAATATGTTCCTGCTGGAGGTGCACTGGGTGAAATTGAACGTGTTCACAGAATGAGCCCATGTGTGTTTCCCTGAGCCCTCAGGGCCACAGCGGTGCACAGGTCACCATAGATGTAAGTGGAGGTGGGGCAGGGGGATGTGACAGAGCCCACATTCAAGAACCACCGTGATTCGTCTGGTGTCAAACTTTGAACACGAGTTAAGGCCAAGTTGACCTCACTTTGCATCCCACCACTTAAGAGGGGCAAAAAAAAATAAAAAATAGGAGCAAACACATCATTTCCATATTCACCCCAGTAGAACTTGCCCAAAGATTATTTTGGCTCCAGTTGGTTTCCATCCCGCTGCAAAATAATTGCATATTAAAAGTGTTGACAACGATACAAAGCTGAAGGATTCTGAAAGATCTATTTTTGACGAGGCCTGGTGAGTTCGAAGTAGCCCCACGCAATTATCTTTGAATAATGAAGCACCAACAAAGTCATTTTTAAACACCCACAGAATATATTCACAGCTCGCTGGTGAAAGTGAAACATTTTCAGCGACCACATCAGAGCAGCCGTTCACCAAATCTCATAATGCACTGCAACAGCTTTAACTTTAGGCCAGATTTTAAAGGCTTTGGTGGTAACACTGCTGTTAATGCATCTCCGCAAAAATGTTATTGAACACAGAAATACTATCTGCCCAAATAGGTTTTTCAAAAATACCCACCCACAGATTGCAATTCACTTATGTCCGATGATGAAACATCGAAACAAACTATGTTTCGAAACATCGAAACATAGTAATAAAGGGGTCACGTTTAAACCTCTCCAGACTACAATGGAATTTTTATACAATTTCTTGGAATGTTTTTGAAGTAATTTATGTACTTGCAGCTTGACAAAAATAAATAAATACATCGATAAATAAATAAATGTGGGATTGCAATTTGCAGTGATTTTTTTGGATTTATTTATTTAGTTTTGCCGTGAGCAATACAATTTTTAAATCATGGAAGTTGTTTCACTCAAGTGACTGTACACCTCTTTTTTGAAAATGCCATGTATCCTTTCTGGGGGAATCCTGTCTCTGTGCTTCTTTATTCAATGTTGTGTCGTCTACTTGTTGCTTGTCAACATGAATGTTGTTCAGTGAGAAAAAAACTCTTTGGTACCTGACTTTTCTTTTAGCCACTTTACCTTGGTGGTCACACTTAAAGAGAGGTCTGACATCAAACAACAATTTGGTGAAGGTAATATGGCGATGAAGTTACTGTGGGAATACTTCTACTATCTTGGCTGATAATGGAAAGAATTGGGCGCCAACTGTTGTTCGGTAGTGAAGCCCATCGAAATGTTTAATGTGGGTCCCGAGCTGGAGCCTGTCCTAGAATACTACCTAGTCCATCTCTGGGCACATATAGAGGCAGCAGGCTGCCATTGAAAAATACATATCCCAGCTATTTTCATAGTTCATAGCTTTAAAAAAAACATCAATGGAGGAGCAGATTTGGATTGAACAAACAGGACAGGAAAGGAGTTCAGTCGTGACCCAGATGTGGGCGAGCGGTTGCAAAACTGTAATAATAGTTTAAGAGGTTACAATTCTGAGTCTGTCTGATCATTCATACTCATATTCATGTTTTAATGAGAACTGCTCCGTTTCACAGGCCTTATGCTCAGCTTGTCATCTTCTCATGAATTGACTCTTTACTCCTTTCTCACCAGCTGTTTCGCAGCAGGAGCATGATACAAGTTGTGTGATGTGATGTCCTGCTCCAGGTTTCCACTTTGGAGTCAGTTCAAGTGCGGCATTAGGGCCTCATACTGTGACTTAATATTGGAAGAAAAAAGATCCAGTGAGGGCCCCAGAGGTGCCCCTGCAGCCATCTCACTATAATACCAGCAAAAGCAAGGCAAAGTTATTATTCACTCCAAAGAAAATTCTGTCTACAGCGCTAATTAGGAAGTTTTAATTCATGCCTTTAATTCATTCGTTCCACACATGGCACAAGACTCTGCCAACTAATCTTTGCCACCCACAGAAAAACACACTCACTGCCAAAAACTGGGGAAATTAAAAATAAATTGAATGCATTTCTGAGTCAATTATTTCTCTCCACTGAGGGCTCTCCTCATGCCGGGCCGCTACGTCCCCCATTTTTGAAGTGAACGTGATGTCATCTCGCCGCTACGTCCTGTTCCTGTCCCACCTCTTGCCGTCGTCTTCGTCATAACACGATCTTGCTTGGACCAGAAACACTGCTGGCAGCGCCGCAGGAACGCTGACTGAGCTGCACTTACAAAGAGCGCTGGCCAATATTATTGTGGGCAAATGGTGTTTTCTCCCACAATGATGGAAACCATAAACCGTTGTTCTTGATGTAAATAAGAGTATCTTGCTTTTATGAACCTCTTTGACTTGTTTTGTTGAAGTTTGTCCAAGCATTTTGCTGAGAAAATGGTTTGAACAACTGTAACATATTGAAGAATAACAAAGAAAATTGTGCAAGTATGTGAAAAATATGAAAGTATTTATAGCGCCATTTCTTCTTTGTGGACGTGGCTTCAGTTTGTGGGGTACAATTTTGTTTAAAAGGTTTTTGACTTCATATGCTGTATGCATATTTGATTTTTTTTTTCAATAGAAAAGCCTCCTTTAAGAAAAAAAAAAGTTCCAGGATCCAGACCGTGATCCTGATCACTCCCGAAATTGATATCCATACTTCCTGAAAATTGAAATCAAACGTCAGCGCTGCCAGAGACGATGCTGGCAGTGCCGCAGGAACGCTGACTGAGCTGAACCTCTTTGACTTATTTTGTAGAATTTTGTCGGAGTATTTCGCTTAGAAAATGGTTTGAACAACTGCAACATATTGAAGAATAACAAAGAAAATTGTGCAAATATGTGAAAAAAATATTTATAGCACCATTTCTTCTTTGTGGATGTGGCTTCAATTTATGGGGTACAATTTGCTGTTTGCATATTTGATTTATTTTTTCACTAGAAAAGCCTCCTTTAAGAAAAAAAAAAAGTTCCAGGATCCAGACCCTGATCCTGATCACTCCTGAAATTGAATGACTTGCTCCTTATCCATACTTCCTGAAAATTGAAATCAAATCCAACCTTTATTTTGAACTGAAGCGGACAAACAGACGAACCGACGCTGTGGAAAACGTAACCTCCTTAGCGGAAGGAGTAAAAACACCGCGGCACAACAGACTGAGGATTGACACTACGTGACCTGAACAAGTCAGAATGATCAGGACTTTATTTTCGTCTGGCGCACCATTGAATAACCGGGTAGCTTCTGCTTCCATCATCACATCTGTGCAGCGAAAGGCCTCCCTGTTATCCGCCATCTAAATGGCCATTAGCCCGACTAAACCAATTAGTGGAATAAGATCTAAGGCCGGCCTGCGTGGTCCTTCCATCACAGGAAACATCATAGGTTCGCAGCATTCTGATCAAATGTGTGGTGATTAATCACCGCGCTCTCTCCATGTTGACAGCTCCGACATTCTGCTCCACACTGGTGCGACACGCACATTTGCCTGTGTAACTGACACTTGAATGAATAAATTGGGCAACAGCTCCATCACCCTCCTGACTTCCTGTATGCATTTTTTCTCCTCTTAAATGAACAATGGGAGCGGGATGCTGTCAGACCTACATACCCTCCTTGACAATCTGCACATGTGGAATATAATGACCAGGCTAAAAATGTAAAAAATATTAGAAACTCTGCATCGAGTCGCTGAAAGGCTATGTTAATTATACGGATGGGCTGCTGAGGGTTCACGCTTGACAGGGAATGGAAACAAATGGCGTAATTGTTGAACGAAGACGTGCTGAACGTCCTGCTGGAAACTTTCTGGTTAAGTTGTAAAAATGAGAAATGCATTCACTGAAAATGTACTGACCTACATTTCTGCCTCTTTCTTTTTTTTTTTTTTCCTCGCGAAGAAATGTCCGAAACTTCTGACGGAGCTGAGCAAAATGGATTAAACACACCGCCGCGGAAGATTCCAACAATTGTGGGTCATTTTTGGGATGGCAGTATTTTTACTCGGCAAGTCTGGCGGCAAGAAAAAAAAAAAAAAGAAGTGACATTTTCACTGATTGAAAATAGCGCTAATACATTAAAGGAGGAATTACAAATGCCACACGTTTCAAGGGAAAGATTTAAGATTACAATTACACGCGCAGGTACAATAAATCTCCCACACATGATGGAGCAGGCAGCGGGAAACCCCCCACCCGCCTGCTTCACTAACTCAATTTGATTTAGAAAAGAAAACAGGAGCAAAGAGAGAAGAGAGAAAGCTCTGTCTGCCTGTGAGGAGAGCTGAAATGATCCCCAATTGGAGAAAAAAAAAAGATGTCCCAGGCTCTTATCAAGTCATAAATCAACAGCCAGGAATTAAAAAAGTATAAAAGAAATAACAAACAGCAAACGTCATGCTGCTTTGAATGTCTGCCCTCTTTCCCCCACACTGCAGGAGTTCAAAGAATAATAACGCTGCTCTTGCTCATCACCACCCAGAGAAGCGTTAAGGAAAGCCTGTAATATTGTTTCCGTTTTTTTTTTTTTTTAATGAGTAATTCTGATCTGATCATTAGGGGCAGTGGAAACCAACAGAATTCTTGTGAATAGGCAAAGATTTGAAGGGATCGTGGTGACGCCGACAGAATCATTAGGCTATGAATATGTGAGGTGTAAAAGGTGTCATGACAACAAGAGCAGGTGACAGCACGAGGCCTGCAATGCTCTTGTCTGCATTTCTTTATTTATATAAGTCACTGGACTATAGGGCTCAGTAGGATATATATATATATATATATATATATATATATATATATATATATATATATATATATATATATATATATATATATATATATATATATATATATATTAGAGAATTTATGATGACTTAATCTCAATTAATCGCAGTTGAATGGTATCAGAATATCTGCCACAAGAAGCCACATTTTTCACATTTGAATGATTTGGTATATTACTGAATCAAATGATGGAGCCACACATACATTTAAACTACAAAAAATTGTTTATTTTGGATCAGTTTGACAATAGCACAATAAATCCCGATGGTGGCTATATTCAAGTTTTTATATCGCCTTATTTAAACTAAAGCTCTTTTAATGTCTTGATATTTTGTATAAGAATTTCAACGTTATAAGAATTTCAAGTCCATTCAGAGTAGTGGAAACCCTGGCCATTGTGTAGTGAAAAACATCCCTGAACAAAAGCAAACAGATGCTTTTGTTTGCTTTTGTTCAGGGATTCCTCCATGTTTGTTGTTGTTGTTATCATCCTAGCTGCCACGTGTCTTGTGCATCAGTGTGAACTCCTGCACTTACAAAGGTTCCCTGTTGTCTGGAGAGCAAACTGTTAAATGAAATGAAATTAAAATAAAACGATTAAATGTGATAAAAATATTTTAATGCATTAATTACGATTTATTAATTAATCACGATCAACTTACTGTCCCACCACTAATATATATATGTATATATATATATATATATATATATATATATATATATATATATATATATATATATATATATATATATATATATATATATTGCCACCTGTGATGTGACATTTGGACTTAATTAAGTGAAGATTCATGCACACACGTTCTATCCATTGTTGCTGCTGCAAAAAAAGAAACCTGTGTTGAATGGACACAAACAGTCCTGTCCTCCCTCTGCTCACGAGTTCACAGCACACACTGTTTAGTATGTGTACGTACGGCTGCCCCTGAGGTGCTGAAGTGTTTTGATGAGTGCCTGAAACAAATTCCGAATTTATGCATAAATTATCAAATAAACACGCTGAAATATGAATGATATACAGGCCACACACATGATTTATTGAGAATGACCTATTCAAATGAAGGAAGATCCCGTGCCAGCTTGAGTTCAGGCAGCAACTGACAGGCAGTCAACTGAACTCATGTAGCGAACGTTTATTTATTATTTTATCATTTTTTTATTTTATTTCAATTATAATAATACCGGCACATTATGGTCCAAATTTAATACATAAATTAATAAATACAGAAACAAAAAAATCTAATTGAAAAACATTTGTTATGCCAGTTTTTATTAATTAAATAAAGTTAAAAAAAAACAAAAACAAAAAACACTTCAGCTCATAATGAGAGCAATAAATGATAAAATTACACCAGGATCTTCATCAATGACAAACAATGAAGGTGTGTTAAACCAACGTTCATTGTGTTCGTGTTGATTCACTTTCATTTGAAAAGAAAACGTTTGGTCTTTGAATTGGATCTTCAAAATAGTGAATATTTTTAGGATCCAAACTCAAGTCCAGCGGCAGCATTTAAATCCCATGAGTGTTTGTTAACAAACTCTTTGTCTGCTTTATTCTTCTGCCTATCCATTACTGCATGGAAGGTCGGGATGATTCATCAATATCCTCCCACCAACGTCAGGGAAAACAGAGTTAGGTGAATAGTAAATACGGGATATCTTTTAAAAAAAGATGCTGATGTTTTGTGGTGTGGTTTTGAAGAAAAAAAAAATGTATTTGCCAATTTGTCACCCGGAATGTTTGTCTCAGACAGAAAAGCCCAGCTTCTGTACCAGACCTAAAAACAACAGCTGTATCCAAAAAGAGTGGAAGAGTGTCGTAGTGGGAGGAGATAGCCAGCAGGCGAGAGGGTGGAAGGTAAAACTGTGGAGTGGTACTGCAAGGCTGCTGATGGAGAACAGATGGAAGGAGCAGGGGGTTTAGTGCTACGCAGGGACTGGTCTTCCTGCTGGTGCTGGGCCCTCAGGCGGGATCCACATCCTCCTATGGTTCCGCCGTCACTGGCCAGAGAATCCCAGCATGGACGCCTGTTCTCCCATCCACCCAGAGATGTTCTAATTCAACTCTATTTCTCGTGATTTTGGCATAAACAAGACGTCCTGTTGGCACCAATGGGTCCCTGACGGATTTCCACTGTGGGTCTAATCGCTTCCCTGCACAGCACATGATTCTCAAACCAACCTGAAGATTACCGCTTTCTTCAACCTTCCCTGCCTCGCTTTATTCGAAATTATAACGTGGAATTATGAGATCTCTTCCACAGCAACACTGACCTCTTCCAAAAACTTCAATTCAACCATCACTCAGCACTGCACAATTCCAGCCAGTGGCTCAGCCGGTCGAATTAGCCGTAACTTGAGCTTCGCCAGATTGTAATCAAAGCGAAAATAATGAGTGCATGGCAGAGAAGAGGCTTTTTCCCCGGCCGACTTAACATTTCTATCCCTTCCTCTTTTTTTTCCCCTTCACGCTCGGGGTCCAAAGAACACAAACAAATAACAGAACAACTGAGCGGGAAGAAAAGAGAAAGTGGAGAAAGCCAGTCGCGGTAGAGGGACTCACAGATTGGGAGGCTGCTGGCTCCACAGCCGGGGACCTGGGCATGAACTCATAACCTAAGGTGATTCCTCTTGGTTAAACAACCAGTAAATTAAAAAACAACAACGGCGACCACAGGTTCAAGCATTTGTCATCTCAGTCAGGCAACGGGACGGGAGAAGTTTGTGAGTTAGTAAGTGGAAGATGACCAACAATGAGATCAATAGACGTCCTGAACGTTTGGATCGTACAGTTCAACACAACTGTGTTCAGTTCCCACAATGATCCGGCAAAATACAAAAACACCTCTGGTTCTCTTTATGAGAGAATACTCTCCAATAGAGATCAGTCCGGAGGAATGTAAATCATATATATATATATTTTAATAATAGTTATGATGCTTTCATGAATAGGTTTTCACACATTTACTTCAAAAAATGTACAACAGACAAAAAAACAAAACTGATGAAGTGAGTTCATTTCACATAACTTTATTCAGTGAACACTCAATGAAAGGACTTCCACGGCTGAAGAAATGTCAGGGCAAAATAGAAGGATCCTGACAGGGAAAAACAAAAAATAATAATAATGAATGAATGAAAAAGTGAGTTTGTTTCACATAACTTTATTCAGTGAACACTCAATGAAACTCAACAAAAGGACTTCCACGGCTGAAGAAATGTCAGGGCAAAATAAAAGGATCCTGACGGCGAAAACAAACAAAAAAATTAATAAATAAATTAATGAATGAAAAAGTGAGTTCGTTTCACATAACTTTATTCAGCGAACACTCAATAAAACTCAACAAAAGGACTTCCATGACTGAAGAAATGTCAGCGCAAAATAAAAGGATCCTGACGGTGAAAAAAAAAAAATAAAAATAAATAAATGAATGAATGAAAAAGTGAGTTCGTTTCACATAACTTTATTCAGCGAACACTCAATAAAATTCAACAAAAGGACTTCCACGACTGAAGAAATGTCAGCGCAAAATAAAAGGATCCTGACGGTGAAAAAATAAATAAATAAATAAATAAATGAATGAACGAAAAAGTGAGTTCGTTTCACATAACTTTATTCAGCGAACACTCAATAAAATTAAACAAAAGGACTTCCACGACTGAAGAAATGTTAAGGCAAAATAAAAGGATCCTGACGGGAAAAAACAAAAAAAAAAAAAACAAAAACAAAAAAAAAAAATGAAAAAGTGAGTTTGTTTCACATGACTTTATTCAGCCAACACTCAATAAAATTAAACAAAAGGACTTCCACGACTGAAGAAATGTCAGGGCAAAATAAAAGGATCCTGACGGGGAAAAAAAAAAAAAAAATAAAATAAATGAATGCATGAAAAAGTGAGTTTGTTTCACATAACTTTATTCAGCGAACACTCAATAAAATTAAACAAAAGGACTTCCACGACTGAAGAAATGTCAGGGCAAAATAAAAGGATCCTGACGGGGAAAAAAAAAAAAATAATAATAATAAATGAATGCATGAAAAAGTGAGTTTGTTTCACATAACTTTATTCAGCGAACACTCAATAAAATTAAACAAAAGGACTTCCACGACTGAAGAAATGTCAGGGCAAAATAAAAGGATCCTGACGGGGAAAAAAAAAAAAATAATAATAATAAATGAATGCATGAAAAAGTGAGTTTGTTTCACATAACTTTATTCAGCGAACACTCAATAAAATTAAACAAAAGGACTTCCACGACTGAAGAAATGTGAGGGCAAAATAAAGGGATCCTGACGGTGCAAACCAAAAAAATATATATATAAATAAATGAATGCATGAAAAAGTGAGTTCGTTTCATATAACTTTATTCAGCGAACACTCAATAAAACTCAACAAAAGGACTTCCAAGACTGAAGAAATGTCAGGGCAAAATAAAAGGATCCTCACAGAGAAAACAAAAAAATAAAATAAAATAAATAAATGAATGAATGAAAAAGTGAGTTCGTTTCACATAACTTTATTCATCGAACACTCAATAAAACTCAACAAAAGGACTTCCACGACTGAAGAAATGTCAGGGCAAAATAAAAGGATCCTGACGGGGAAAAACAAAAAATAATAATAATAAATAAATGAATGAATGAAAAAGTGAGTTCGTTTCACATAACTTTATTCAGCGAACACTCAATAGAATTCAACAAAAGGACTTCCACGACTGAAGAAATGTGAGGGCAAAATAAAAGGATCCTGACGGTGAAAAAAATAAAAAATAAATAAATAAATGAATGAATGAAAAAGTGAGTTTGTTTCACATAACTTTATTCAGCGAACACTCAATAAAATTAAACAAAAGGACTTCCACGACTGAAGAAATGTCAGGGCAAAATAAATGGTTCCTGACAGGGACAGACAAGAAAATAATAATAAAAAAATAAATGAATGAAAAAGTGAGTTTGTTTCACATGACTTTATTCAGCGAACACTCAATAAAATGACTTCCATGACTGAAGAAATAATGGAGAATTGAACCTTGGTAACCAGGGTTTAGACCGCGGACCACTTGACCACACACACCATTAGCTCTGCTGCTTTTCCGAGTTGTCAAGGCTCAAACACTCAAAGTCAATGTCCAACAACCACCGTCACAGTCACATGACCATTGTAAATGGAGCTTGTGGTTCAACAGCGGACAAGTGAATGACAACTCCAATCGCTCCTGAATTCAGATAATTATAATAATAATCATCATTATATTAATAATGTTTGTGACAAAAACTATGACCATTATTGTAGTCATTGATAATTAAAACAGTGGAATCATTTTAACTGTCACATCATCACTATAATTTTCTAGTAGCCTGCAGTGATACATTCAGCAGCACATGAGTTTTAATGCACGTGCTGCCCGTTAGATTAAATACAGCTTGTTGCTATATAAGAAAAAAATATAAACTTACGTGACACACAAACGTGTACATATCATAAAAACATATCTTCTTCCATGAGAATTCTTACACTCCCCCTGCCTCCTCTCACATCATCTGTCTGACAAAAACCTCGGTGTGAAGAGCAGCTGCACCAGCACCATAAGACATTCTGTTAATTTCACACTTGTTCCCTTCCTGCCAAAAAATGCTCTGCCCAGTTTTGTTGATTTGGCCTCTCAGGTCTCATTCCAATCAGAACCACTGCCCATTACCAGCGGAGGAGCTCGCTCCTGCTGCATCTCTGATGAAGATCCCCCCTGCAAAAAAAAAAAAAAAAAAAAAACCCACCAAGACCAAATGAGATCTGGGAAACACAGAAGTTCAAAGCTGCACTCCATGATGTGGAGTTTGATTTGAATTTACATTCTGCTCATGTATTTGAATCTTGCATTTTAAAAGCTGCATTGTAAAAACTGCTGTCTTTAAAAGCTTTTTAAAAATGGATGTTTAATATGAACACATTTGTTTTGCTATTGCATTTGTAATACAAGCTGAGAGGGTTTTTGGCTTGAGATACTCGCAAACAAGTTGTTTCCTTGAAAAAAAATCAGCAGTATGAAAACTTTTATTAAGAAATTCACTCTCTTTGTGCTCAGTAAAGTGATGGCGGAATCTTGCTTCCTTGACGCAAAACCTGGCCGGTGCTATTTTTCATCGGCCTTTAAGATTCCATCAGGCTTTGGCGTTGGCTTTAGAGAGGAAGCAGGAGCCGCAGCCTGTGTCAGAGGGTCTTTAATTTGATGTTCTGATTCCTTAAGGGCAAATAAAAGCTTTTATAAATGGAAACAAAGGGCGAGCAGAGTCGAGCAATTTGTTGCTTGTTTGTTCAGTCGGCTCAGGGGTTTGCGTTTGCACAGATACTAATGGTGTTGTTAAAGATAGATACAAACCAAATCACAACCAAACAGCGTTTACTGATGAATATGAAGATAGCACAAGCGAAAAAAAAAAAAAATGTAACAAATTCATGAGCTACACATCTTCTGTTTAGCGAATTAAGGAATTAAATAAGTACATATTTTTCATTTGTTGTTTTCATTTGTTTACGTGTGCAATGATTTTTATTCCCTCCTGGAGTGAATTTAAAAGCTTGAGTTTTTCAGTCGTGAATTCTCAGGATATTTTTTTTTCCCATCTGCAGTCTGCTCCCAGCAGCACCTGTTTCATATACGTCAGTTCCCACACTTACTCCTCTTCCAAATGTGAGTAAAAACACCGCAACTTTCCCCCAACATGCTTCAACCCAACGCCTGTTTCCCAGCGAGCGATTTTCATGCGCAGAAAACCACTAAACAGCGATACCACAAGTGAATTACATCTCTGTGATGGTCACTGGGAAGGTAATAGCTAGTTGTGAGCAGCCGCTACACGTTATTTGACATTTTTATTGTTCAGACGGATTCACGGCTCTCTGGGAAAAAAATAAACTAAAATTGAAGACACATTTCCACGAGACATAAATACATATCTTTAGACAAATAATATAACTTTAGCTATATTCCTTGTCAATCCGGTGTCGTGTTTGCTGGGCCACATCACCCCATTAAACTGACTGATAATTCCTGGGTTGGCTCCAGCCGATTATGGGGTGTGACAGAGTCGTCCCTGACTTCCAGATCACACTATTCAGGGGTTTGCAGTCAGCACGCTCTTTGATTTGCAACTCAGGATCGATGATGAAAAAGATCTAATGACTGAATACAAAAACTTTCAAGGAAATGTTTTCATTAGAGACGTTCACTTTCACTTTTCAAATGGAACGCATTTCGGGTCAACACTCACTCACTTCTTGAGTGGTAAGTACACGCGACTCTTTTGAGATTTGATATTTAAACTGGTGGTGAGAAAATAAGTGTCTTTGCACAGCAGCAACCTTTCCAGGGTGTCCCTCCCTGGCTCTTCTGGCTAAGTTTGGCTTCCACTTAAGAGAAAAGAACTATTCAGATTAGTCACTTTCCTGAGGGGATTCAGAGACAATACTTATAATATTATTCATTGTTACACGTTATTTTATTATAGTATAATGTGCTGACACTGTTATTGCAAATGTTTATTTTATTATTAAATGTTTATTTACATTATTTATTTGTATGTTTATTATAAGACTGGACAAATTATATTCATAAGATTTTTACTTTTACTCCCAATATGTAAATGAATAAAGGAAAGTATACTGTTCATCATATAGCATTTTAAAATACTGTATGTTTGGCTACACTTTGGTGGAGTGGAGAACACAACTAAATACGTGCTTATTTACTGTTCATAATCAATAATTGTGTTGTTGTTTAGAGTAAAGTTTCAGTGAAAATTCATGGTCAGACAGTTACTTCCAGTACATGAATATATAAGTCATTTATTTATGGTAATACATGTTCCTTAATCTAAAGAGTGACCACATAGTTTATATTAAAGAGTAAAGAGGGGAAAAATATCTTTATTTATTGTAATAATAATAATAATTATAATAATAATTATAATAAAATGGACAAATACACTCTGGACTCTGGACGGAGATTAATAAAGTATTTATCTATCTATCTATCTGTCTGTCTGTCTGTCTGTCTGTCTGTCTGTCTGTCTGTCTGTCTGTCTGTCTGTCTGTCCGTCCGTCCGTCCCTCCGTCCGTCTATCTATCTATCTATCTATCTATCTACCTATCTATCTATCTATATGATTGCATATTAACCACAGAGTCTAAATGTGACGTCATGAATGTTGACTTCTTCTGTGCATTCTAGAATGTAAAAAGAACAAGTTGCCTTTACAGGCTGTTTTCAGAGAGGTTTTATTCCTTCTCATTTTTAAAGCTTTACATCACCATTGGACTTGGCACGCCTAAGTCGAGGTAAGTGATATATAAGGCTGCAATAGTCTGAGGCGGCGGCAGCTTGTGTGCGAGCCAGACAGATGATTGAAGGAGTTGAGGAGTCGTTCTGCCATGTGCCGGGGAGTTCAGCAGCAGCTGCAATAAGGACCTTTATGGCCGCCATTACTCCCAGCTGATGGGAAAAGCGGAACCTGCTCATGATGGCTGCCTGACTGGGACCAGGGCCGGCAGACCTCTGAGCTGCCCGAGACCTATTTTGGTCTTCTTCCAAAAGAACACTCCGAGCTACAGATGCATAAAAATGGAAGTCATGGCTCACCGTTATCTCCATGGATATCAAAAGAGGGAGTAAGCATGTTTTAATACAAGCATCTGAGGTACACGGCATCTTTTGTCAGCAGAGAGCTGCTTGGCAAACTACCAGTCAGATAGGCTGTGCAGGATTTTCTCCTTTTGGTTTTAACAACTCCTGGAGAAGACAAAAAAAAATCTCTTGATAAACACAGGAAAGGGGGAAGAAAAATAGCTCTTCAGACCAGGAAAGAGAAAAGGGAAGCATATGTCTGCAATTCACTTTTAAATCCCAATGAAGTCACAATGGAGCTTTGTTTACTGTATCATGGAAGCATGCGTTGGCAGTAGTCTCACAAGTCTGGAATCATCACATCATTTATGTGTATGTGAAAGTGTTTTTTTTTTTCCTCCCTAAAAATAAGAAGGCAAAATTGCCTTATTATCCGCTGTGGGAAGTCACTGCACCAGCTTTTCCAGTTGAATAAGATAGCACAGCAATGCTTATTCACAGAGATTGACCCGTAAACTTTGATGGAAGAGCATGAATCAGCTCCACCAAGTTTGCATGACATGACAGTATTAGCAAACATACACTGATTTAAGAAAAACTCTGAAGCCTTGCTGCTTTTATTTTGTTGCGCCATGATCATTGACGTGTAGCAGACAGCCTGCAGTGTAACAACAACTTAACAACGATGAGTACTTACAGAAGCTATCGAGCCACTTCAAGTGGTCGAGATAGCTGGTTGCATCTTGCCACAGTGACAAGCTTCACAGTAACGGTTCTGGACCAAAGGAAGTAAATTGTGCGCACTACATGCGCCTTCCACATCTCAATCATGTCGTACAGTTATCCACCAGGTGTTCAAGCCTTAAAAGTCAACACAATACTTTATTACCAAGAAATACAACTGCACTCTTTCACTGAAATCTGGAGGCTGATACATCAGTGGCCGAGTTTTTTTTTTTTTTTTTTTGAAAACTGTAACTCTGCATCTCTTCCAGTTTAGATTTTAATCTAAAAAAATGCTTCAAGTACCTCTCGGTTATATGAGAGACGGAGGAGCCATCAATCACTATTTTCCACAGCGCTTTACAGCCCAAATGGCTCTCTCAGCATTGAAATAGGGCCGGAGGGGCCAGACAGAGACGTTTGGCCTCTAAACAACTACACACACTCAGGTGTACATTACACGTCCGTGAACATGGAACTCTCCACAGAGTGAACACTGGTATTGTTAGGCTAGCGTTGTCCCTTTTCTGTTCTCAACACTGGAGACGTTTCATGATAAACGCAAGCCAAAGTGAAATATCATTGATAATAATTTAAAGAAACAAACGCATACTATTGAAGTTTTGGCCATGACAGTTGATAGACAGAGGAGTGTTGTGCAGTATCATCAACTAACTTTTATTCAAAATGCTATTCTCTATCCCTGAAAAGGTGCTGGTTTGAAATCCATATCACATCACAATGAATTACACAACGACAAAATGTCATTGAGGATACTGCTACTACTACTACTACTACTACTACTAATGTTCTAACTGTCTAATTCTAACTGTCTGCATTATATTTCGTCCTTGGATTAATGCTTGTGTTTTCACTCATAATTTAAAAAATGCATCAGTGAAAATGTATTTATTTTATGGATGATATGTTTCAAGGATACTTTATTTACTCAACATTGCCATTATCTCCCATTAAGAACAAGAAGGGATGAACGTGTCTTTCAATCTGCTGGAATACATTGTAGTTGCCTTTGACATCTGTATGACTGACACATGACATTGTTTATGATACATTACCCACAGTGCAGACAACATTTCATCCTGCATTTCAGAAAGATTGAAAAGAAGTGAAGAACAGTTTCCAAACTTTATTCTCATTTTCCATATATTTATATAACCATCTGTCATCATGAAAGATAAACAAACAAGATGGCAGAGGGACATAAGCTTTTGGTGAATGGTATTTAATGCGAACCATCGTGTCCAACTGGCTTGTTCACATGATACACAGATGAGTCCAGCGCCTACATACATTCAATGTTAATCAAGCAGATCACATTCAAACAGACAAAAGCGAAAGGCGCCCTTGGACCCTACCAATGGAGGACCCCTTAAATTGGTATTCAATACATGAAATCCCCGAAAGCCTTGTAGGTTCACAGGTTAATTCTCGGTCAACATGCTCTCTATTCAGCATTAACAGAATCAAGGCTAAATTATAAATGAGAAACAAGTTTCCTATTAGAAACAGGCTAACCTGCAGGTCAGGCGGCAGACAGCAAGAAGAGAATCCCTCATCGCACCGTCTCTCATCATGTCAGCCCGGATAATAAGGGCCCCTTTTCTTGGGGCGCGACACCAACACGTTTAGATACAGTGGCGGAACAACGGTGGGGCCGCGCAGCGTCCCTGTCAAGTGGCGGAGAAAAGAAATACAGTCGTTGAATAGCCAAGCACCCAAATCCACCAGCAGTGTTCCCTCAGACAATTGGTGAAGCACTAATCCCCCATCATGGGGTCTGCATCCCCTGTCATGCTCAGCGGTGAGGCATGCTGAGACGCTGCGTTGGGGACTGACACCCCGACAATGGCAGCGTCACCGACCACTGCTGAGGCTCTGTTCTCGGCTCTGTTGTGGTAAAGAGATGAGCAGGGTGATGAACAATGTGCTGCCTGGGTGCTGACACTCCTGTAAAGAATCTCGGTGTGGCCACCCATCACAACCCATGAGCCCAAAATTTGCCGAGTGTAATCCACATCCGCCCAAAACAGTCATGCGGTTTGTCCAAGGAGCTGCTATCTGTTGTCCGCTATGCTCTGGTGGATCTGACAGCTGTTACAGGAGGAGGTTATTCACTCAGTTCATCTCTCCATACGCACACAATGACACCCGCGCCCCCCCCCGCTCTCCCGTCCATCCATCCGGCCCTTAGAATGAGTCGGACCAAATGACAAGGTGGAGAAGACGAGCTGACACTGTCACTCGTCCGCCACTTACATTTCACGCTACATATACGACAGCAAACTGCTCTTTTTAACCCACAAATAGCAGCACTCGCCAGAAATACGGTGGCACGGTTGGCTTTTTTTTCCATCTTCAACATGGGCTGCTGGAAAATAGGTCAATGCCATGCAGATGTGGTTCAACTGGAAAATGGCTGCTACAGAGGGCGGGTGTAAAGCTGCTGTTGCACTGGGTAGCCAAGGGGGGCGCTGTCTCCTCTTGCATCTTTTTGTGGTTACCATACACATAAATCTTCATTTGATGGCCTTTATTAATCTTATCTTATTTAACAATATTATAATTTTATAATTTTTTATCATCATTCATGTTCAAATATAAGCAACACAATAAATGCCTTTATACATATTTGAACATGAATAAAAGACTGTTTTACTGAAAACCCATTTGAATCATAAATGATCACAACTTATGTCCAATTTATGAACACTTTCATATTTGATGTTTACTTTAAATAAGCCATTTTCAATTTGACATTCAATGTGGATGTACATCTGTGTTAAAAATAAAATGTATAATATGAATGAATATTATATTGAAATAAATATAATAATGATATATTGCACACTTTCAGTTAGTTGAAGTGGTATTATTTTATTTTCCTTTTTGCATATACATATATATATATATATATATCCCACCCATGTAACTTCATATTATTTTAACTTTTCAGAAATTACAATAAATGGATTTCTAACAGTCCGTCCTGCACTAGATTCATTGTTGTTTTCTGAGTATGCAAATGTATATATATGGTGTATTACAATAGTACTCTGTCAGCGTAATGTGGTGTACAGTGAGCTAATTAGAAAATAATGATGGCAACAATAATGTGCCCTTCATTAAAATTCATCAGTCGTATATTCATGGAGTTATGCTGAGACTTCATTTCAAATTTATCTCCTAATGACAGCGAGCGGAGAAATTACATTGATACAGTATCTTTATGCCACGCACACACTCGATCGCAGTGTATTAATTCGATGAGCGACACCGACTCATCCATGATGCGTGAATAAATATTTGAGGAAAATATTTTACCATCTCAGGATGACGAATTAAACTATACTGATAGCACCCACCACTGCTGCTGTGTATTGCATGTCTTCTCTTAGAGTTGTAGTAACTCATATGCCTTTCAGTCAATAAAGAGTGACTCCAAGGGTCAGGATTTAAATCCAGCAACCAGTTACTCCATGTATTTTTTTCATCATTTGTTGCTTGTCGATTGAAATATTTTGTATTTTACTTCATAAAGTGGCGCTTCATTTTGTTATAGCACTGCTTGCTAGCTTTAATCTGGGCATCATAGGTTACCAGAAAACAGAAGCATTCCCTTGTATTGAACTAACTAAATAAAAAAAGGATATACTCTTCTGATTGAACCCATAATACTACTACTACTACAAATAATAATAATAATAATAATAATAATAATAATAATAATAATAATAATAATAATAAAGGGAATAAAAAAATCAAATAAAAAGGGAAATAAACTCCAATATAATTTCAGTGTTGCAAGTCGACATGCAGCATGTGAAAACCAATCTGGAAACATTCAAGCGGATGTGTTTCTGCGCTTCAAGGAGTGTCTTGTTTTACGAGGCACAGTGGGTCGTTACGGAGTAACCACACAAACCACAAAGATGCTTTATGCTAAAATTAAAAAAGGGAGTCAGATTTTTGTGGAAACGCTTACGGTTATGGTAATAACAAACATAAATCTTGCTCGGCCCATGACATGGATTGTGTGATAGTGTTCGACACCCCTGGCCATTTTATATTTTACTACTTAACTGCAACAAAGGCACATTAATGTCATGGCCTAAAAAACACAGAGCAAATCTTGGAATCACTCTGCCTTTGAGAAATGATGTTAGAAACAACAAGTGGTGTCAGACAGAGTATCAAACTCCTTTTAATTATTGATGCACTCCATTTCCAGGTATTGTTCAATCATTGTTCAATTTTATGTCCATGGTGCCGTTGTCAAACACGCTGTAAGTTTGTCAACTTATTTTAAAGTTTCAGCTCACTCCAAAACTTGAATGAAGGCACAGCTTTCTCACATCAGATTCACTGTTCCTTAGCAAATAAAATAGCATTTGATGCCATTTATTAGAGCAGCCATTTGTAAAATCATTTGTATTCATTAACATGGCACCGATTCCTAATACAGTCCTATTACAGTTACAGTTCTTCTACTGTCACCCACCATTCACTGCAAATGAGGGAATCAAGTAGACAAAAATGTTTTTGTGAAAACCGTATGCTGTGAGGAAAGTGGTGAAGGAGAACAGAAGAAAATCAATGATTTGAAAATGTTTTTTTTTTTTTTTTTTTCTGAAAACAAAGTTGCATATTTTGGCCCAAGAGTATAACAAGAGGTCTGTGCATGAAGTACTCTTGAAACAGCTTCAATATTTCAACAAGGAAATACTCTTCATTTTACCTAAATATACAAAGTAACTATTCCATTCCACCCCGTTCCATTCTCCAATTCCAGAAAACAGTCAAAATGGAAGCTTCTTCTCCTGCCTGAACAAAGCTGCAGTCGAGGTGTTTCAGAACATGAAATTTTGGCCCGAGAATGACACAAAAATTGTTTTAGTGATGTGTTTGAATGCTACATCAGTATAGTCATGTTCAGGATTCCCTTCGTGGGCACCACCGTCACTATTTCCTGAAAATGTGTGTTTTGATTTCGTCTCGCAACTATCACAGCAACTCTCCCTTTGTCATCACCCCATCCTCACATTCACTCGCGCGACGTTCAACCATCTTATTTTGAAATCATCATTTACACGTTCTGCCGCTCACTGGCTAAATACATGAATGAACGGAGGGAGTGAATAAAACAAGGCTTGCTCTCAGTGGCAAGCTCCTCTCTGTGACTGTGACCCTCATGGTTCTGCCTGTTTACCTTGCCCCAGGACATCCGTGGGACGGCCTGTGCTCTGACTCACCACTGCCACAGTCTTGCAGCCCTGTTTATCTCCTAATTGACTCTCAGAGGAAGGCAGAGATTGACACTGTCACTTCCTGGACATTTAAGTGCTTTGTATGGGCAACAAACCTCCAGAAACCTGAAACTTGCTTCAGAAAATTCAGTTAAAAAAAAGCACACTCACTCAAGAACACTCATTTGTTTCACGTTCCCTTCCAGACCTGATCAAACCAAGCAGAACTCATTTCGTCCAATGTGGCAGCACAATTAGCTGCCAGCACTTGACAGAACTGAGGAGATAACATACATTCTGGCGTGTATTTATCATTCCCTGACGGACAGAGTGAAGTCGTCATAATGACTCTAAACAGATACGGCTGCCTTCGATTGAGGCTAATTGACAGCACGAGGAAACAGGAGAGAGGAAGAAGCCAAACCTGGTTGATATGTTGAGTTTTTGTCTGCCATTTTCATGTCATCACCTGACAGGAGGGAGGCACTAGGCCTCTGAGTGATTCGCACACTTTTTTTTCTTCAGCACCTTTGAAGTAACCGGACCTGTCTCTGGCACGAAACGGGCTAAAAAACAGGGCATCTGCTGCGACTCAAGATGGCCCTTGTTCTCATCTGTCGGAGATTATTTCGTGGGTCGTCACTGGTGAGCTGCTGGTTTGTCATGCTCCACTTGCTGTAATGTCACAAAGGCCGCAGTTTGCATATATTTGGTCAGCTGGGTGCTGTCAGAGGGTCTCATCACATCTCAACTAAATATATTCGGTGACGTGAAGACCCGGCGGTTCGCTGCATTTAAATGGAGCTTGACTTTTCCCATGATCAGCAACTGTATCGCAGACTTTCTTTTCAAATATAGATTTCCAAGGAGGCACCTGTGGTGAGGATAAAGGTGACTTTGTCAGAGCATCATAACCTCTCTAGAGCCTGGATGAGATTTGAGTCTAGAAGTTTTGTTGGGAGTTTTATGTTCCGATAATGGACTCAGACTGTTCTTCTGTGATCTTGTGGCATCACAACATTATTAGTCCGACAGTTCATCCAGGGTTTTATCAACGCTTTAGGAGATCAGAATTTAAGAGGTTATTTGCTGGAACTTGACTCGCCTTCAACCCTCAACAAAATCACCATCCAACTGGCGAATTGAGCCCCCATTGGACCAGACGGAGGCTTGTATTATAGGGACTCTTACAGGTCACGTATAGCCAGGGCTCCTGAGACCTGCTAAATTGACAGAAAAAGGAAGAATATTTTGAGAAACTATCGGAGGACAGAATAGAAACAGCTGAAGTGAGAATCGAAAGCAGCAAAAATATACAGGAAAAAAGGACAAGAGCATGGAAGAAACATAGAAGAGCATAGAAGAGCAAGAACAATGGCAATCCATTATAAGGGAGGACAGAAACAAGGGGATTCTACAATTAACATGAACAATAAAAGTGTCAAAACAAAGGAGGAAATTAACCTCAGTGGGTAAAATCAGGAGCAAGAGAGACAGAAACGGAAGACTTGCTGCTGTGTGCATGTTGTGAAGTGGAATGGAAATAAATTTCTTCTTCACCTAATAAATCAAATGTTTAAAGGACGGACTTGATTTTTTCCCATGTTTTTGTTCTACTTTTAGCTTTTCTAGATAATGCGAGAGCTTTTCACTGAAGCTCACGACACACACAGTCGGACCGTGGAAGACCACAGAGCGTGACGAATCCTTCCAAAGATCGATGGATCCAGATAGTAATCCGGAACACACAGCCAAAAATGAATTCATCTGTTCCTTGTTCCATGATAAAGATTTCCAGAAAATCACACTGATATCAGTTCATCTGTTTTTGAGCTGTTACAGAGAGTCAGACGGTTACATGACCTCCTTGGCATCAATGTGATGTCAAAACATCAATCTTTATTCATGACATTAAAGGCAATGTATGAGTTCCTTCAAAGCGTATTCTGAGTGTGCTTTGGCCCCTTTGTTTGAAAAAGGAAAGTGGAGGTTGAGGGGGTAAATACTAAGCTCTCCCTGTTCCAGATCCCCCAATTATTTGGGTTGAAGAAAACAACCAGCAAAGTATTCATAGTTTTCATGAAGTCCTTTTGAAAAATGATACTTATAATGACTGTTTTGAATAAATGTTGTATATTCTCTTTTATCACTTTTCTGCTCTCTGTGTTCTTTACCGTTGCTCCCTCGAGTGATGGCTTGTCTCCCCATTTTTGTTTTTTTTGAGCAAACCTGCCTTTGCCCTGTATTCTGATCCGCTCACCTGCACTTCGGCGACATCAAAGCCTCCCTCGCTTCCCTATGATACTAATGTTTGCCAGTAGATGACATAAAAACACAGTGTTTTTCATCCAGGAATCATTGCTGGGGCTGGAACTCTTTGTAGGTGCTCCCCTCACATGTCTGGAGTCTGGTGAACATGTGGCTCAGATCTCCACTGTGTGTCCTTGCAAGAGCAGGTCTTTGCTCCACAAGAGGACTTTCAAGAACCCAGAGACAGGACGGTCAGGGTCCTAAAAGGCTTGGTTAATTCTTCTCAGCCCGCTAGTTTGAGCCTGTCTTCAACTTCAAACATGGGCACAGAGTGAGAACTCACCTGGGGAGAAGAAGGGCTGTCTGCCGCCGCGAGAATCCGATTTCCTGCGTCGAGCTTCCATCTCCTTAAGCCATCGCTTTATTGGGAAATTCTGCCTCGGCCCAAAGTACTTCACCTCATTATGCACTAATGATCTGTCTGCTATTTCAAAGTGTCCTCTTTGATTACACCAGTCTGGACAAAAAAACTTCTTTGCACACTTCTGAGCTGAAGAACATGAAAAGTACTCGTGTCCCACAGGGCGGGAATAAAAGGATGAAATTCAAGTGCTATTTAACAAAACCTGTAAGACATTTTCTTCAATGTCCTTCAATGAATGCTGCGAACGACGAGTCAATGCAGCTGTGACTCATGCCGAGAGATATTGGCCTGACCTTGAGCGACTCTCTTTGTCTCCTTGTTTACTCCGATAAGTTGCTTCAGTGGTGCCCTGAATATTTCCCTGTCACAATGTAACGTGTGAATTTGTGTGTGAGCAAAGATGTGTAAGTGGTGGTTGGAGGGGGAGGGTTGTGTGTAATCTCATTCTCCTTTTTCAATCTAGTAATTAACTTGACAGCATGACAAATGGACACGATCAGCTGTCTGCCTCCATGAGGCACAAATACGACGTATTACACGCCACGATGTGGGATTCTATTCAGCTAAGAACACATTAGAGAATAGACCCCCAAATCACGTAGGCTGCAGTTCGGTGTTTGGATGATAGGGCAGGCACTTGACAAGGACAAGAAACCCGGCTGTATCCTAAAGACTTTTTGGTTCAATACAACAAATTCATTTCCATCCTACAGCTTGTCTTATTGAGCAGCGAGTCTTAACTGGTGGGTTGCAACTCCAAAGTGAGTTGCTTCCAGTGCGTGGAAAAGGTTTGGCTGAAACTCTGTTTTTGAGTAGAGTGCAGTCTAGTGACACTCAGGAGGTGGTGGTAATACTCTCTTGCACTAATAGAAGAGGATGAGCATTTTTCATTTCCATATGCAAAATGTAAACAGAGCAACGCAAGCTCGACAATGTCAGCTAAAAACTCAAACGCAGGCCTTAACACGGGGCATGTTTTGTTGCTTGAAACTCACCCATAGTGATAATTTTTTCTGGGCATTGAAGCAGACAAACACAAGCAAAAGTGGCTTTGTTTATAGTCAACAATAGTAAGCAGTTTAGAATAGTAAACAAAGCAGTTTCAGTCATGTGTTGGGACAGAAACTTACCGGAACAATTTCCTTAGCTCCTTACAGTCGCACAAATTAAAGTACATTTTTATATATATAATTTCTTTTTCTCATTTTTTTTCTTAAATGTACTTTAATAATCAACGTGAAAGAATGTAAATAACTTAAATAGCAGTTGAATTAATCTGAACACACATTTTGCTCTGCATTGACCTGCTAATAAGTTCATTTGTCCCAACTGATATCATTTTGTTTTATCATAACAGTTGCATTATGTTATATCTATGGTTAGACACCTTACATCTTTCCTTTCATTGTTTTAAACAATAGTGTTTTTATTTGATAAATGATGGCCCTAATAAAGGCACCAAATGCTACACCCTAATACAGTCCTGGGCAAAGTGCGGCCCTGGGGCCATTCGAGGCCCGATGCCTCTATCTTCGTGGCCCTTTTGACCTCAGACTAAAACTATAACTGATATGTGTGATTTTTCTGCCCTTTTTGGTTCTTTCTCTTTTAGTCATCACCACTTGAGCAATATATATATATATATATATATATATATATAGTGTATATAAAACATATTATTGTTTGATGAATTTTCTTCTTGTGTGTTCCTCAAGATACATAGAAGGAATATTAAAAATATATCAATTCAATTGCCCACCTCTGCCGTAATCTATCTATATTCAGGCAACCATGCGGTCGCTAGAAGCTCCTGACTGCCACGCAGACACTCAGCTTCATGTATCATCAGACAACAGAGAGCAGATGGTCCTCTTTAATTCTACACCATGGTGCCCTCATTGGCAGGCCTAATGGAAGACAGGAGTCAACTTGTCTAAGTCAGTACATCATCGTCTCTGCCTTCACATCGCTACTTTCATTAATCCATCCCTCCATCCTGAATACCTGATTTAGCTGAGAGCTTTGCACTTCACTATGCTGCCGCCTATTCCTGGGATTCGGGCGTGCTGTGAGCCACGTGCATTAACTTAAAAACACACACTATTTGAAGACTTATCCAATTATACACACAACGAGAAGCCCTAAAAGCATGAACCGGCCTGTGGTGGCTCTCTGTCTAACAGCGAACGTAATGTGTCTCACTGATATTCTATTTCAGGCAACCTGTGGCATACAGCGGCTCCCTGTAGTGGCGGTGTCACCTGTAACGGTGTGAGAGTACAGCAGACCTGAGAACTCCAGGCAGTTGAATTCATTAAGTGAGGTGGATCCCTGCATGAAAGAGCCGCACCAGAAGGCCTCTCCCAATCTGCCGTCGCATTTATCCTCAAACTAAACAATCTCCCTCGTGAAAGCAACCAACATTTTGGAAAAATAATAACAATGCTAATGTCAATAGAAACACAATAATGCTCCAATCGGATTACAGATGCCGTGCGCGTGTGGGGAATGGAAAATTAAATTTGAAATTTGAGAACTTGCCTCTGTAATGTATTATGTTGGGGTGGGGCGAGGGGGGGTGGCAGAGGTGGGCTGAAACTTAATAAACCCGCCAAAAAATGTTAAAATGCATATTGGCCCGAGATAAGGTGGAGGCCGCCTTTTTTTTTTTTTTTTTTTTCTAAAGTAATTATGAGATTTTATTGGTTTCAGTCATTAGTCATTCTGACAGCTGGTCCCCGCAGGCCGGACTCGTCCCATTCCCCGCTCCCGCTCACCTATCTGGGAAGGAAGGCTATAATAAATGTTTACCACAAACAGGTAACACAGTAAATATTGGACTCATCAATTATAGGCTGGTTAGGGAGCTGGCAATCAAATACTGTGAGTATTATTACCGTCAGCGCAACATGGGCCACGACAGCGGCGGCTGGCCGCACAGTGATATACGGAGACAGATATAGACGCGGGCGCCTGCTTTTGTCTCGTCATTTTGCGGAGCTGTCTCACCTCGGCCAGATAGGGCAGAAAAAGAGCTTGTTAACATTGTGTGGGAAGAGGAGGGGGGACGGGGGGCGCAGGGGGGCGGAGGAGGCATGAACACGGGACAGATAATGGGAGCAAGAGAAAAAATATTTGTCACACGGGACAGTTGAGAGAAAAGGTTGATGAAGCCTTATGTGGCCGGCATTTCTAAAATAACCATAAATATTTATGACTTTGCCGAGGCCCGGCGAGCGAAGATGGCTTCCAAAGTCAATGACAAACGCGTGGCTTTTGTCGCTTTGATGATGTTTGTGTGGTCCGCGTGTGTAAACTTGGTTAATCAATGAGCCGAAGAGAAATCTCGCCAGCGCCGCTGTCACAGTGTGTTCGCTCCGTAATAGTCTAGAGACTTCATTTGTGTGCGGCTCGACAGAACTGCCTGTGTCGGCATGGCGACTCAGACTCCCCTCTCCACTGCTTTGTGCTTATGTCTGCGCTTATCATGATTTGACAACATCTCTTTCCCACCATTCCAAAACCCGGACAGCAGGACTCACAGCCCTGGTAAACTGACACCGTCTCCCAATTTCTCCCCAAACTCCCTCATTACAGCAAAGGATTCCTCATGGCTCTTTGAAGCCATCCATTTGTCCTGGCTGGATGGGGATACTTGTGCAGTTGCTCCCCAGCCTCGCTGCCGTTTTTTTTTTTTTTTTTAACGTTGTTTTGCTTCGTCAATTAAAATGTTCCAGTGCAAGCAGGACCTGCAGGTGCTCAGAGCCCCTGACAGCATGCTGGCTTGACTTTTGCCGTTTTCTTTGCGACGCGAACGTGGAACAGTGGAGGACATTATGTCATAAATGAAGAAGGGGAGACGGCGGTGGCGCAATGATTCTGACTAGCAAAGTATCAGCAAAGTCATCCCTTCATATCTAGCAAGTGCACAGAAGGAGGGTTGACCTTTGTGCTTAACTAGTCGGGATCTCCATCTTGCCTTGTTTTGTGTGCTTTCTGGCTCTCACATCTCTACTCCATTATGTAACTGAATTTGTGTAAGCATTTTTGAATGAAGTTTTATTCATTGACAAAGCTGTGTATTTGCTACGCGTAATACAGTGTGTGTGGATGGGCAAGGCACCTGTACATAGTCTTCATATTCTTTATTCTTTATACCCTTCTGATGATGTTACCCCGCAGTGGTGGGCATCCAGGGCCAGTCAGGCCTTCTCTGCTGGCCTAATATAACCAGACACCAAGAGCATATTCATGCACACATACATACATTGTCATGCAGAAAGGTGGTCCGAGCCCGGGCATTGAACCCGCAACATTCGTGTTGCAAGGCGAGATTCTTTCGGATACAAAAAAAAAAAAAAAAAAAAAAAATATATATATATATATATATATATATATATATATATATATATATATCATATTCATTTTGTGTTGCCACAATCTATGAAGCCAGTCCCGGGCCTTCAGAATTGAAAGTGCATACCCCATATCCACATTACTTTTCACAAACTGAGTTCCTGTCTGAACAATCCCCTCTGCTCCAACATTAGGCCGTACCATCCCAGAGAGCGTGAAAAATAGAACAGCTGCATATGTGAAGCGATGTACTTCAGGGATGTAGTGGAAATTGATTAATTGACTGACATTGATTCTAAAAAAAAAACTCCACTTCCATGTTAGGAGGAAATGAGGGAATACCCTAGTTCTGCTGCAGGGTTTTTCGTTTATTTTTGTTTCTATATCCATGGAAAACTCCAGGCTTATAAGTCACCAATACAGAGCAACACAATGTACTCCATGCAAGTGAAGTAACAATTATTTGCAACTTCCCTGGATTGAGTTGAACAGACTAATACAAAAAAGTAGAACAATGAGGGTTGTTGCCTCCAGTTCTCGTGTCACCTTGGGAAAAGAAGGACAACAAAAGGTGTGTTTCGGCATTGACAGGATCAGCAGGGCTGTTTCAGTCTGTACTTACTTTGTGTAAAATGACACAATGATAGAAATCCTCCAAGTCTACTGAGACATATCTGTTCATGGAATGCATGACATAGTGTCCGACCCTTCCAAACTTATAGGGTCTACCAACCCTACAACTAGGACTGACTCTTGATCTGTCAGCCACATCACAACACAAGCAGGAGACTCTTCTCCTTGAATTACCAACCACAGTACATTCCATCTCATCCGACTGCCAGCACATACCTAAACTCTCCCTCCCGCTGGGAACAATTTTACATTTTTGTGTGGAACGCCCGTCAACTTGCCTTGCACATGGATCTCCACCAGCAAATTACCCTTTTCACTCCAGGTTAACGCAATCCAGTCATTCTGGACCCCAGGAAATGTTGTACAAAAAGTTGGTCATTTCTGGTAAAATGGTGACTAACTGAAGGCGCGCCGTGAGTGGCTGTAATGACTCCTTATTAGACTCCTGCTACAGCTGTGCCTCAGTCGTAGGGTGGGAGCTGCCAAGAGCTGGAAACACACACCATCTCCCTCCACGCGTACATGCAGAGAAGGCTAATAAATTGCCCCGACACACCCTTTGGCAGCAGAGCAGCCCGCCACAACCACATCCCCCTCGCCCGCAACCAGTCCAACTCCTAATTTAAACGGTTATAACAGTGACACATAGACTCCCCCTCAGTAGAAGACTCCATCCACAAGGCAGGAAGTTGTTTTGGATTGAATTTGGAAGGGAGGGAGAAAATGTCCCACACTGAGGTGGGATGTGAAGCATGAAATGACTTTAAATTATTGTTGAGCTCAAAGCAAGTAAAGATTAATCTGAATCTACCATCTGAGAGGATATTGCCTGCGTCAACATCCAGCCGCAGAGGGGATTAATTTGGGAGTAATAGCAGACAGGAGGGCATACATAAGCTGCAATGATGTTACCCAGTTGAACCGCGCTGCCACTGACCAGCTAGAAAACGGGACAAAGGTATAAAATTGGGGTTTTATGGCTCAGGCACCTATAAAACCTGCAAAGAGGCAGCTGTGGATGTGAAAGGTATATGTGTTGCAAATCACAATCTCAGAGGTGAAATGTACAAATCTCAGTTTTGATGCAGAAAACAGTGGCGCGTTGTGGAAATCGATATGTGGGGGATATACTGTACGTTTTTCAAACCCTCACCCTGAAAAAATCTGATCGAGAATAAAGTAATGACAAATAAATAATAAATTCAGGCTTGATTTATTCACAAATCCATATTTTGTTTGTCTTAAATACTCCTTAAATAGAGAAATGCAGGTTGACTGACCTTTTAGCACGCACCACAAATCTACACAAAGAATTTCAATGACAGATTTTGAAGTGTAATATGTAAATATGTATCAAAATTGACCTTTAAATTAGTAATAATTCATCATCACGGCGGCGCTAATGTGGAAGCAAAGGTTAATATCTCATGTCATGAATGTGTATAAGTGAAACCGGTGGAGCACGTGACTGTGTTTCCCAACTGTTTTAACCGACACGCATGCGTGCAAATCCTTCCAATACCAGTGAGTTACGGTAGCACTATGATGCACAGGGGAACATTTGAGTTCAATTGTTAATGGCCTTAGCGCAGCTGTTGTGAGAAAAGAAGAGGTCATTGACTCGGCTTTCACTCTTCCCATGTGGAAGACATCCGTTATCGCTGGACCTTCTTATCGACAGTGAAAGCACTCCACATATCTGTACACGCCATCTTTAACAGTGTCGTCCTCACGTCTGTTGTCAGGCGACGGTGGTGGGTTCAGTGAGGTCCAGCAGAGGAAAGCAGACTCTAACTTACACATGTACAAGCCTCTCCTCCCATTATTTAACGTGACAGCTCGGTAAGTGACACTTCCAGGAGTGTTGAAGAGACCCGGACCTCCGGGGCACCGACGTGTCTGATAAGTTTATCATTAAATGGAGCCTTCAGGGACGTTTGTACTGGAATTAATTAGTCTCAAATCAGGAGGCACAAGATGTATGTGAGGAAACTGCGCACTGAGCACGACACGGTGGCGTATCTCTTAATCAGTGTTGTTGGTAACAGATGCAACGGCAAGTTCACCAGTGTCAATTTCAGGATGATGCTACCTTCAAATCCAAACAGCATCACACACATAGCTGAAAAAAAGAGGTAGAAAAATACTGTTCAAGTGCAATTTAAGTGCATCACAACAGTGCAATTGCTGTTTTTCTGCTGGCTAGAATGGTTGTTTTGCCACTTAAATATCATACATACAGACGTGCCGCCTACGCTGAAGTGTAGTTGCAGCTTGAGGCAAAGCATAGAGGTCCAAACTGGTTCTTGTGTTGTACAAGAGATCCCCCTGGATACTCTGGTTTCCTCCCAAAGCGATTGCTAACTGACAACAGGTGAGAGTAGAGTGGCTACCTGTCAAGGGTGTCCTCCACCTTTGCCCTGGGAAGCTGGAATAAGAACCTACCCTCTCATTGCTGGAATACAGAGCAGGAAATGGATGAATGGATGATTTCTGGTGGTTAATATACCAGTTTATGCATTGGTATATATTAGTCATGTGACCGGCCATGTAGCAGAACCAATAGCAACCAGTCGGACAACGATCAACAGGACTGTTTCCAATAAAACAGAGGACGGACAGAAGAACAATTGCCAACGAAAGGGCCAATAGGTGCCAACGAGTTCCTGTGAACAAACTGGATGACTGTCAGATTGGCAAGTGAATGAAGCCTGGGTTCATTTCACTTAAGGGCTGAACGAAGTGTGGTGCTTTCATGTCTTCTGTGAAGTAACATTAAAAATGATCGTATATACCGTATGATATAGACATTTGCACTTTTACCTTTGACATGAAATCCTTCCAAATGGAAGTGTTTGTTATGACATGGATTTGAAGGTCATGAAAAAAAAACACAAAGCAAAATATATATTCTAAAACGGCAAAACTATACATTAAAAAACACACAGATTAATAAATGCATGACCAACATGAAATGTTAGAATCGGTGTGTACAAAGAAGTAGATGCCAAACCAGAATCAATATCGACCTTCCTTCACCATTTGAGACTCATTTGTCAGGAGCTTTTAGCTTTATTTTCCACTCTGCTTACTCTGTTTTACTTGGAGCAGCAGCTGCTGCAGACACTTGTGAGAAGAGTGTCAAGTGGCTATTTGAAAAGCCAAGCTAACCCGACTTCTTCAGTTGTGAGGTGGCCAACGCTCTCAGTTTCTTTCTCATGCTGGACGATGAAATTCATGCAGAAAAACAAGCTGTTCTTTGCTGATGGCTCCTGAAGGCCAGATGGATATTCATCTCTCTAGTGTTCGGTATAGAGGTACAAACATTTAAGATGCTTACCAGTAAATAACCGGTAAGTAGCTGTCCTCTGCTTTCTGCACCACTGGAATCTGTCTCCAACATCAAAGAAGTTTGTGTTCATGACATCATGTTCTGATGTTCAGTGTGTGGCTGTGTGAGGCGAAGTGTGTGCTCCGGATGCTTGTTCATTACTGTCTGCTAGCGAAAGGCATGCTGGGAGGTTGCCTGGAAAAAGGCGATGGGGGTGATGTGACATATCTGGATGGGCTTTCCAGACCTGGATAACCAGTGCATTATCTGGAAAACCAGGTCTGGAAGCTCATCCAGACAGATGCCTGGCTTCAGCTAATAATATCCACGGTGACTCAGAGCTTCTTGTATTCACCTTTAAAATTTCAATCATGAATAAAAGTTGATCAGACTCTATTCACGCTGTTGTTTTGATGTCCGTTTCCGTATGTAGCAGTGCTAGAGATTCTGTATGCTCTTCTAATCGTGGTCAACATTTTTAGTATAGAGTAGTATATACAGAATATGATATCATATCGCACATTCCAACATGATGCCGGTAGCCGATGAGTGCGTCCTCACTCCAGCAACAACCATTATTATAAATGCAAAGTAGTGTTGAAGTCAAGACCAAACTGAAAACAGAAGCACAAGTCTGTGTGTCATATATACACACACAGTTATTTCTTCCTGCAGAAGAATTAGTCGTCCTTTTTTCCCATAATAAATTACCTGAAAAGCTACCATTGCACCAAACTAGTAGTTTGTTCTGTCTTGGTCTCAGCATCCCCTTTGCTCAACAACACTAATGTCAAGAAAAAGCTGCAGGACTTCCGCATCAACAATGGACATAAGGCAAATGGACATAGAGCAAATGTGACCATTTGACGACTGACAATGTGTGATGCCTTAGGACTGGTGAAGAAAACTAGTGAGCCAGGATGAAACAGATCGTAGTCTAGGACAGTGCTTGGTATTTATATATTGAGAAGCTTGTTGGGAGCACAAGAGTATTCCAGGAAAAAGCGTGAACACGGCCTGATTTGTGTGCACAGCCACAACTGAGCCAAAATACATGGGGTGTACATGCAGCCAAACAGAGCGGTTCAACTCTCCACTAACATGAAACGCAGGATTCTGCAAGTCTTGAAAAATGATGATTAAAAGAAAGTAGAAAGTGAGTGCTAAAAAAAAAAGCACAAGTATTTTTGTATTCTACTGGCTGAAGCAAAGTGGTTTAAGGTGGAGAATAATAATCTCATGATGATTGAATGTCAGTCGAGCTTTCATTCCTCATGCCTCTTCTCGGCAACCGCTTAGCAATCTCCTGCTGGATTCAAGCTCAGTCAACTTTGGATCAGCAGTCACGTCCGTCCTTTAAAAATCGCCATGCCAAACATGGTTATCAGCTTTCCTTCAGCTGCTGTCCATCAATGTCATACTGGATCAACAATGCAGAACCTTCTCCAACTGTTTTCTCCCCCGCTGCACAAGTGTAACCCCTCAAACGGCACGATGCCTCCCTTTTCTTCACGCAATGACTTGCCAAGGAGAGCAAGTGGAATCAGGTGCTGTATATTTGACACACATTTGTTCGGCTCCATGTAGATGAGAACACTGCTCAGTTAGTGTCGGGGCAGTGAAGTTCAAATATATATGTGTCTTAGGCGGTAAACTGAAACTTAGCAGGAGGTTTCAGAACAAAGATTTGTTCACTTGACTCTATTGAAAATACGCCAGCAGGATTAAGATTTAAGGAACTTTCTGAAACAGATGGTGTTCACCCAGAAAGTGTTGCATCCTATGACTGCTGCAGTGCAATATGGACACTGTAATATAAGTGGTGGGTGTGCCAGAGATCAGCAATGATTCTGTGAAGTAAATCATAAATAGCACAGCTGTGCTGGAGGGCCGTCATGATCACAGTCTTATGTCTTGCAAATGTTTTCCATGTGCCTTCAGGCTTCCTTTGTGTGCTAATAAAAATTCATTTCAAAATAAATGAATTCACTTCAAGTGGAAATACACAAACAGGAAGGCTTTTTTGCTGTTGTCTTTGACATGCTTGTGGATAAACTCATCTTGTTTTCTCCCTTCAGAACAATCATCAGTATCACCTACTGATTCACTAGTGGAAGATACATTTAATCATAATTGTTAGTATGCTGCGCACTGTAAAAACAAAGATCATTTCTAAAAGCCCCTTTCTTCACCAGTGGCAGTATTTTTAAAATCCACTACTTTTTCTTGCAAACACATTTATCTCCACTTATTTCCCATTTTCTAATTTACTGTTTCTCCGTCACGGTCTTCATCTTTGCACCACAATTTTCTGTGGTGTGATTATTTTCTCTTTTCTAGAGATCCCTATTTTCATTACTCCTCTTTATTTTATTTCTGCAATTAATATTAAAAGACTATTAAAAGACTACAACTCCATGTAATGAGTTACCCTTAGGAGTACAATTGCACTCCAGTATCACTCACTATTCAAATGTTATTATGCAGAGATGATGTTCTACCAACTTGTCAACTTTCCTTTTTCTAATGCTGTACTTCAAACTTGAGCCCGGGTTTTTCAGCTCAAAAGGTTTCTTGGCGCAGTGACGGTTAGCTGGCTTCTCAGGGATGGCACATGCTTCACAGGGGTCACATGGTGAAAGCCTCTTTTCTAGTTCTAGAGATTTCATTCCCTCACATCTCCAGTGGGCTCAATCATGCGTCGTGGCATCGATGGAGGACCCCCCTCTGGGTTTGACCACAGTCTTATAATTGAGAACTTCGGCTGGGGTCGGTCCACCACATCGATAACCCGAGGCTTCTTTGTTCAGCTGCCTTGTAACACTGCATGCTCGGCCTGGATAGGACTCACAACCCTCTTCAGAAGATTTATTGCAGACAGCACACCAAGCCTCAGATGAACTTTACTCTCATTGCTCAACAAGCCAAAGATTGGACCAATGATTCAGTACCTCATCTCCAATTGAAGTTCAGAATCCCACCATCTACATAGAGTACCAAGAAGAACCTTACATGTTTATTTCCTCTGGCGTGACATGGCAGCCATGGCAAATCAATCGCCAGATCTTTCAGTTTTCATTTTACTTCCGCGACTTGACCTCCCCACTGGAGTCGGACCAGGTGGCCGCACATTCACAATCCAAGCCTAGAGCCGCAATTGAAGCAACAAGGCTTGGACACCCCACCTCAAGCCGTGTCCAGGGGACTCTTCCATGGCAGATGAGGTGGTCGCAGGACCAAATTTTGAGCCTTAAAATAAGAACCTTTGGCTCAGCTCTTTTTCACAACTGCTCTGTTGATCACATGATCCAAAAACACTTGAAATCCTCCACTCGGGGGGTGGATCTAATTTCTAATGAATACAGTGCTACTCTCCACTGTTTCACAGTTGTCATAAGCCTATGAATTATGCGGATGACTGGATAATATTTTGGTTGACCTAAAATAACTCTGAGATGATGACAATTGGGTTTTATATAATTTAATAAATATAAAAATATTGCTGGTGTTTAGTTTAGCGGCTTGACAGTAACAGTCAAGAACAGTCTCTCAGCTGAAATTCACGTCTGTGGATTTGATGTTCCGTGACAGTGTCCTGTGAAATTATTTGAGGACACAATGCTTAGACAATAAATAATAAAGACAGACACAACATACTTTGCTGATTTGAAATAGGCATAAAGCAGTTTCTTTATCACCCAATAATTAATGATAACACTGCAACTTGTCATTTCAAATCTTAATAACAGAACAACACACAGGGAATAACAAGCAGGAGAAACGAGTTGTCCTTTAACGGATAAAAAAAAGGCATGTTAATTGGACGATTTTCTTCGTGCAGAATTCAAATTAAGATAAATGTAATTTTATTCAATTCAATTCCAATGAGATTCAAACAGCCTTTCACCTTCAATGGGTCAGCACAATTCCCATTATTCTGTTATGGGAATGCTTCTCTTGTCATCCAGGAGGTGGAAATGAATCCAGATAACACACTTTGAAGGTGGAGCTGTCAGCGTAACCAATGCGGACATGGCAAAGCCTTTTCTCCACTGCAACACCAACTCCACTAACATGCATGACACTTGAAAATGTGCTTCAATTTACTTATTTACACGTCCATCCAAATAAATCCCGGTCAGAGAATATTCATGTAGTTTCCTCTTAGTCAGTCGAAGTGAAAATTTGAATAAATAATTTTGACATTTCACAATTTTTTTTTCTTCTTAACGATGAAGCAGTGGAACAGAACATCCACAGAATACATAGACGAAGCCAAGCTCATCTTTAACAAAATGTTGCTTTTAAGGAGTGGAAAAAAAAAATCCCCCCTTACGGATGTTATCAGTCCATTTACTGGACGTTTTTCAGTAGTTAAAACCACCCATCCATATGGGCCCGTAGGCTCCTACTGTGCCTTGCAGACAATTGCCTCAGGGAAGACCATGCAGAACATTTCCACACACTATCCCCACACATAACATCAAGATGAGATACTTTCCATTTAAGCTAATTGCTTTTTCAAAGAAGATTTGCCTTCAAAACTAAGAAGTGTGTCCAATGTGGCCATCCATTGTCTTCGAATGACTCAAGTTGCTGACAGGACAAACATTCCGAGCAAAAGGAACCAGTTCTCCTGGGTGATAACACTTGTTCCCAGGGGACCCATCTTCTCCAACTTGTGCTGGCTGTGCTCCCGCACCTCTTTGCTACATGACATCCCGGATGGTTTCCAAATGGTAACCTGAGTTTTGTCTGCTCTTCATGGAAAGGAGCGTTGAGCCATCCTGACTTCCAGGTCAGATTCGTCTCAAATCGTCTACAGCTGATTTCATTCATTTAATTTCAAAATTCATTTGTTTCTGAGGGGCATTTTAAAAGGCCATCATCCAAAAGACAAATGCAGATAAACGCCGTTGGGTCAAAAGAAGTATGACGCATCACCTAAGCCCTGCGTGATGGATTCAGAGAGAGATGAGTGAATTGACCGATCACGTTGAGTTTAGAGGAGTCAGGCCAAAGGAAAGAGTCCTTGGCCTTCACAGGACCAAACCGCCTCCAGAGAGCGTAGGTAAAGGTAATAAAAAGCTCAGTAGAGACAGAATAATAGCAAGCTGGTCGTGATTTTGGAGCAATGAGGAGACTCATGTTGTCTTCAACAGGCCTCTTGTTTTGAAAACAATGTCATTTTCTTCTTCCAGACAATGTAAAGCACTTGAATCAAAGTTCAAATTGCCTCCTGGAGATGATGGCCTCACCATTCTGACCTCCACACACCCGTCTGTCACCCATTTTGCAGGAACACCTCTTAGTCTCACTCACAGGCACGACTTCCATAAAAAATGGTCTCCATCATCACCAAGGACGACAGACCAATATGTTGGCCGCTGCTCTCAGTGGAGAGAAGCATCAGTGCCTCAATGACCCATAACAATACCCTGTGAAAAACACTGAAAGCTGAAGGCAACGTCATTCAGAGGGGGCAGACTCCCTCCAAAGCTCTTATTACATTTTTACATTAAATCTAAACCCGGCTGTCGGAGGAGCTTTTGGTCTTGCAGCCAGACATTGTTCAGAAGAGAATGAAAGATGGTGGCGGTGAGGGAAACTGTGGCTGTCACAAGAAAAGAAAAAGCAGCAGAAATGAAGCGAGCATTTCACCATCATCTCAGCTGAGTGGGTCTTCACTCCAGGCACTCTCAGGTGAAGGTATTCAACATTTCACAAAGAGGAGGACCCACTCTGAACAGTATGAGCCCGATCTAGAGTGTTTTCACTGAGCGGTTTATGCCGTATACCTTTTCTGACCTGACATCTAACTGAACACAACATGTCTAAAACCAACTTTACTGAGCAGCACACAGACAACTGAGGTGTTTTGTTTATATTTGTCTTATTTAGATGGCAACGTTGTTGTAAATAATATAATTGTAAATCAAGCAAACATTTTCACAGAGGGAACACCGACTTGGTCGTATCACTATGCCGGTGTTAGCATAACATTAGCTTGTTATGCTAACTGAGAGTCGGAGTGCGGAAAATGGCTCGATAGCAATGAGCAGAGTCTTGGGACACAAGGGTATCACTGACTATATTTGAACTGACTTATCCACACTAAAACAAGACGAAAATACAGCAACAGACTAAACAAAAAAACACCACAAAAAGCACTGAAAGAGCAGATTCCGCCACTATCAGAGGCGCCTTTGTGCTCCTTCTTGCTGTGTTACTTGTGAACAAACTAACATCCCGAACCGAGCAACTACTTAGATGGCGGCTAGCCACGGTGAATGTCTTTTGTTTTCAATACTTTTCCCCCTTCAGTTGGTGCTTTAGTTCTGTCCCTTTTTGTTTTTGGACTTTTCTTTACTGAGATATTTGTCTTGTATTATTGATGTCCATGAACTGGGATTTTGGACTGGATATTTTATAGTAATTTGAGTTACTATCCTTGTACGGAATCTATTAAAACTTCATCAGAATTCATCATCATCATCATCGTCACGATGAGGCCAAAATTCATGAGTGTGGAAAAAGAAGTCTGGACAAGACGCAGAGACACAAATTGCTGTATGTGAGTTTCTTTGAATCTGTGAGGCCTTTTACTTTTTGTACAGTAAGCAGCGGCAGCAGAGCCAAAAAGACAAACAGAATGTATTGCCTGCGCTGACGAGGGATCGTGCTCGGAGGAGCAGGGGAAGTTGTTAATGGTATGTCACTGACGGGGAGGAGAGGTCAGACCAAACAACTGCAGCACCTCACAATAAACACGCTCGCCCAGAACAACAAAGCCTGCTGGATGTCATCATTTAAGCGCGAGAGGAATAAATTCACTGGTGGCCACTACACCCAGAGCTGGACCTGCTCGTGTAGGGAAGAAAAAACAACAACACAAAACTCCATAAATAAACTTGCTCACTGGCCTTTTGTAGCCATCCTTTCATCAACCCTTGTGTTGGCATCGGGAATGAAGAATAGCAATGTAAAAAAAGAAGAATAAAAGGGATCCAACTTATTCCCTCCCCTGCTGCATCATTAACTATGGACCTCAATTCAAACAACCGCTACAAAGAAAAGGAAAGGAAAAGCTGTACACACGACTATCGTGGACATCAAACATAACCGTTAGCAATATTGCGTGTTCGCGGAATGAAGCTTCGCTTGTTAGCAGTTCGGTGCGGAAACCAACGGAACTGTCCTCCCCAAAGGACAGTACATTCACAGTCACTAACCAGGTTCAATTACTTTTACCTCCTTTGACTGATAAAGCATTTAAATAATAATTATCCATCTGGCGGATTTCTCTCATTAGTACGTTTGCCTTCACAGACGGAAAGAATGTGATAAGACCGGAGTACGGTTTCATACAGAAACTGAGGACGCCCTCAATTGGGCGAACCAAGCAGCTGCTTGTACCTATAGAAGTGATCGCATGTCATGTGAAAATATCACCTTATGTCATTTTTCCTCTCCTAGAAACCACTGTCAGGTTGAATAAAGACACATTTGATCTCACACGAGAACCAAAAAAATCTTTTAGAATTTCTAGTTTTGCATCATTTGATCCCAAGAAATAAAAAGGGATTGTACTTGTTTTAAGTAGCACTGGTTCTGGTCCGACCTGGATTAAATCAGCCAGGATGATGGTTCTTACTTTAAAGAGCGAGGCGACAAAATATGGAACAAATGTTTCCCTTCTTCTTTTTCTTCTTCTGCCGCTTATTCCAGGTCGGGTCGCGGAGGCAGCATTCGGAGCAGGGAAGCCCAAACTTCCGCACAAACCTCCTCCAGCTCCTCCCGGGGGATCCCGAGGCGTTCCCAGGCCAGACTGGAGACGTAATCTCTCCAGCGAGTCCTGGGTCTTCCCCGGGGTCTCCTCCCAGTAGGGCATGCCCGGAACACCTCCCCAGGGAGGCGTCCAGGGGGCATCCGGATCAGATGCCTGATCCACCTCAGCTGGTTCCTCTCGATGTGGAGGAGCAGCGGCTCCCCCCCGAGCTCCTCCCGGATGACCGAACTCCTCACCCTATCTCTAAGGGTGCGCCCAGCCACCCTGCGGAGGAAACTCATCTCAGCCGCTTGTATCCCTGAATGTTTCCCTTATTAGTTTTAAAAGAGAGACTTCATTTACACGTCAAATTCAGGATGTTTCAAGGGACAGGCTGCAACCCTAAATGCAAGAGACTTTTGGTCGAACAGATGGCTCAAACAGGAAAATACCAGGATGACTCGTTGAGTGGAAGCCACCAACAGGGGTCTGTTTCGAGAAGCACGAGTGGGTGGTCCAACTGTGAATTCTCATACTCAAAAGTTTTTGGTTTCAGGTGTGAAGGGTTTGATTTATCCATCCTGAATCAAAATGATTTTAAAAAAGCAATGGAATATAGGCAACGATTCATCATGCCAACAAGTGAAACAGCATCGCTCCTTCAGTTCCTGGTCAGAGTTGCGATCATAAAAGTTCCTAGTTTAAACTTTAATTTTGACTTTAGAAGCTTTTAAATGTTAACCAATCAAATCCTTGGAAAGAGACGACAAGGACACTCTTTCATCCTTTCCTCTTGGCTGTCCCCTTGTTGTGCCAACCTCCCTGCTCAATCTAGTGTTTAAGTGAGACGGATGATCTGTAATTTCAAACTTATTTTCTGAAATACACAGAAACGCTTGTGCCTAAACAGGTACTCCTCCGGGATGATGCAACAGTCAGTCGGACAGAGAGTATCAATGCTTCAACAGGGGAAACATTTGACTAAGACGGATGTGTGGAATTTATTCTTTTACATGAAGTGAATTGAACGAGGAAACTTTTTTTTTAAGAGCAAAAGAAAATTTCAAATAAGTCATGGTATGAGCCAGTGTGTGCCGCCGGATGAGTCATACTTTATTTTGTTTTTTTTTGCTGTCTTTGTCTTTTCTTTTTGTAAATTGATGTTTACATCCTTCTTTCGGTTCCAACTGGCAACCGAAACAGCTGTCAGTGATTTATTTGCCTCTAAAAGTTTTCGGAATATGCTCCTTCCTCAGTGTCGGCGTTGATATATGTGTATTTGGTTACACTGGAAGCCAGATGGGATGCGTGTCTGTCAGCGCAGACTGAAGTATTTTGTGACACAACAACAGATATTTTCTGCATTTGACAATCAAGTCACAGTCAACACAGTCAAGACACAAGTCAATAAAACGCAATTGTGCCGTGAAAAATAAGTGCAACTGCTGCGGAAAGAGAGAGATTTGCCTCTTGAGGAGAAATCTTCGTTTTATTTTGTTAAATTTTAAACTCATTAGTTTGATTTTAAACTCGCCCAACAGCCTTGTTCTCTGCACCTTGGACTCTGCCTCAGCTACCGTTCCTGGCTGCCTGCCACGGTTAAGCACTGCCAGTGGCTCAAAATATTTGTACCCACTTCAAAAGGATCAGAAAATACCAAAGAAACACAACATTTTTAAGGGGACTATTAGGACCGAGTAAACAGAAAACAACTATGAATTAAATGAAATTCCAGATGAATCATTTCTGTATACGGATTTTTAAATGACGACTTGTGCTCAATTTAATGAGATGTTTTTTGAGATATCCCCTGCACATCATTGGCCGAATATGAGTACTGACAAGTGAGTACTTGCTGATACCAAGTAATTAATAAATCCATAAAACCATTTTGAGTGATGATTTGTTATTTTTACCATCACATCCCCTGAATAACGTAATCTCTACATATGATAATATGAGATCCTGGTGCTGCCTGCTAGTTTACATAGGCGGCTCCCTTGTTTATCTCAGGGGTTACATACCAGCACCACACGCTAAAATCCGCTGAAGCAGCAGCACCATAATGTAACCCCTGGTTACCCACACATGCCCGATACAGCTTCATCTTAAAACCCTTAAATATGCACATTAGCCATCTATCCATCCATCCATCCATCCAGCCTTGTCCACTTATCTATTGCAGGGTCACGGGGGCAGTAGCTTCAAAAGGTCTTAGCAAATGCCAAATTCTCCGGATACAATCCCTCCACCTGGTCCAGGGTCGACCCCTCTGTCTCCTGCCACCTGGCTGGGCCTGAAACACCTCCGAAGTGAAGCGCCTACTGGGGCATCTTCATGAGATGCCCGAACCACATCAACTGACAAATGTGGAGAAGTAGCTGCTCTACTCTGAGTCTCTCCCGGGTGAAAGAGGAGAAAAGCCAACTCATCCACTTGTCCCGTATCTGGGGCATTACCTTGTTATAGAAATCAAAAGAAATGAAAAACATGGCAGACCTAACAGATGACCGTTCTGGAGAAAAAAACAACAACAATGGACTCCAACTGCTCGTAAGGCTCAATAGAACCCTAACTGCTAAAGTTGCCACAAGTCAGTTGTGTCAATAGGTGGGTGCAGGAGAAATCTTTTCCACTATTTGCAGCTACAGCACAAACTTCTGCAAGAGGAGAATGTGATGTTTCAGTTGCAACTGCAGCCTCAAAACCTCCAGCCTCCAAATCAACCCCAGAACAGTGCTCCTTGCGAGTGTCAGTCAGTAACATCGTGCGGCACATACGCTATACTACCAGAGCGACTTGTTCATATGCCAGTCAATGGTGCATTACCCACAGTTTTTATTTTATTTACCTTTTATTTGCAATACTCCCACTCCATTTTGGTGAACTGCATTCATGTTTTATTCCTGCAAATTTGTTGTTTAAATTCCCTTTCAGATTTGTGATACATTTCTTGTTGTGTATATTTGCTTTGTTTTATATTGTATATCACCGTCCAACCTAAATGTATTGGGATCCAAGTTTCAGTCCTTGAACCATGTTTGCAACTGGCCAAAAAAGGGTTTTCTCCACACCATGCAGCACAAGAGGTCAGTAATCTTGCTTGAACCATTTCCTCAGGATGAGTCCTGGAAATCTTTTGATCCGGGGATGATGATGAACAGAGAGATCAACAAAAGAGAGATGGTTTACATTATGACTGTTAGCATTAAACTCCTCTTCATCAAGATGCAAAATAAAGACATCAAAACTATCTATAACATCGAGCTGGTTTTGAGGAGGAGAAAGAAACGTCGAGGGTGTTGATGTTGGGCAAAACCAGCAGACTGTTGATGAACACACGTACTTCAGGTTGTGCGAAGTAGCTGCACACTGATAAGGTCTTGGGCAGCACTTGAGTACAAGTGAGTTCCGTCCTCAGCCATTCAACCTCCCATGGTGATATGACAGAGAGAAATTCAGCGGAAGATAAAGCGTGGGGAAGTTCATGGCAGGTGAGAGGCAGATGTGTGGGGATATCAAAAAGTGCAGTCACACATCGATGCAAACATGGTAAAGATGTGAGCTACGGAGTTTTCATTATTCATAGACATCAGAATGAAACACATTTGAACCCACGCAAGTTATTTATTAGTTTACATGCCAAGAGGCTTCGATGGTGTCTTTTTTTCTTTCAGCTTTTCGCTGAAGGTTCATTTGCCTTTCAAAAATTCAGCATTCAGATTCCGCTCTGACAATTCAATGGCAATTTAAAGCAGTTTCATCTTTTTTTTTTCTCCCAGTCCCAGGGTCAAGTTCAGGTTTTAATGCATCAGGGATCACAAAAGTGTGTTTAGTGCGGTTTCAAGCTTCAATCTGATCCATAAAATTTAAATAAACAAAATCACTGTTTTCCTACGTATGGTCAAAGTGGTCAAACTCGAGAATGAAATCAAATATGAAGATAACTTGAGAAAAAATATCCTCATCGTTTCATTTTGTCTCAGAAGAGGCAGATGCTGTAGGGAAATAAAACTCTCTCGTGGCACAAAAAAGAAGATGAATGGCTAAATGAATAGTTTTATTGAAGCTTTTTAATCTAAACATCCATTGAAGTTTGCGTTGTCCCTCACACTCTTGTCGCCTGCAGAACACGCATTCAGCATTCCTCAGATGATGCAACAAAAAGACACTTTTTTTTTTTTGTTAAACTGAATGGAACACAGGGAAATCAATAATCCCTACTGAAGAAGCCATCCTGAAGTTACAGCGAATATATCAAGGCTTTTGACTGCTTTCATTTCTCTGGTGTTTCATCATGGATTTACAGTAGATTCTCACAGTTTTAACATTCCTACTCAGGTATCTCTCACATACAGTTTAATTGCTGCATATTACAACACGACTTACGGAATGGCCTCAGCTTAACTAATAGCAAAATAGCACCTGAAAACTTAGTGTCTGCACCATTAGGTCATGCCCAGCTACTTTCAAGTTATTTGCCTGGAGTTAGGAAGCAGCTTTGTATAGACTCACCCCTTAGTTGTCCCACAATTGGCAATATTTTTAGACTAAAGTAACCACATATGCAGTGTCCTTATTTGTTATTCTTTCATTTATTACCAGTGGTTTTTCCATTATTCACAAAATGTATTTTGAATAACCTTCAAATATCTCAATAATTATATATAATAATCTGACTACCATTTTAAAAAACACATTCATAGTGCTTGTAAACAAGCCTTGCACTTAGTAAAACCTCTCAGTTTGATGTGTTCCTTTATTTGCCAACACAACAAGAGAACAAATTCTAGAAACTAGATCATCCATGTTGTTCACTCACCCTGCTCAGTAGGGTTGAAGCAACAATATTCCCACTCTGCTGCTATGGCTTTTGGCTGTGTAATTCTCTTTTCTTCCCCCTTATTTCGACAAAACCATGTGTTTCTCTGTCCACGTCTCGCTACTTACTGACTCCTGGCTCAACTCTGCTTTCATCGTGTGACGACTGACTCTGGCTTGGCCAACAAGAGGGTTCACTTGGTTCATTACTCTGTGTGTGAAAGCACCTGGTGATGCGTCTAAGACCCATGCTGAGTGAATCCTCTCAGCGGGCGAAGATCGGCTGAAGCAGTGTTCAAAGTCGGGAGACGAAAAACATCATACGTGCAAACATGCAAATGGTAATTAATGGAGGCCTGCAAAATGACTGAGTTCATTTTTCATCATTGTTTACTAAACGGACTTATTGTTTATCGGCCAACACATATAGCATCTTCAATATATTATTTGTCACCATGGAGTGACCAAACAATTCAGGTGCTCTATCAGCTGTGCAGTGTGGGCTCCAGTTTTGTGCCCTATTTTACATGGGCTTGTTGATCCTACTTTGTGGGGAAACAATTCTTGACAAAACACTATCCTTGTGAGGACCAAATGACTTTGTGGGGGACCCCACCAGGTTAGGCTCAATTTGAGGATGAAGACTTCAAAATAACTGGGTCATTGAAATCAGGTTTAAGTTTGGTTCAGAGTCATGATTGAGATTAGCCGTTTAGTTTGGATGGTTAAGTTTAAGGTTAGGGTTTAGGGCTGGGCAAAGCATTTTGGCATTGAGAAACCTCACAATGTCCCAAAAGGATAGAAATACAAACGTGTGTGAGTGTGTGTTAATAGCACACACACATGGTTTGCACGCAATATACTTGTGCAAAATGTTTGACACACATTTGAAAAAGTTGGATTGGTAAGTGGTGCAAAATTGCACATGGATTTGACCAAGGCACGCGCACAAGTTGTGCGATGAATGCTTAGCATGTTTAGCATCTATGCACCTAGTATGAACCGTTGAAATGGGAAGTAAGCCTTAACTGTACTGCATGAAATCAAGTAGCACTAAGTAGTTCGCACCTGTATATAATCTTTTGAGTTATTTTGAGAGAATTTATCAGTGTAAACAAAGGGTCAGATGTGTAAGTGGCAAAACAACAATAGCAAATACCTAGTCCGACACTGACAAGGCAAAACTAAACTGCGGGAAACAAAGCTTGTGTATATCCTCACCTTGAGCGAAACTAGTTAAACTAATCTGCAAAACTTTACGGAGGACCTACTTATTTCCCCACGTAGACGAGAATATAAGTTCCTTCACTTCTTTGTTCCCCCACGTATAACTTGATGACCTGCTGCCGGCTTGGTAGAAAGAACAGTCCTCGGGGAAATACAGCAGCATATGGAAATGAATCTCATATAGCGGGACGGGACCATACTGTATATGACAAATTGCTGTTTCCTTGACATCCCGCCTGTGAAGTTCTATCATTATGTTGCTGTAATGAACCTTAAAAAAGACTAAGCATCTTTCTACTTAGCTGCGTACAAGAAAAGAACATGTCATCCCACTTGAAACCAGAAGACGGAACTTTCAGGGAGAGAATGTTGCATGGATCTGCTTGAACTGAACGATGAGCGAAGTTGTGAACTAATTGAGTGCTTCGCTATAATGGAAGGTGAAGAGAAATCCCAGAGAATCGTTTAGCTGGTGTTAATGGAGAGCAAAATGTTTCTTAAGCAGGAGAATAATCAACATGTGGTGAATATACCGCAAGGATCTTCCGACTCTCACGCGCTTGTGTCTTGGACTGAAACATGATCATTAAATCCAATGAGGGGAAACACATTTAAAAGAGTTTTGTAAAAGTTTTTGGGTTCCCACACACATGCTCGATTTGCACCAATGAGGCATAAAGTGAGGTGTTTGAAGAGGAGGAAATGACTGCTGAAAGGAAACAAAAGAAAGCGCTGATGTGAAGCGGTAACATCGCCCGACTATGTTCTTTGGTTCTACAGAGCACGGAATCAGACACACTCCTGCTTAATGGCCCTGGCTTCACCTCGTGTTTTACAAGCTCAATTGGTCCCAGCGGTCTGGTAAATCATCGCTATACTGAGTTGATGCACTGCTGCCATTTCCGTGATTTTCTTAAGCGCAGCAGACATTTCCACATGCCAGCACAAATATTTTAGGATTCTTTTGCTCGCTTTTCTGTTCATCTTGAGGATCCCAGCTTGAGGTTTTCTGAGAGCGACTAAATAGTTGAGTTAAATCCACAAAGAGGGGGAGAAAAACATCCATGCTCTACATGTGGTGCGGTTTTTGAAAAGGTTACCGCTGACAGCTTCGTGAGCCCGCGATTCTGAGGCTAAAAGCTTTACGGTAGTGCAAACATGTTTGCTTTTAAATATGCTCAACAAAGAACAATAAACCCCCCTGAGGCAGCAGTGGCTCAGTTGGCAAGTCAAACAAGTTTGTTTCCGAATGGGCCGCACACAACGTTGCACATGGCACCGACCAATCACCACCCTCAATAACTCACATCGCCCAACCTCATTGGTGAATAAGCATCAGAATCACCATCAGATTTATTGAGCTTGAAAAAAGAAAAAGAGTAAAAAATAAATACATAAATTAAATAAAAATAAATAAGCAAAAAATAATATAAAATAAATAATTGTATTTTATCAATATTTCAGTTCAGCAAAACATTTCTCTCACACAACAGATTCTAGGGCAGCACGCTTGCTTGTTCACGTTCATTGTGACTTGTTCTTTACTCACCGAGTACAGCAAAGTCATTCCAATATTGTCTCAGCAATCTTGCTCTGCGTGAATTGTAATTTGCTTAATTCCAAACACATTCCAAACAGTAAGCTATTTCCCATTAATCGCATTGTTACGCTCCGTTTACCGTCATTTCCTAATATATGTTTTCAAAGAAAAAACATTTTCACACATTCATGTTACGTAAAGTACCCATCACAAATGTATTTTTAAAGACACCCCAGGTTTAATGTTTACTTACACTCTTTTATAGCACCATAGTATATAGTTCCTCGGGTGAAATGTACATTTATTTGGCATATTTGTTGTGAATGAATTTTTATGGCTACACTTTGGATTTAGGAACATACATCATGATAAATAAAGTAATTATTCATGTGTTTATAACCAGCATACTAATCGATACAAAGTACTGATAAGCATCTTGTTAGGAATGATATTGTACCTAGGAATGGTCACTGAAACTCACTCTAAGCAACAATGTTATTACTGGTTATTACTGGTTATTAGTATATATATATATATATATATATATATATATATATATATATATATATATATATATATAGTTACAAATAGTAAATAGCAAAAAAATAGGTAGATATTATCCCAAGAAGTGAAGGTAAAGTGGCACAGTATTTTGTTTCTGCTTTCTGTTTTGTTGGTTTTGCATTTTAGAACAAAATGATGAACTGAAATAAAAAAACATTCGACATTTTATTGTGAATAATATATTGTATAAATTGGAATAAAAGAAAGAGCATTTTTCTCCTCTTTATTTGCCCTCCTTTATTGAAGTGTTTTCAATAAACTAGGTTTGAAGGCCCCTCATGTCTGTGCCAGCACATAGTGTCACCCTTCGGAAATGGCTTTGGATTGATGAAACGGAATGAAGGAGAACTGGCTGGTTGACGTTTAGCTGAAAACCTGAAAAGAAATCAGTTTCTTGAAATCTCGGCTTAAATCTTGGGGAATCAAGACCAACTTTAATGATGTGTAATTAAGGCCTAAACAAATTTCTCCCAGCGGATATGATGAATGGTGAACTTATTACAGGCTATGGCACCCAGGGGAGTAATGCATTCATACTCATCTCATGCCTGTCAGCCTGGGGGCTTCTTTGCTGCTCAAATGCCTCCATGTTAAGGGAAAGAGTCCACAGCAGAGTCATGGGAGTTCGAACTAGAGGCCTTATCAATTACCCACGCAGTTGCTTGTAAAGTCCAATGACAACTGAGGAAAAAAAACAACACACACAAAAGCAATATTTCCCATCACGTTTCATAGAAATAGGCAGGCGTCCGTCTGCTGTACATGACTGAGTATAACTAGAGGAGCCAATGACTCCATCTTGTTTCACCCAAATAACCAATAGATGCGCCCGCAGATAATAGCAAGCCATAAAAACACACGTTCCGGGAAAGCGAGCGAACGTGTTGTGCATTTGCCACTCGTGTGTGTTTGTGTGAGTGGATGCGGGAAAGCCAGGCAACATCAAAGACATGCGAGGACATCAGCCGACAACTTTTGCAGCTTTACATTCCATATAATGATTATGTTTCACTGGTGTATGACAAAGCACCACTTTTGGCATGGCGGTTGCATTAATTGCTGGCGCGTAAGCAGCTCCATTACCTCCGCTGGGCGGAGTTGAAAGCATGCAAATACAAGAGAGCCTCTCCAATCTTTCACCGAGCAGACAAACTGGAGTCAGTGGCATTGACAAACGATAATGTCAGAAGTGAAGCCGTGATGGATGAGCACCAGTGGCTCCGGAACACTGAATGGTTTCTCACATGGAGACCGCGGCTCGGATTTACTTACTTGATCACATTTGTGAGATGGGGCCATCTGATCCCACAAACTGTGTAAGTGTAGTAAGCGGCCATCTTTACTGATACAATAAAAAAGGTTGAGTCCATGATAATAGATGTCTCCGTCCTATTTTGAGGAACAAATTCGGCAAAAGGTATTTATTATCGTGACCAAATGTGACCATTTAGATAATAATAATAATAATAATAATAATGTATCTTAAGTTATATGTTGCACACAATAAAATATCGAAACAATATTATTCATCTATTGAAAACATCAGTACTTATTACTTATTATATTTATTCTAAAATAAACTGTTTTTGAAACAAGATCTATGTGTCATTTCAATACTGTGTATATATATATATATATATATAGGGTGGGATTTGATTAAAAAATAGAATCTAGTTAATTTGAGAATTGGTGATTAATAATTTGAATGAATGGCAGTTTAATGGTATGAGAATATTTGCCACAAGAAGCCACATTTTTCAATTTGAATGAATTTGGCATATTGCTGAATCAAATGATGGACCCACACATACATTTAAAAAACAAAATATTGCTTGTTTTGCATCAGTTTGACAATAGCACAATAAATCACGATGGTGGCTACATTCAAGTTATATCACCTTATTTAAACTAAAGCGCTTTTAATAACTTGAAAATAGTTAAGACTTTGAATTTTATACGAATTTCAAGTTCAACATTCCGAGTAGTGGAAACCCTGGCCATTGTTTAGCGAAAAACATCCCTGAACCAAAGCAAACAGATGCATTTGTTTTCTTTTGTTCAGGGATTCCTCCATGTTTGTTGTTGTTATCATCCTAGCTGCCACGTGTCTTGTGCATCAGTGTGGTCAGTATATAAATATATATATATGTATATATATATATATACATATATATATATATATATATATTGGCATTCAGATTTATCTATATATTTTTCCGCTAGTTTGCAATTGACACAGTGTCTATTTTACTTTTTTGAAAGTAAATTTTGCGCTTCGGCCCAGAGTTCTAAAACTTTTTATTTTTTTTTTTTTCCTAATAAAAACGAAAAATGCAATAATGTATATCAACTCTGTCATGGCCCAATTGCAAGGACATGAATAACAGCAGTTCAGCCAAGTGTCCAAATCTTCATATATTATGAGCGCTCTGTGAACATCGACTCTCCACAAATCGATGCATAATTTAAAAACACTATAAATTTGACTTAATTGTGTAATCATTTAATTATGCTCTGGCTACAGACGGTGACTATTGATTCAGCTGTTGTGATTCAGCGAGCCAACAAACCTAATCATCCAGGGGAAGCAGCTCAACTTTTGACCCGCAGTTCTTCTTTTGCTCCACAACAACGAGGAAAATGAAAACCAACAAGATATATGGCACATTTTATGCCAGGGGCAACACAAAGTTCTGTACAGAGAACTACAGAAACAAGAGGATAAAGAGCCGACAAAACACTTTGAGACGAAAGGAGCTAACTGGGAAAAAGGTGATGATGTTTGTAATAAACTCTCAACTGGAGAAATCATTTTTGTTTCTAAAACATACTGTCCCTTAAAGTTTGTCATAGATGTTACGTATTTATGGGTCTCATAACCAATGTGCTTTACATGCACACTCACGCACACTTGAAACCTGGACAGACCCAAACAAGACCAAAAATAGTGCAGGAAAACAATAAGAGTCATGTAAAGCCTGTTCAAAATGGGCTTCATAAACAATCAGAGCTCACTTCACATTTCTACCTCAAAGCTCAACCTTCCACACGTTCTCCTGGGGTAAAACCAAGACTAAAGAATTGCCACAGCAGGTCCGCCAGCAGGTTGGTACGCCATAATCCACAGAGACGTGCTGACAAAAGGCCTTCATCTCACACCTATAAAGCATTACACACGTGACACAGAAGTCAGCTGTGTTTCATGTTGACATATTTGTGTCATGGCTGTCTATGGGATCAGACCCAGTCGCAGAATTGTTGCAGGCTGACAGAAGGCTCGGGAGATCGAGAGTAGCTTAAACAAGGTGTATTTAGACAATCACACGAGAACTCAAATGACGAACAGGAACGGAGAAACAAGGACGCCGAGAGAGTGTTTACTGTGAGGACGCAAAGCAACCCCCTGGCAGCGCAGACTGGAACCCAGGTGTAGAAATCAGTGGAGTCTGATGAGTAGAATGGGATCCAGCTGCGCTGCTGTGAAGCTGGGGAGAAACAAGGAAAAGGAAACGACACACAGGAACACAGAGGCAACAACTAAATAAAAGCACGAAAGAAAACATGGAACATGACGATTTAGTGTGCCATTGTAGCATGTTCTGCCTTTCACAGCGTTTCCTGATGTCGTAGGCAGAGTGTCACATAAAAGAACATTGGTGGTCGGGGTACAGGCTAAGCCATGGTCATAGCCTCACACTGGTCTGCATCCATCGTAGCCCCAAACCCACCGTTCGAACGTTATTCCGGAGGGGAAACATTGGACCCCTTTAAACACACATGTATCTACGAGCAACCTATACAGATGTGATCATCCCATTGAGTGGTTTTCAGAGTACATATCACACATTCATATGGCTCCTATTCTTCCTATTTGCTTATTACGAAGGCTCCCACGAGCCTAGTTGGTTCAAAATGTTATAACCATCCTTTTCATGAGTCTATGGTTGGGATTAGGATAAGGATGGGAGGCTGTGTAAGCCTCTACTGATAGCAAGTTCATCACACTTTTGGGATCAGTAGTGACATATACAACCTCAGTTAGCCATCAGTTTCAGTCAGGAGGATCTTTGTTTTATAACCATATGATATTATCTAGCGACGGTATTAACAAAAAAACACGAGTTTTGCAACCCATAATTCATTGCAGCGAGACAAAACTTATCCCTCTCACATTGAATGGTGTGATCGCTGCCTACTCTACCAACGTGGAGGCACAGCAGGAGCCCACTGGCCCATTTGAATGGGCGGGGCACACGATAAAAACCACCCATTAAATGGAATGATTTTGTCTGTATCCGGTGTGATGGTTGATGTGTGGTGTCATAGGAGGTAGAATGCATTGGAACAGTGGTAGCTCTACTTCAAGCCTCTACCGAGTAAAGGACCTTCTCAGTCAAACATGAAGGGAGAGTACAGCCACCCTTTGAAGAAAAGGGTGAAGGTGCTCAAATTTGAGATCTTTTTCTTTCACTCAACACCCAAATCTTGTACCCACAGTTCAGTGCAGGAATCAATGAGTAGCGCATACCCCACCATGGCAGACCGATGACTGATCCAGACTATCATCTCCAATCCCATCCTTCCAGCTGAAAACAATGGTCTCAGATTAAAAGGACTGATCTTTGGAGTGGCAGTTGCTTGTGGCAACTAACCCAACCAACAGCCATGCAATCTGTCTCCAAAGAAACACGGCCAACTGACCTTGTTTGTTTGATGTGTCCTTCTGATGTTTCAGTGTCTTGATTTGCAAAATAAAATATTTGTTCTACCCAGGGAAATTACATCTGAATTACAAAAAATAATACTCCATGATTGGAAACCAAAAGCAGAAGAATAAGCTGGCCACCCAAATGTTGTGCTGATGGGCTGAATTGCTAGCAGACTGAATGATTGGGATTTCATAGAGGAAGTAAAGAGAAACCTGAGCGATGGGATGTGTGCGTAAATACTTGTTTGCTGGAAGAGAACCATTGTGCAGAATTACAGTATTTACCAAAATGCTACAAACTTCAGAATTGGATCTGAGCACTTGGATTTAAACCTGCAAGTAAAAGGGGGAAATGAAGTCTTTACATAATTGCAAACATACAGTGTATATAACCAGTACAAACGGAATTCATGCACCAAAAGTCTTTGAACGTCAGTGTGCGTGTAATCCTCCGGGATTTGTGCAGAGAACAACACCAAGGCGTTCCACTTTGCTTCCTGTGATCAGAACTGTTAAACAAAAGCTTTTGAGTGCCCGGCAAATACAAGGCCAGGAATCTTGAAAAAGGCAGTTGTTTGGACACTGAGCCTTGCATTTTATTGTTTCTCTTAAATACAACATTAGCACATGCAGCATGTACTTTCAGAATAAAATTCCTCTGGAGTAACTCCGTGGCATCTGAAATATGTGTGACTGTCCATTCCGTTTCTCGCTCTTACTCAACCTTGAAGAACATCCTTTCAGAATCATCTTGAATGTCATTCACAATGGCTGCACACGGAATGGAGAAGTACACAATGGGCCACACGTCGCAAAAAACGAGTGGCTCATTTTTTAAATATCTTCGACCCATGTCCACCATATGCAGTTTAATCAAAAACTGAAGACTATAACTAACAGTATGAGTGTATAATTTTTTTGTGTGCGATGTATGTGAGTTTCCTTTTTTTAAATGCAAAGAGGGATCAGTGAAAAGGAACTCGTGACAAATTCGATGACTTTTTTGTAGAGATCTTGTGAAAAGCACTCAGAGGCGTCAGTCCCACTCAGTGAAGTGTGACTGCGCCGCTCCGTCAGCCGTAGGGCTGAACGATCTTTGGAAAAGGGGAAATTACGATTTTTGTGGACGACGTTGCTATTTTCGATTTCATTGACAGTCTTCTTCAAATGAAGCATCTGCGTCACTTATTATATATTGTACCGTAACATTCACAAAACATTGGACCTACAACATTTCATTGTTTGTATCATTGTTTATAAGGAAAAAAATTAATAAAAAAGAGCAGTAACTGGAGTGAGTTATACAAATTGTTGCTACGTACAGGCCGTAAATGGGCGCTTGACCTCGGTTGTGGGGGCGGGGTTCCATTTTTATGCTTTGTTTACATCTGAGACGATGAGATGTCAAACCCATGTCTCTCTTTCGCTCTTCCTGTGCTGCTGAGAGATGAAAGGCCCCAGTCGACAGTCAATGACCAGTGTGTGCAACACCACTCCATTTCCAGACAGTGAATGAATGGCACATGCGTAAAAATATATTACATTGAGGAGATGACGCCATTTATGTCATGATTTTGCTTTTATTTTGTCCCTTGAGTCCTGGTTTGTTTTCTTCCTGTTCCTGTGGCACACGGCTGGAGCCAATCAACCCCTGATCACCTGAGTACAAGAACACCTGGACTCCAGCAACGTGTGCCAGATCGACTCCTTTGTTCCCCGTGATTTAAGTTTGTTTTGTTTCTCCCGGTTCGGTGACGCTTTCTGTTGTGGTTTTCTTGTTGTTTTTGACTTGCTCCTGCCTCCTGTGACTTTCACCACTGCACTTGAGTCCCACTCCGCGTCTTGACCCGTAACAATTTAGCCTCATTTAGGACAGGCAAAAGCAACTTTTCTTACTGAGGAGTTGGCAACAGTATTGTGTTCCGTTGAAAGACAATTGAATGCGTTTTTTGAGGAATTCCTGTCTTTTCTTTGTACTCTGAGACTAGCTACTACTAGTGATGTAAGCAAGTTATAAGTACAGTAGCTGTAAGCTTATTTAGCCAGTTGCAGTATTTCTTCTCAGCCAGCTGGATAAGAATGGAATGAAAAAAAAACAAAAAACTGAATTAATCAGAATGAATGGCGCAATTCAGTGCCTTTGTTGATTCGGGAGACAACAGACGTTGGCTCCAGCACAATCGTCTTTGCTTAAGGTCAAGAGTCATGCTGTTCTCTCTTCTCCCATCTCCGATAGGTTTCCCCCGCCTGCGCTGCAGACGCAGCATCTGTGTCTTATTATGCCAACAAGAGCAGTCGCAGCATTCTATTCCAAATGGAAGTTTACTTCTCAAAGCACTTTGCATATTCCCATGAAGCCCGTTGAAGAATCCCTGCAGCCGCGGCACGTCCAATCAGAACACGCCTAATAACATTCACTGGCGGTAATCAGAAGGATATGTTGCAATCACTGCGACACAGCAAGAGTCCTGCTCCAATGAAGCAGCAGGACGTCCAGCTATTGCACAGCAAGACGCTCACCCTCCACAGTGGAAATCAATGTTTTTGACTCACTTATTAATAAACATGGCCAATTAAGTTGCAAGAACTATTTGACAACACTTTGAATCAAGTTACTCTTAAACAACACGCCAGCTTTACATTTGTTTAAACACGTCCCGGCGTTTACAGTGCGATGCAGCGCTATACATTGCTATTTGTTTGTGGTTAATACCACGGTTGTCGTCGTGTAAAAAGCTATGCCCCCGCAAACATGCAGACATTCACATGCTCACCAGCCTTCACGAGTAGTCATTTATTTTCATAATATTTCCATGAGCAAGTCATTAAAATTGTCTATATTTTTGCATCTATACACACACAACTTTGTTGTCATCTGACTCCTACTGAGAAGCTGCCTTTCATTAAACTTCATTTGCCATTAAATGGAGTGAAAACCAAGGTTTCCTTTTTATATCCTGAGGTCTGTGTTTTAAGAGTTATCTGCTGTGTTAGTTTGGCGACTTGTCACCTTATGTACTAAAGTGTGAAAGAACGTTCCATCCATATAGGAGTAATAAGTACAGATTTTCATACAACAACAGGTTCATGAAATCCTCTATGGATCACTGGATCAACGGTGCAGGATACAGTATCAATGAGGGCCTCATGAAGCAAACTATTGTATTGGTATTTCAGCTCAGTTATGGGTGATGAATTAAGGCTGGTTTTGTTTGAGCTGTTGTTCCCTGGTGTGACTGTCATGCCATTTTTCAAATTAAAATTAACTAGTTATACAACCATTTTTTCGATTCTTTTTTCTTTATTCCATGAATAAATATCATCATGAACATCACATCAATTGGTGTGTCGAGTGCATTTTTAAATAAAATTAAAAACATTAAATCTTCAATAAATAGAAAACATATAACCAAGTAATTCATTTGTATTTGCACAGCTGCTAATTCATATTCCTCCAAAACTGATCCACTGAACAACACAGGCCTTAGAATGAAATAAAGTCTGAAATCTACCCTGGCAGTTCCCGATCTGGAAACTTGAACTCACTCACCTAATATTTTGGATTACTATCCCCGAAAACAATGCGAGGCAGTAAACCCACCAACCCACACAAATATTGGCAGAGGCTGCAGGACTTTCTGAACCATCTGTCTCTTCATTCTGGGAGACTGGCTCATCTGTCTCTCAACAGATCCTTTCCTGGAGGAAAAACAAGCAGTTAAGTATTTTCTTCTGCTTGACCCGTGACGTGTAGCACACACTGAAGGGAGGGCAAAGGGGAACGAAATCTCTTGGCTGGAGCCCAAAATTGCTGCGATGTCAACACAGCAGTTGTCTGAGAAGTCCTCCACTTGTCAACATGAAGGTTTGGAGCTGATGATGTTCAGTCTCTTTTAAAGCATTTGAGCATTTTTTTCTCTTTTTTTTTAACCCCTGAGGGAGAGCTTTCAACCCGAAGCTTGAGAAACTATTTTTAGTTTCCACTGTAGAAAATGAAAGTCACTGAAGAAATTCTAATCATTATATCCAAATTCAATATATTATTTACAGGAGAAGAATTTTACAGCAAACATGAATGTAAAATTGGTAAAGCTAACAACTGCAGCTTTGAAACAGAACTAGAGCAAAATGAAACATGCATGAACACTTTTACAACTTATATCCCAAATTTCATGATCTTCATGAATTGACTTTTGTCTCTCTGAAACTATCGAGAACATTTTTAGCCAGATGAATGTTTACTAAGAGCCTGTAAAATTACAATGACTTGTAAGTTGTAACGGTTGCTTGATGAAAAGTAGAAAAAGTATCTAGAAAAGTTTATAATAATAGACTTTTGCATGCGAAAAAGAAGAGCCCTATGTCAATTTATTTATTCATGTTTTGCTGTTGTAAACATGTCCTCGATTTGACATTTGAAATTCCCATCATTTGACAGAGGAGCAAACTAAAAACAGCAGGTTAAGGTTTTTAGAGCAAATGAATTAGATTGTATTGCATGGGAAGTGCTTGACACAGCTCTTTCAAGGGTTTGACTGATGTCATCTGCTGTCTGCTGTCACGCCACTTAAACTGTGTTGTAACAGCCAGAATATTTAAGTGTTGCAGGTGGGATGGGAGCGTTTTGAGCTTCTAACTACCGCAAAACTGTTGTGCCGTTATTGTGGCTTCTAGACATTATCCAGCTTTTCTCACAGAACTTGGTACCCAGTCCGCTTCGTGTACATCTCGTGAAGGTACAGTATCGTGGATCCGTTATGAAATATCAACGAAACCAGTATTGCTCCTCTGAAGTTGTAGACGCTGTATTAACATCGGTGCCATTGCCCCGGGATGCAGAACTCAGGTGAAAGCAGTTGGATGTTCTCTCCTCCAGATAGCACTGTTTTTTTCTGCTCATGCAATATATCAAAGTTAGCTTCAGTCTTTTACAGATTGAAAAATGCAATCATCAGTTAGCTTGTTAAATTATCAAAACATTTCCAGTTAATACAGTCACCATCACCAGAGATATGATAAAAGGCGAAGATGCGAGGCTGCACTAGAAGTCGAGAGAAAAAAAAAAAAGATGTTAGCGATCACTTTCTTTTCATTCCAGCCCATTTCACAAACAGCCTCGGCTGAAATGTACAATATTTTACCTGCAAGACACAAAAGAGCATAAAAAGATGGACACTGTCTGGCAAGGAGCCATTGTCAGCATCAGTAGAATTTATGCTGAGTGCAGTTCCATTGTTCTGCGAGCAGAAAGGAGAGGTGAGGGTGATGATACGTGTATGTGATTGTTAGTACATCGGTGCGTGAGCGAAAGGCCTTTTTTGGTACATCAGCGTAATGTGTAACATTTCTGTCAGCCATGCGAGAACCTGCTATTGTGCTGTCATCGCTGCCTTCTATTGCCATTCTATAATAGAGCGGGAAAGTTTTAACGCTTGCCTTGTTCTGTTGGTTACCATGGAAATGTTTTCTCTCTCCTTCGTGGCTTGTGTGTGTGAGAGGCAGGTGTGTGGCTGAGACCCAAGGTGACAGTCATTGAAACAAGTTCAAATGTTTCACCAACTGCCAGAGCCCGGAAGCAAGGTCACAGCATCTGTATGCTGAAGGAGTAAAGCTCCCACGACACAAACAAACGTCTGACACCTTTCACTCGTTGTTTACCAAAACACAATTACCTCTCGTCTGCCGCGGACTTACATCAAGGTCAAAGTTATCGGAATATTGTGTGAGGCTGTGTGAGCAGTGTTTTTGTGACTAAATAAAAAGGGAATATTACTTTTTCATCAACACTGGTCGTCAATACAAGGAGTTGGCAGATTGGCATTTATCCATTCTTGCTCCTGCAGGCCGACAGACGCTCGGTTGAGATCGCCTAACCTGCCCATTGTGTTTAACTAGAGTTTACACACAAGTTTGCCAATGTAGCCACATATATTCTCCACCACTGGGTCACGATCCAGCAACCCAAAGCTGCTGTCTGAGGAAGGCGGCTAGAATTTAGCTCTTACATAGGGTTTAGAGCAAAGCAAAGGTAAATATATATATATATATATATATATATATATATATATATGTGTGTGACTTCTAACTCGAAGTGGTATTCTTGATCTGACTTCTAAGTCAACATCAGACATAAACGTAGTATCGTCGCCGTATTGTTGTGGAAGATAATTATTTAAATCACAATACAGATTTACGAAAGCAAAACTACACAGTTAACACAGCACTTATTGCTTCAAAACTACCCAGTGCTCAACATTGGAATACACTTCCAACTCAAAATAAATAGTTAAAAACATACGCACAATATGCCACATCAAAAAAGGTACACATTTTAAAACAAAGTATAATTTTTATGTGCCTGAAATACTAAATTTTTGCTGCCCTCAGCGTCGCTTGTTGACGCATAGGCATTTCGATGGAGTAATAGTTTTCCTTCCTGTGTAACATTCAAGCTGGTGGAAGTGGATCTTATGCAGGGAAAGAAGCAGAGGCACAGGGAGACGGTAGGAGAGTCTGGGTTCTGATCCTTGCCTTTGTAATGTTATCAAAGTGGGTCCTTGGTTGAGAATTCCTACCTCGATGGAGGTTGTTAAACGTGAGCAAACACTGTGTTGTGTCACATGGATTTACAGAAAAAGAGGTCACTACTGTTGACCTGTTTGTTGCTAATAGCAGTGCCTGAGATCAAACATGAAAATGTTTGACCTCAGACGTTTGACCTTGCACCTGTTCCTTTCATGAACATGCATGAAACACTTGTTTTCACTCAAAGCAAAAGCTCCACTGTATGTTGGGTTTTTCTTGACGGGTATTTTATCCAGATTGATGTCCACTCATCTAGTTTTTTTACTCAAACTTTCAGGTTGGCCTAGTAACCTAACAACAACCGAACATATATTTACTCATTTCATTGCACATTTCCATACAGGTTAAAGATAAAAACCTCAATATAAAGCTCCATATTGTGGTGTCCAGTCTCTTCTCTCTCTGACCTCATCACACTTTTTGTTCTTTGATTTATCACGCCTGCCTGTAAACACGGCGCTCAATGAATCACTAGTATATTCTTGACCTCAGAAACAAACTGCCGGGGTCAGAGGTCAGTGATGTGGATGGAACAGCAAGAATTGGAGAAAAAAAAAAAAGACGGCGCGGCTGAAGGACAGTAGGGTGGATGGTGAAGTGAAACTACTTCCCCCAAAAGAGACAGCGTAAAGGTCAAGCCTTTTGGAGGGTCTGAACTCGGACACAGTCTGGGTGGAGGAAAGACTCTTTTTTGACTCTTGCAGTGCAGTTGCAGCTCAGTATTGGATTGTATTAATGTACTATTTTAAACATGTTATCTTTGAATTGTTGACATATTCTGTTGTATTTTTTCATTTCAGTGTTCCAGTTTGGTGTTTGGTTTTCCGTCCTCCTTGTGTGTGAAAACTGAACAACCAAAAGGCTCTTGATTGTCAGTTCGCTTGGTCATTATTTGTCAGTAGCATTGTAAAAAAAAAAACGTGGTGAGAGCATCACGGCGAAGGACAAAGCAGATCCCTGCTACGCCTCAAGAGTCCCTCGGGCCAGATTTTAAGGAGTCCAGAGGGTGAACGCTGCTGTGTACACTCTGTATGCATCTTTCCCCTGGTAGGAAATGGCTGACTAGATGCTAATAAGGTTGCTCTGTCATGCTTAGTCTGTCAGACCTGCCACAACTGCATGTTAAGATAAAGAGCCTATATTTGGTAATGCCAAATCCCAAAGGTCCTCGATCCCACTTGAGTGTTAGCATATGAATGAGCCTAAGAAATGCAAATACATTTCTTTAAAACTTTGTCTATCCTTTTTTTTTTTTGTGTGTGTGTGTGTGTGTCGTGAAAACTTCACTGTGTCGACATAAATCCATCTGGCGCCAAGTTGGAGTTTCTGCCTGGAGATAGCTTTCCTTCATGGCTGGCTGGCCTTACATTTTGTGGTGGGTGATTGGCAGTGTCCAGCGGGCCAGCTCCTTGAAGACTACCCCCCCGGACGGTCTGGAGGTCCTCTCTTATTGATTTTCTGCTCACGCTCACCGCTTGACCTGCCAATCAATGGTCAGAACAGTGGGATGTCATCGGGAGCAAGTTGACAACGTGCAACGCGCGGCAGACATGGAGCCGAACCAGCAAAACATATTAGGGAGTGAAAGAGAGAGAAGGCGGGGAGGACAGCCGACACATCAAACTTTATAGCCACACAGAGAAAGTTGAGCTAATCTTAAATTAAAAAGCAATGAGGTGCCGTTCAGTTGCCCAAATCCAATCAGTTTTTTTTTTCTCTCTCTCTCTCTTCAGAGAAACACCTCAAGCGGGTTTGATGATTCAGTACATTTTTCAGTAGAGTGCAGGCAAGTGTGAGTTACTGTACTCGTTCTATCCAAGTATGAAGTGATTAGCTGTTCAAAATAAAGCCTGGGAGAAATTCATCTGAGCTGCGAACACTGGAGTGGAAACTATTGAGAAGGATGATGTCGGAGGGACTCGAGGGGAGGCGGCGAATAAATAAATGCAACTTCCTTTTTGGAGACTGCCCTTTTTTTTTTATTTAGAGCTCTGATTTTCTGATGCGCAAGGGTCTAAAAGTCGAAATGTAAAAATGACAATACTGCAAACGGAAATATCCGAAATGAATCATAATAACAAGAATAATAAAAAGAATAATAATAATAAATCTGAGCATATTCAGGTGTGGAATGAGTGCTAAATTGAATCTTAACCTAATAAGAAAGACAAAATTCGAAAATGCTTGTGAAGTCCGGGAGAACAAATATAAGGCAAATTGATCATATTGACTCAAATTTTAGCACTGAATGTGTCAATCCTTCAATTCCATTCATCCTTATTTATATTTACTGAAAGTTTGGATTTCATCATCTCTCTATAACCTACAATATTGAACACAAAGCAGCAAATATCACCTGGGAGACCACATAAACTGTATCTTTTAGTTTCCTTATGATCATTGGTCATTGCATTATTATTATTTATTTATTATTATTTGCATAATGCAACATTTCAGTGTTACAATGATGTTCAACTGAATATTGATCTGCATGAGGTGAGTGTCGCTTTGGTGCAACACATAAAGATACAGATGGCAATAAAAACTATGCACTTAATAATATACATGTATATTAAATAATATACATGTATAAAAAACAAGGGCTGTCCTAAAAATGTATACACGCTTTCAATAATTGTAAACAAGGCTTCTATTATGAATGTTTAATTTTCAACATGTAAAATAATGTGTGAACATCTTTCTGTTGTTTAACTGATGTTTGTTCTCGTCCAGATAATGCTGACAACGCCAAGCGATGGAATAGCACACATGATGAAACAATTCCCCTGCTATTTGTGTGCATTCAGTGGTTGCTCTCAATTCAATAACTGTTGCAAGTCTAATATTTAACATCAATTTTCTTTCATCCAAGTTTAGTCTGGCTGTCACCATTCAATTCAAAACAAACGATTGAGTACTTAGTTTTGAAAAAGTATATAGATTTTTTGGGAGACCATGTATATATAAAATTAGTGACATGAAAATTTACTGAGTGACTTGTTTGTAAGACAAAATGAAAGGAAAAAAATGAACAAAAACAAAAAACAAAAAAAACAAAACATCTGGTTAATCAACTCCAAAACATAGTTTCATTTGCTCGCCAGCTCTTCCCCCATTTTTGCCTTTACCGGCATGAAATTCAGTGAGGTTCCGACTACAGTTTGAAGTATAGTTGTTGTGGCTAATTACCTCCTGACATAGTTAACAGAGTTAAGCAAGAAAACATGATCAATTTTTCATCAGCTTGTTGTTGTAATGGTTCTTTCTGCCCATTAATGTGTGCCGCTCAAACCCTCACGGACCAGTCAGCATGAAATATATATCTCTCCATAAATACTTTAGCGTTTTGCTGATGTTGGTTTTGCTGTCCACACTTCTGGAACAGGGATTTTAAATCTCTCATGAATTTAAAAGAAAATATAAAGTGAACAGATTGTGGTTGTATGGCTTCACTTTGAATCACTTTTAAAGGTTCAATGGAAAATATATAAATGATCTTAAACTGATTTTCTTTTGTTTTTTATTCTCACCTATGCCTGTAGTATATTTTAGTACGAGTCATTGAAATTGACTTGTTTCTATTGTGTCCATTCACTTTACTATGAATAAATTCAGTCTAATATTGTGGTGTTATAGTAATAGTATACTTTTTTTTTTTATCTCTATCTTCTACTTGTATTATTAATGGAGGACACTAACCCCACAATACATCCCGGGTCCCTGCGGAGTCATTTTGAAACGCCCTCCGCGTGCGGTTGTGTTGACTCATCTCATTTGAACTTCCTGTTTTGGACAAAAGTGGCAGCAAATGTAAAGATAATTAACAGAATTTAGAGTCGGTCACAGGGGTAAAGTGACAGCAGGATTCGCTGTTATATTAAAATTATAAACTGTGAAGGCTCTCAAAGGTGCCTATTATCACCATGACCACATAGAAAAATGACTGGAAATATGTACGTGGGCGTATTGAAATGCAGATGGTAAGGCTGTTATTATTGTTATAATTATGAAGCAACATGGAGATAAAATGTTTTAAGTAAAACACAGTCGTGTTAATGCGATGCAGGAATAAAAGTGTCATTTTGTTTTTAAATAAATGGATGTTTCATTCAGAAAAAAAAAAAATTAAAAGAGTTTAAACAATAAAATTAAAGGAATTCAGAAAAACAATATTTAAACATTAAGAATGTATTTTAATCAATTAAATTTATTATTATTGTTGTTGTTGTTGTTATTATTAATAATAATTCGAATCAATAAATGAAAATTAACCAGTAAATTACTGAGGCTATAAAGCAAATGTCTCATCCAGAGTCATCAGAGATTTTCCCGCAAATGAAAAAAGTGAAAACATCTGGATAAAGAAATATGTGTCCACATATGTCATACACATTGTCAAAACAGTCATGTTTTATGTTTTGTGGGGTCATTTCATTGACTTGCATGCTTTCTCCAGCTTCTCACCCTAAACCTAACCATCCAAAACAAATGGCGAACATTAAGCAGGAAGTACACCAAACGTAAATTCAATTATAATGACCCACTTATTTTGAAGTTTTAATCCTCAAATTGAGGCTTAAACTTGTGGAGCCTGGCAAAATGCTCCCCCCACTACAAAAAGCTAAAGGTCCCCACAACGTGGTGTGTCTCCAAGAACTGATCCCCAAAGGTACAAGGACGCGTGCACACACACACACGCGAACACACACATATATACAATAATAATAAAACTGTCAAATCTTATCACTATGCAGAGATGGCAGAGGCAGGCGTAAAGCAGAAACAATCCTATTTTGTTGTCAGGGTTTCCAGCGTCAGCAGAATCAAAACCGTCGACTCTCGTCGACCGAGCGGCATCAAGTTGTCTCCAAAAGAAAAACTACCTGCAGTTTCTCTGACAGTTATGAGAAGCCGCCATTAGTGTCTTATGCATAATAGTACACGCGCCTCCGTGGCGTGTCAGTGAAAGACAAGGCAGCAGCTCCCCGTCGACGGCGGTAGGCTTGTTTTTATGAACGATCAGCATTTCTCTATGGAAATCAACTTCATACAAAGGGCCATTTTCCAATCTGCTGCCATGAAATCACTCTACCTGTGCAGAGTAATGACCAACCTCAGAGGCCCTTTTCCTCTCGATTCATTCTCAGGCAACAAAGCAGTGAATAATAAGACTTTAGTTCACACATGGTTCCATATACCTTTTTATATTCGCTCACATGCTCACAATGCACATATACAACTACATTTCTAAGTAGGTGACACAATTAAAACGTCTACATGGAGTTGTCCCGAACAGTTCTTCTCCATCATTGAGTCAAGCTAAAGGTCCGGTAATTTGAAAAATCACTCATGAAAATTGTTTAAATATTTTTATAACCGACTAACTCTGGTACACCAGATTCTGTATTAGCGATAAAAACGCTAAAACAACAACAAAAAGTGAGTGAGCATATTGCAGTTTTCATTCAGAGATATATGGTATATATATGTATACAGACTTCCATAACTCAAAAAAATGGAAAAGGGGATGCGCTGAAGTCAAACTCGATCATATGAAGAACCCAAATTTTACACTCAGTAAATATCACGGATTGACATGAATTAAACATCCATTGAGGAAAAGGAATAGGACTCTAAATTCACTCTCCCTTTTAATATGGGACTAGTTTAAGCACCACACATTCCTGTGGTGAATGTTTAAATCCATAAATTGTGCTTCACCTCAAAACACAAGAGAAGCTTTTTTGATTCCCAAACCCACTGTACATGCATTTGGAATTCCCTTCCACTGGCATCAAGTTTCCCGATCAATCTCTGCTTGCTACAAAACCGCCTGTCATGATATCGATATGGACTGGAGGTGCATTTTAAAGTACTATTGAATTTCATTCCGGGCCAGCTGTATGTATTTAAAGCACCGGTGGTCCAGATAAAGAGACTTGGCAGGCCCTATGTTGCCCCCAGGCCTTGAGTTTGACATGACTACAGGCAGTCCGGAAAAAAAAAAACCCTGAAATAAAACGAATAAATAAATAAAATCTTGGTTACAGTGGTGTTGAAATAGTGTGTGGAACGCTCCTCCAAACACTCAATGGAAAATATGTGTTTTGGAGTGTGTGTGGAAGACATACGGGCTAAAACAAACACGGATCACGGTGCACTTCTGCAGAGGCTATCAGGGTCATCTTGGGCCAGAACCACCATCTCACTGGAAGGTTATCTCTGAACATCTCACAGTCTTTTTGATCAGATCCTGGCCGGCACCTTTGATCAGTTCCTCATCACCAGTGATTGGGCGTGAAGCGCACTTGACGGTCCAGTGTGTGATGAGACCAGGATGGAGAGGCAGAGGAGAAGGTGGAGCTGCAGGGCTGCGGGGCAGCGGTCCCATCAAGACGTGCTCCCCTGTAATGAGACATTAGCACTCAGCAGGAGGCCTGCTAACATCCCCATTAGAATGGTGATCTCAGATGATTCACTTCAGCGCCGGACTCATGCTAGTCCAGACAAAACTGCGCCTGTTTTGTAATTACGGCTGTAATTGTTGCATGCAGCGCTGCTGACTTGGATGGAGGCTTTCAGAAAGGGCTGTACGTTTCATCCAAATGAAATAAAGCGTTCTGTGAAGTGTCTCACTGCCCAAAACCAGGAGCAGTCTGGATGGGGCATAAAAAAATAAATATCAATTAATATAAATAAATTATATCACCCTATTTAAACTAAAGCTGTTTTAATGTCTTGAAAATATTTGTATGAGAATTTCAGTTTTATAAGAATTTCAAGTCCATTCAGAGTAGTGGAAACCCTGGCCATTGTGTAGCAAAAAACATCCCTGAACAAAAGTTCAGTTGTTTGCTTTTGTTCAAGGATTCCTCCTGTTGTTGTTGTTATCATTCTAGCGGCGACGTGTCTTGTCCATCAGTGTGATCAGCGGACCAGGAACTCCTGCACGCGAGTCCTGGACCACTGCGCTGTGCTCCCGTTCCCGAGCACAATTTTCCAGCAGCTCCCAGCTGCACACCTCAGTGTTCTAGGAGTATGAGAAGTTGCTTTTGAAAGATGTTGTCCGGCCAGATGTTGTCCCATCAGACCCTTTACTGCCTGGCATCTATCATGCTTGTGTGGAGTCGCGCTGTACATGTAGTTTCCGGCATCCGGGATCAAGTCTGCAGCCAAAACCCGACTCACTTGTGTTCATATCTCGGACTTCTGAGGCGAAAGAGCTTTTACAAAAAAGTGCTGTTACAAACGTTCCATGCTGTCTGGAGAGCAAACTGTTTAACGTATATATATATATATATATATATATATATATATATATATATATATATATATATATATATATATATATATATATATATATATATATAAATAATAACATAATAATATTATAATAATAATAAAGCATACTTGATTTTTTTGTCAGAAATCACATCACAGCAGATATTGTAGATATGCAAATCTGGGAATAAATGTGTGTTTTATTTTAAGAATAATCTCACGTTAGATTGGAAATACAAATGCACCATGTAGGAGCCCAGAGTTCCACCAATAACTGGACCATACTTCCCCGTCTCCATGACAAATGGGGTGGTCAGTACTGTCATACGGTTGCAAGGAGAAATACCGATGAGGAGAGGTAGACTGGTTAGGTGAGCTAAAGTGTGTGCTGTGGTTTGTAAGTTTCTGTCTAGATGTTTCACGCAGAAGACCAGACGGAAAAGTAGCCTCTAGTTTTCATGGTGCCAGAAGTGGGATGATGGCAAGAGGCTGTGTGAAGTCTTTTCTGTGTGTTTCATGTTGAAGACCATTTTATGTGATGGGCCAGATGTTGCATAAATATCAGTAATAAAATGGGTTTCTGTTAATGTAAAAAACAAACCAAAAAAAACAAAACAAAACAAAACGTGTCATCCTGTTGGATTACTGGACCCAGTTGAATCCAAAAAGACGAGGACTTAGCTTAATAAACTCAAATCAGAAGAAACAAGAATGAAATGATTCCCTATCTCGACAATAACCGACGCATTATGGGACACAAGCTGCTATCAGTGTTGTTTTAAATATTGCTGCTCTGAAGTCACTGGAGTTCAAATCAATATCCGGTGAAGATAAAGAACGCAACTCTTATGTTCTGATGGAAGTGCATCCAGCTTGACACGGTGAGAAAACTAACAATAACACGACCAAAAGTGTCTTTGTTGGAATGAAAAGAAACCCGTCTTCCCAAATGGCCACCTCAGAGATAGGGCTCTTTAATATCAGAGACAGCTAAGCGTAGCTTGAAGCTACCCACATTGACAACTGGGCCCGTCGGGAGCGCAGGAGATAAGAGTGGCACGCAGACAAATACGGCACTTGACTCTTCCTGCTCGCCGGCTACTGTTGCACCGGGATTACAAAGTCAACGCTTGTTCTTCCGTTTGAATACAATATCTGTTCAGGAGTAAAGCGAGAAATAAAAAAAAACATTCCTCTCCCACTAGAGTGGGATCAATCATCAACTCATTTTACTGGACTGCTCGTGTGAGACACAGTTGGGAGTCCAGGAGCCCCAGTGGGCCCCAGAGCACCAGGCGTCTCTCAAACACTCTATTGGAGGCGTGATTAAACTGTTTTCCAGCTCATCCACATCCAAACGCTAAAATATGACTGAGGAATAATAATGGTGTTGCGGTTAATGCAGAGCGCTGTTGTTGAAAAGTTTGCAATGCGTCTTTTTGTTGTCTTTTTTTGCCATGAAGATTTAAAGCAGCAATACGTGGTTAAAGATATTTGTTTGTCGGAGCGTAATTGCAAACCGAGTCTGGAGTCCTGCCCCACGGCCCGCATGCATTTATTTATGAGCAAGGACGGCGGCAAAGCAGAGGAAAATTTCATCACAGGTGGTAATATGCTCAACACAATTGTACTGAAAAAGGGAATTCTGGAAATGTTGTGCTGTTCGACATCAGGAATAGAGCTCACGTACCTGAGACGTACCTGAATAAAACAACTTTAGTAACATGGCACATTTCAGAACGCTGCTCACCAACTGCTTTATTGATGGAAGATGCACAGGCCACTACTACATTACGCTGTCTAAGGGTTCTCATATCAAGAGAGCCATAGTCAGTTTTTTATGACTGTTCAAAATGAAACTATCACCAAGAATATGTTGTGTTGTGCTCTTTAAGCTTGAAAATGAGGCAGAGAATGTGGAAAATATATGCTGAATATATAGATTGAAGAGCTCACACTAACCAGAGTTTCAAAGTTTGTTGACAGTAGTGACAGATGAGGCTTCATGAAACAGTGTGCTCATGTTCACTAGATCAGTGATTCTCAACCATTGGGCCGAGGGCCATGGTTGGGCCGCGAGCGACTCCTAGAGGGCCGCTAAAAGTTTTTTTGTTTTCACACTTGGTCCGGCCGTGACGCTCAGTTGCAAATCTGTGACAGTTAACAACTATGGAGAAATTCTTGAAAAGAAAAAAAAAAAGATGCCGAAGTGATGGCACCGCCCCAACAGTAAAAACTGTTTTATGGCAATACTTTCAGTTACACTTGCTTATATATTCTATGGAATTTAAATAAAATACATTTTTTTAATGTTATGATATTTGGACATGGATTGATTATATTTATTTTATTCAGAATTTTATTAAGTTTTTCCAATTTTCTCCACTTTTTTCTTTTCCTTTTTTTTTCTTTAGTCTTTCTGCTGCTGGTTGGACTTTTCAATGACAAGTAATATCTTTGCGATGATCCCATGATTTCATGTCATTTCACAAGGTTTCGGTTTGTTCATGTGTAAGTAGATTAAATATGGTTATTGATGAGTAATGTATCACTTCTATTACTTGGGTCCTGGGCCCATTTGTTCTGGGAAAGGTGGGCCCCGAGATCAACAAGGTTAAGAAGCCCTGCTCTAGACATCACTCTCTACTCTAGAATCTTTGGATTTCGACTACAATTTCAAAGAAACCCCACATTGTTTTGAAGCGACACCGACTGAGCTCTGAAAATGATGACGCTGTTTCATGAAGCCTCATCAGCCCATCGCTGGTTTCCAGTGTAAAGAAATACACACATCATTTAGAAGGCTTAGATTTGTGTCTGTTCTACATGTGGCTTTAAAAGCACAGCTGGAAAACAGCACGGTTTTAAAACCACCAGGACCTTTATTGATCTCCCTTGAACTCCCTCCAAAACAGCGCCTTCACTGAATTTTAAGTCAGAATTTACCTCCGTATTTAGTCCGCTAAAAAGTAGAAACCATTTTTCCACATATGAGTATGAGTGCAACAAAACACAAGCCAAAACAACAAAACTATACCAACAAAGAAAACTCAAAAGTTCGCCAGAGACACTTCCATCAACACAGCAGTTGTTAAAAAGATCAATAGCCAAACCATTTTCATGCCTACTTCACCAAGCGCTTCACACTGAGAAAAACTAAACTGACAACCACTCATCGATCAGTGAAATGGAACTTTTTCTTTAGCTCATGCAACTGAGCTAAAAATCAAACCCAAAATGAAAAAAAAAAAATGGAGCAAAGATGAATTATTGTTTAGAGTAAAAGAAACAGAGTAAAAAAAAATAAATCAAGGTCAGATGACCGGAACATTCTCAGGTGGGATATTTTTGGTGCTTCGGAGCTAAAATTCAAACTCAAAGCCAGAATTAAATAAAGGACAATTTACTATTCAACGTGAAACTTTTCTGTAATTGACTGCAGAAGTGGCATGTTATTGACAGTGAAAAGTGAGATGCTCGCACCTGCTTCTGCTGCCACACTTTAAACAACAATCTTTTATATGAGCACATCACCGGAAAAGAGTCTCAAACAATCGCTCTTCAATGTTTTACTCCAGAAAAAAAAAAAAAAGTGTTCCATTGTTGAAGATTTCTAAACAATGGTAGTGGTGTTGAACAAGGCTTTTCTTCCAACAGCACCGCTGTGTTTCTTTGAACTTAGAATTGTGTACACACAGTGCTTCAGTCCGTGGAACACTTGTCACGGACCTCATGTTAAAGAATGTTCCTGGTGTGAGTTGAATTGCATCGCAGACACCATGTTACTCTGAAAATGAAATCTCTCCACTTCATTATAGCAGAAACGCCGAGTGCCTTGACACTTGAAGGGAATGTCAGCCAGTCACATATACACAAACCAACTGGAGACGCACATGCTCAAATGCACAATGACAAATAAATGAATGGAAATTGCAACAGAAGTTTTTTGGCTTTACTGTAATTCAACATGTCTATTAAAGATATAGCAGTGCCTCTATTGGATCATTGAAAAGTGAAGCATTTGTATTTGCAAATAACTCCCAAAGTAAAGCACATACTGCAGTACTGTAGTTCAAACAAGCGCATGTGTACTTGCACAGCTTTATGCTAGCTGACTGTAATGGGCTGTAATACATGTTTTTCCCTCTATTTCAGTCATGGCAAAGCAAAATCCAACAGCCTCTTATTCATGTGTAATTAACCATGTTGCACACTGTCAGCTAGTCGAAATGTTTTTTAATGTTATGTGTCAACTACTATTTTGCCCTCTTGAACAATGATTTCCCTTTGACTTTATTGACTATATCAGACATTAAAATGAGAGCAAAAGAAGCTGACAACGGAAGACAAATAAAAGACCAAGCTGACACACGAATAATCCAATGAATATCAGTGGTAAACTAATATTTATTTAGGACTGGAACAATATGATTTTGACTGGTTCCATTTTAATCCCAATCTGATTTACATTGTGTTTCTACAACTTGTGACAACACAGAATATTGCAATTTTAATTTTGTTATTTATTAGCAGAAGCTGAATCATACAAATCCAAACATAGCATATGTGAGGGACCATGGGAGGTAAGTTTTAAAAAATGATTATTCACTCTTAATAAGTACAAAAAAGTTCAGGTGCAATAACAACACCGTCATGCGTCATCACTTATGTTTTTTTTGGTCCTATTGACTACTTCCGGTTTTATTTTGACAGCGTGGTCGCGGCTTCCCGTGTTTCACCCCAGTTCAACACCCCAGAATGACCATGCTGACAGTGTTAATCCAGCCTCTACAACTGAGCAGTTGTAATTTAATTTAATTTAATTTTTAATATTGTCATGACAAGAACAAAAAATGCAATATTCACATGGATCTTTTGTTGCCCACACTTCACAGTCTGGTGGGTGGTGTGCTATGTACTGTAGTGGGGGTGCAGCTACTTGTGACCAGCGATAAAATGCACTGAAGGTTTTACAATGTGACCCCCACTTTGTTTCAAACTAGATTCATTGTGATGCTTTGATTTTAATGTTCCTTTCCTGCTGGATGAACATCAGACGCATGAGAAGAATAAAAAAGAAGAAAAAAAATAAATAAATAAATATTCATTCATTTATTTATTTTCAAAAATGTAATTTTTGATGAAAAGTGGCAAGTTAAAATACTACTACTACTAATAATAATAATAATAACAATAATAATAAATAAAAGCAATACCATGTCTCCCATCGTAGAGGAGCCTTCTTCAGCGGTGTTATAGTAAAAGTTCTGGGAGACCAGTCGTGTTTAATCTGACAATCTCTCCTGACTTTTTCACAGCATCAACTGTTGCTGTAGAGTTCCAATATACTGGCTTTGAAGATAAAGGGTGGAAATCTGTCACATCATCGCTGTGGATTAACTGCTTTAATCCTCATGTTCGTTCATTCTTTCACTGATCTATCATACTTCTTCCCTAATTCACTAACTCGCCGTTCCTTTCTGCTGTTGCCTACTGATGGTTTTCCTCGCTTGTTGAACCTGAATATTAAGCTTCATGTTCTGTACCAGAGTCACAGTATCTCACACAGTAGATGTTTGCGAATCAAAATAAATATATTTGGTGAGTAGTAATGAGTCAGAGGAAACATTAATTTCTTCCTCACTAGAATAAAATAATGTTAGACAAGAGGTGAGAAACAAAGACTCTAAAGCTTCAAGCAAAGTTTTAGGTTATGATATTGTGCTTTGAACTGTGTCCTATTCAAAAAATAGATCAATCGATAAATAATAATCGAAATAAGAGTCCGATTTGTTCATGTTTTGGCCTCATAACATGACATCCCGGTGGTGTGTACTCTGGAATCTGTCAGTTCCATGTAGTATCAAAGGGCCGAACAAATGAAGAACAAAGAAAAGTTGTCCAATTGATATGCATTGAATGTTTTCCTACTGTTCCAATAGAGATTCCTCTCCAAACAGAGATAACAGACAGTTCTGACAGTGTTTGCCTGCAGAAAACAGCAAGAAATGGAAGGTTCCAGGCTTTGACAAATGATAGCTTTCATTTTCTTTGACGAGTGATGGGCCCTCAATGTCTCGACTCACAGTCCAGAATCAACACTGTTGTGCCAGAGTGCAGTGATTTTAATATTACAAATCCTAAATGTGGATTGAAAGGTTAACACCAGCTCTGGGGAATTTACGTTTGACATACAGGTCGGTTTCATATGAAAGCAATAAATCATAACGTTATTTTTTTTTTTTTCAAATCACAATACAGGCATGTTGTTATAAAACCTCCAACATACAAATATATCTACACATCTCATTGTTACCTAGCATTGTTTCTGTACAAGTATTCTCTCTATGTAATTCAATGTATTTTTAAGCCTTTGATAGTTCATTGACAATGAATGAACACAAAGGAACAGGAGGTGGGAGCAGACACAACGCGTGGAACAAGCATTGCAGCTCTCTCTCTCCACACGGGGACCAGTCCTTCAAAAGACTCCTGAATCCAGACGTTTATCTGCAACAGAACATAAAATGTAATCGTCTGTTATGAGTCCCAACTTCATGCAGATGGACAGACAGAAGATCAGTCGACCTCTTTGTAGACATACAAAGGGCATGTCAACAAGGAGGGTGTGGCACTTTTGTTAGTTCGATTGTGTGAGAGCAATTTAACATAGGAGAAATGGAAAGGCTTTAGCTTGGGGAGCACATATTCATCATTAATAAACTTATGACTTGCTTGTTTATGGTAAATAATCAGTTATTATAGTGCTGTTTATTGTGGAATTTCACTGACTGTGCCAGGGTAAAATATCTATCTATCTATCTGTCTGTCTATCTATCTGTCTATCTGTCTGTCTGTCTGTCTGTCTGTCTATCTATCTATCGATCTATCTGTCTGTCTGTCTGTCTGTCTGTCTATCTATCTGTCTATCTATCTATCTATCTATCTATCTATCTATCTATCTATCTATCTATCTATCTATCTGTCTGTCTATCTGTCTGTCTGTCTGTCTGTCTGTCTGTCTGTCTGTCTATCTATCTATCTATCTATCTATCTATCTATCTATCTATCTATCTATCTATCTATCTATCTATCTATCTATCTATCTATCTATCTATCTATCTATCTATCTATCTATCTGTCTGTCTGTCTGTCTGTCTGTCTGTCTGTCTATCTATCTATCTACCTGTCTGTCTGTCTGTCTGTCTGTCTGTCTGTCTATCTATCTATCTATCTATCTACCATCTATCTGTCTGTCTGTCTATCTATCTATCTATCTATCTATCTACCATCTATCTGTCTGTCTGTCTATCTATCTATCTATCTACCATCTATCTGTCTGTCTGTCTATCTATCTATCTATCTATCTATCTATCTATCTATCTATCTATCTATCTATCTATCTATCTGTCTGTCTGTCTATCTGTCTGTCTGTCTATCTATCTATCTATCTATCTATCTATCTATCTATCTATCTATCTATCTATCTATCTGTCTGTCTGTCTGTCTGTCTGTCTGTCTGTCTGTCTGTCTATCTATCTATATATCTACCTATCTTTTCCATTATATATCTAATACTGTAATAAATAAGAAACCTGAAAATTAACACTCACCTAAAACATGATTTAGTATGAAAACAATAAAATGGAAAATATGATGTAAGGAAGTATGCTCATACTTTTTTCTTTTTTTCCTTCATAATTCAACATAGTTAGATAATGTCACTATGAAATAAATAAATAGAATACAGATCATGTCCTCAAAATAAGCGTGATCGAAGGGAAGCACATTGAACAAATTTACCATTATTGGCACAACATTATATAGCAGAACTTGAAAATGATCAACAAAGAACTCAAATGTAAATCCTAAACAGCAGGGCTTGAAAAATCATTGATCTGTACATGGGCGTCCTCATAGTTCACTGTAAAGATGACTTATCCTGAAGACATGGTGCACAGATTAGAGCTTTTTGTTGTTTGCATCCTCAATGAAATTCCGTCCTCGATCCATTACCGCATTCTTGAAATACGTAGCTCCGAAAAGGTCACCGACGTTGGCACAATATGTAAATGAATCACATTTTACAAGGTGCCCTGCTGTTACTTTTACTTTGCAAAAACAGTTTAAAGGAGACAAAAAAAACGAGCAGATGTAGTGACAGTGAGAGAAACGGGAGGGAGAAAGAGATGTTGGCTCTTGTGTTAGCTGCTAATGGACTGATATTCTGTGTGTGTGTGTGTGTGTGTGTGTGGGGAGAGGAGGGCGGTTGTGTGGGGAGGGAGGCGAGAATGTGTACTCGCGTCTGAGAGCGATGGGGACTTGGTCCAGGACTGATGAGATGCTTCAGGGATAATGCCAGCCGTGGAGTTGATATGTGATTTGGGAGAAGGCTTTATGCAATTTTTTACTCATTATTCTTAATCACATACTTCAGCGTTTTCTTCACACTTCCCTTCCTCTCACCACCAGCATCTCCCCCCCGCCCTCCCTCCCCCCATCCTCTCCGCCGCCTTCTCATATCCTCAGTCTGGAGGCTGACAGTGACAAATAGAGGAACACCACAGCAGTATATCCACACGACTGGAGCGACAAATTATTACAGGTTATTTTCCTCTTCTTTTCAAAAGCCGCTGTAATTCATCTGAGGCCGTGGAACGCATGAAGCCTTTCATTCTCAAATGCTTTGTGTCAGTTTATGGCCAACACGTCATTAGCTCTCATTCACTGCTCAGTCGTTCCGTGTGATTGTGTCCACTTTATATCTATTTTCAGAGCGCCGTCCTTTGCTCGCCGAGCTCGGGTACTTTAAGTTGCGCTAAAGCAAAACTCCTTTTCATACTTTCTGGAGTGCTGTACTGTATGCGCAGTACCAAAGCAGTGGTGACCGACAGCACCTCTTCTTCAGGTTTAGAAGGCTGGAAACCGTGGAGGCTCTCACCCACTGTTATTTTTAACTCACACAGATGAACCGCTGCACGTTATTTAAATCTTTGCAGGCTGTGCTGTAGTAAACTGAATCATGGGTAATTTCTGCTTTATCACCTCTGAACATATAAGACTCTGTGGTGCTAGCGCTGCGTCTGACTAGTGAATTACCTTGCAGGAGGATTCATAAAGTCTTTTCATAGATATTACTGAGGTCGATGCAATAACGTCTCCTCATGCCCTGGATAGACACGTATAAGTAAAGTTAATATGACCAGCGTGGTTGACAACTATGAGTAGAATCCCTTTGTTAGTCATTCACGAAGCGTCCTCTGATGTTATGATAAAAGAAGCATCTATCGAGCATCGCAGTGTCACTGCACAAATCCAAACAGCAGGATCTAGCTACCTTTCATGCTGTTCTTCCGAAGGAGAAACGTTCTGAAGTATGGGTTGTCCAAGAACAAGACAAGCGGTAATTACAGCCAGGGACATTTCAAAGGCAAATATGTGACTCATCACCTGTCATACTGGTGGAGGCTTCTGGCAGAAGTTTCGTCCTCACTGGAAGAGTCAGACGGTGTAAAGCCCATCGCTGGTTTGTTTAAATGAAACGCAGCAAAATAGTCGGTGACATGCTGCAAAGGTGCAAAAGGTTGGCGTTTAAAAAATATAATTAAAAAAGACAACCTTTTTATTTAAGTGGATTATTTGAGAGATGTTTAGAAAAAGCCAAAATTAGACTATTGCAAGTAGGGCTGCAGCAACGAGTCGACATAGTCAACTATATTCGACAAATGAATGAGTTGCAGCCATCGCTCTGTGTCTGTGTTCCGTGAGTCTGCTACTTAGCTCAGTCCACAACAAGGGGAGAAATGGTGGAGCCTCTGGGATCATTGCAACCCAAAGAGCCGCAACTACAGGAACTTTTCACAATCGATACACACCACAGACAAAGGTGAGATTTGCCGAACTTGTCTTTCGAGCCACAAATTGAAACAACTTCAACAGTGTGCTAGTGTCTACAGCAAATTACAAAATCTTTTTTGATTTTTTTTTAACAGTTGGCTAGTCATCTTATTGTGAAGAGGGTGTGTGACAGTCGACTAGCAAAACAGTGCAGTTGAGACCAGCAAACCCAGGACTGAATCAAGACCAAAGAGGGGCAAGAACAAGGCCAAGATCTCAGGCAAAGTGAATACAGTGCTCGTCTGTCGCAACTCATAAAGCACAAAGTCAGGCTTAAAAAGATGCAGATCAGTAATTTATTATTTACCAGCAAATATGCTCCGAATCTATAGTTTTTAATAGTTTATTTTTGGAATGTATGTTTGTAAGTTAGCATGAAAACAATAAGCGGAAGATACAGTATGATGTAAGGACGTATCCTTACTATTGCAAGTAGGGCTGCAGCAACAAGTCGACATAGTCAACTATATTTGTCAATTGAATTAGTTGCAGTCGGCTTCATGCATCGACCAGTCATCGCTCTGCGTTCCGAGTGTCTGCTACTTAGCTCAGTCCACAACAAGAGGAGAAATGACTGAGCCTCTGGGATCACTGCAACCCAAAGCGCCGCAACTACAGGAACATTTCACAATCGATACACACCACAGATGAAGGGGAGATTTGCTGAACATGCCTTTCGCGCCACAAATTTAAACAACTACAATAACAGTGAACTAGTGTTTACAGCAAGTTACAAAATCTATCGTGAAGAGGGTGTGTGACAGTCGACGACACCTAAACCTAACCATCCAAAACACCTGGCTATCCTTGACTCTGAACCAAACCTAAAACTCATTGTAATGACCCAGTTATTTTGACGTCTTCGTCCACATATTCAGGATTTACCTAGTGGGGTCCGGCTAAATGGTCCCCACAAATTTATGGAATGCAAGGATGACTCGCACACACACATTTAAAGCTAGCTTGAGACTCTTCTCTATGGCGTAAGTCATGACAGCGTGCACATAGGTGCAATTTATTTTTCTACACATAAGACTTAAATGGTTGCATTTGCATCTGTTGTTAACACATTTGTGATGGAGGCCAAATGCAGTTGATTCTGACTCAAGACTGTTCTAAGGTTTCTGCGATCTGGAGTCAGGTCTTGAGATCGTGACCAAACTTGAGTACTACAGCACAACTAATCTGAATTCAAAGTTTGACCAGAAATACTTTTTTATGCATTCATCATTTGTGACTTAATGGACGCCTGCACATCTTTATGATCAGCCAATATGTTTTTTTTTTTTGACTCCCTGTAGCGTTCAAGATAATGGACTTTTTGCCTTTTCTCCTGTTACGCAGAGCTTTTGTTTGAGGCAGGACAAAAGCATTTAGCCGCTACAGTACCACCTCAATTTCAGCTGTCATTTCTCACAGCACATGTTTGCGCAGTGAAGCTCAAAACCCTTATCACTTACCGGGAGTTAGACTGTATTTAAGAAGTAACAAAATATAGTTTGCATTCATTTCCTATCATTTTAAATGGAGTTGAGTCAGAAAAAGCCCCCAAGGTTAATTTCATTACATGAATTATGGGGCGGATTACACTCCGTCAACGTCTAATTATGCAGTCTGAGCAACCATGCGGCAGCTTGGTTCCTATGACAGCAGCTTCTTTTGGTGAAAACAATATTTCACAATAGACTCCTCACAGCGGGCCAGGCACGAGGGAGAAGTCGGAATTCTGAGGTGGAGGGCCCCGTCTGGGGAATAGCTCACAAACATGTCATCTCTACTTCAGGGAGAGCGCCGTGCAGCTGAGATGCCACGCGAGACAGCCAGCTAGTGGACTGCACAATTTCCTCCGCCGCATTCTGACACCTTTTCCATATGCAGTCACAACACTGGGCTTAAGTGTGATGGCTATGCATCATTATGCCGCGGAAATGGAGGGTGCAATAGTGCACAAGCAGAGACTGGCTTACATCTGACAGTTGGCCTTGTTTTACATTAGCTACATCAATTCAAATCCTCCATTGAGACAGAGTCGGAGATCAGCTGCCAAAGACATGAGCAGGCCGACAAAATAATTCATGAGACAGACAACTTGGTTTTTGTTGGCTCGCACTGAAGAAATTTCAACGATTCAAGCCTAATACATTTGTTTTTGGCAAGTTGAACAGACTTTTAATCGCTGATAATTGGACGGGCTGTCACTTGGAATAGTTGCGCGTATATGATTCTTTTGTTGTTTTTTTTTTGTGGTTTTTCTTTTTACACAGAGATTTGCTCATGATCTGACCGAATGTCAACAAACTCAGGGCACCTTCTGCTCTCAGGGGATATATACGTAATCTTTAGCCTGCACAGTGTAAATCAAATGTCTCAGATTTAACCACAGAGGGGATTAATGTGACGTTTGGGGGGTTAAATCTGATTTGATACGTCAATTTATGCGCTGCAAATGCAAACAGCGCTGTTGAAATTCAACTCAGACCAAGTACAGAGTGTACAAATGTGTAGAAGTCTCCTGCCTTGTGAGTTAAGAGTGGGGCTGCTCCAATCGTCTCATATTTGATGTGTGAACAAAAGCCTCTACAATTTGTTTCAGGGTGTCATGAACACAACACGGTTGCGCCAGCTTTGTCTCCCTCCTTTTGAGAGGAGAACCGTCAGGTCTCCAACTGGGTTATTTGATTGTCAGGAATAACCACAACCACAGACGGAGCAGGACCGGAGCCTGTGTTGTGCGCGTGGCCTGCAAACCCTTCAGAGAATTGATTCAAAGGAGCGCTCAGCATGACTGACCAAAAAACAAGCAGGTCTAATACATTGTGTTGTTTTCAGGCTGTAGCTCGTTCATGAAGTTTTCTTTGTGGTTTTCATCTGAGTGTTGCACTGACACAAAACACGTGGTCTTTAAAGTAAAGGGTTTCACTAGTGATGGGTTTCTGAGGCTTCATGAAACATTGTCCTTATTTTCGGTGCAGAGTAGGAGGCACTCTCGGGTTAAAAATGATGTGAGATTACATTCAAAATGGTTGTTGAAACCCAAAGATTATAGAGTTGAGAGTGTCGTTTAGTGGGCTCTGAAAATGAGGAAACTGTTTCATGAAGCTTCAGGAGCCCTTCACTAGGTTTCACCCCCATTCGCATTCTCCTATTTGTGGCAATGACTTCAACTATGAAGCAAGGTTTGGTTCTCAACAATAGTGTATAAGGTTCCATCTGGCGTCAATGTCTCCATATTTCAAATGCCATGTATAATGAATCACTTTTTCAAAACAAAATATCTGGACCCCGCTCTTAATTTTAGTTTAATATCACAATATTTTTTTCACACTTTTTTTTTGGTGGTAGGAATGTTAAACATTTTGGTGAAAGGATGGGGGCAGTTGATGGAATGGAGGGTTTAAACTAAACCACAATTGTTCACGGTTCAAATGCATCCCATGTTTTTTTTTTTTATTAAATAAAGAAATTAATTTAAATTTTATATTAAGTGTGTTATGATTGATCACGATTGACATGTCACTGGGTCTTTGGCATGCTGAGGTAAGGGGCATCTCACACCGCTCCTTTGTACACATAAGTGCAGGGTTCACTGAATTTAGTCTATAATAATGTAAATGAACATTGATGTTAGATTCTTTTGAAACTCCTCTTTCACATTTTTTCCCATTTAGACAGATGACTTCTGTTGGCCAGGACTTTGTACCAGGGATTTTCGGACCATTTGGTGGCTGAGTTTGACACTTCTGATCTATTGTCATGATCACAGCAAATTCCCAGGTCATGCAAACACTGTGAATGTCATTTTAATCCTTCTGGGTAACTTTTATTTGCATAGCTGCCTCCTCATGCCAGTGAGTACCGCTGAAGAGCAAATTTTCAAACGCATGACTCTTCAACCTCTCAACTGCCAACGTGAAGGTTGAACAAAGCCGTGCGCAGAGCAGAATGTAGCCTTTTTTCCAGCCAACAGAAAAATGTCAAGCACTTTAAAACGTGTTCTTTTTCAATGGCCCCAGACACGAAGAGACAAATAGAGACACTCGCAGGGTGTCACTGATGTGACTCTGCATTAAGCAATCTGAGATTATCCTCAAAAAATCTTTTGAAATTAAGCCAAAAACAGTATTTAAATGACTCATGCAAAGGCTATTAAACGTAGAGGATTTCTAGCAGTTGAGGACCTGTTTGGACTATAAACACTCCCAACAAAACGGCTGATATGGTTTGCACAGCGCACAGGATGGAAATGAAGGAATGAATTTTCAATTTATGTGTAAGAATGTGAAGGATTAAAAATTTTTTTTTTTATGTTAACCACCTGTTAAGCCCAGAGTGAGATGGCTCACTGTTTTTTAGAACTGTGCTCCTTTCCCTTCTAACCAAAGTGGTGTGGCAACTCTCCAGTTCACAACTCTTCAGTTATTCCCTTAACTTGAAACTGGCTTCCTTGATGCCGAAGTACATGCAGGACAACTCACCCATTTGGCCTTTTTTTATTTCTCATGCTGAAAGTGATTGAAAACGGTTCAAGGATAAACACAGCACATAGATGTTTCGTTCATTCTGTATGAGTTATAGGCTGGTCATGAATATGCAGTTATTATAGTGCGATTCAAATCTGAGAATCTCTTTTTATATAGTATTAAATAAACCTTGTGATAAATAAGTCATCGAAAACAAACTATCAGTAAGGCTCGTAGATTGCTGTGGAAGAAAAATAAAGTTGGTAAAGTAAGTACTTAACCTTGTTCAAGGCATGAGTGTTCTTACATACCGGTGGTGTCTACCAGTCGAACACAAACTGAAAAAGTCCGTCTCACATGGCTTTTGTTGAACATGTGCTCCATTGTATCAGGTGAGCCTTGTGAGCCAGTTCCTGTTATCTCACTTCATGGATTTTTTTGCTCTATTTATTTTTTTTGGACCAACCTGTGTCTCAGTTAATTTTTAGATTCGATTCCCAGAATTAGCAAAAGAAATTTTGGCAAGCAGTGAGTGAAATTCAATGAATTCTGGAGTAGCTAAGAGAATATGAGTGGGGGAAGTTTTGACAGCATTAATCATTGACTTTACAAGGAATGCTTCATCCAACTGTCAAGAAAAGCTAAGAATGAGCACCCAGAGTCTTGAATGTAATATGTATGTATAACCTATAACAAACCGTAGCTGTAGTTCAAGGACTGAAATAGTCATCATCTACGATCTGCGTCAGTTAGTGTGAATGAACAATTCATTCGCTTCTAGATTGCTCAGGAAAAATATGTGGGCGGTTTCAAAACTTTGAGCTCAAAACTTTCACAGTTTTGTATGACTACTGTATGGAACAGTTGCCTCCCAGAGACAACCACGAGGTGCCTTTAGTCTAAGACAGGGGCCCCACGACTGGTGACCACCAGAGACATGAAGTGCTTCAATGTCTCAACTTTCCAGTCAGGTTCAAGAAACATTCTGCACATTTCTGTGATAATAACGGAATAGTTCCGCAGCCTGTGCAGGATCACAGACTGCATCAATTGAATCTCACATTAGTGCCAAAGAAATGCCACAATATCCAGCTTGATTGTGTCGAAACAACTTGTAACCATCATGTAAACTCCCGCCCCACTCTCCATTTTCCATCAGGACGATGTTTATTATAACTGTTTTTAGTGATGGATCTGGTCGCTCATGCATGAGGCATTGAAATTAGCATGTCATTATTTGTAATAAGCAGATGTTAGACAGAGACAAACATCTCTGCTCAAAACTATCACCAACTAATACAGTGGGACACAGTTGCGCTTCAGGCATCAGCAGTCTTTTGTCTGCCTGTTGAGTCCATACGCGCTGGTCTATTGAGAGTTAAAGGAGTGTATTCCTGCTAAGTGTTGTTATTGATTGGGCAAACCATTGAGAGAATTATTTTCAGCTCCATAATGATGCCCATAGCTCATGAGTGGATACAAATAGATTCTGTAAAACAGCAAGGAAGAAAGCTCTAGTGTCTTTTGCACCGATAAACTTCAGCCAACTATTTCAGTCTCTGTATATTTCTCTCATCAAGAACTGTCTTGCCACTTTAAAATGGAGAAGCTCTTGGTGGTGAAACTAGAAGGATCCTTGGGACCCTTTAGTCTTCTAGACAACTAGCTTTCAGAGCGAGAGGAAAGTTTGGGTGTCTTTTCTGCCCCTGTAACCAAACGCCAGATATGTTTCGATGTGCCGCGCGAGCAGTCGACAGCCTAAATATGAATTTACTTTCAATGTTATGGACATCGATCACTGAGCGGACGGACTGAATCTTCCCAAAAAGCCAGTGTTTCGATAAGTAAACACGATTAAAAGTTTGGAAGTTGTCACTTCTCCCTCATTAGGCCGTGCACATCAACCATGATCTGACGGCGAACTTGACAGATGGGGTGAAATGAAGTGTGTCAAATGCAGTTACAGTGACTCATTCCAAATGCATTTCCTAAATAGAACTTACTTTGGTGATACATCAAATCTTCTTTTTCAGCCTTTCCATTTACTTGCATTACATTTAATAGCAAGTTCAACGAACAAAAGCGGCGTAACTGAGGAGAATTAATGGCTGCTGCTGCTTTTGATTCATAACAATACATCAGAACTGCAAAAACTGCACTCCTGTCATCTGAGCTGCATCCCTCAATTTAATTTCTAAAATAACTATCTTGTGTGTTACAACAATCCTGCACTATTCTTCGGGAAGTCATTGTGTATTATTCCCCATCCAGTATTTACCCATCGGGGCATCTTCACCAGGACTTGCGACGCTGCAAACCCTTGTTAAAGCACCCCAACTAACCCTGATCTAACCCTGCTTCTTCTCTTTGTGTCAGACTCTCTAGAACATACATGAAGAGGGGTCCAATACTGTCCCATAAGGCTTCCCTTTCACTCGAGCTGCCACGCAAAGATCACCCTTGACACTCCTCTCCACCTGTTCCACACTGCCTGCAGTGCACTCTCGTCTCACTGTTCATCACATTGAATGACTGATCGGAAATACATGAGCTCATCTTTTTTCATGACCTCCACTGTCTGCATCCTCACCTTTCCTCCTGCCTCTGTGTAATTCACTCTCACAGTCTTGCATCTACTTCTTCCTCTTCTCTCCAGCTCAAACCTCCACTGCCTGTCAGGATCGCAGTATAAATTAATATGTACATAATTAAAAGGTTATGTAGACATGAAAAGAAAAAAAATGAAAATGATCCGGACCATTGTAAAAGAGATGCTTTTGTAACATTGATACTCCAAGATCTTTAATAAAAGTCCTATATCTAAACGACAGTGTGAAAAGCTGCGCATATAGGAGTCTCGAAAGACCACCCCCAAGTCATTGAAAAAGTCAGGAATTTAAAGGTCACATTGCGCGTATCACCTTTTCAAACACTCACATTAAACCTGCATTATTCCTCTCTGCGCTTTGCTTTGCAATTGAAATCTTCCCATCTGCTGCTAGAAAGTAACTTTGTCCGCCACACGAGGAAACAATGAGGGCTGCGGAAACTCTCCCGGAATATTGGATAGGTATGGTCAGCTGTGGGGTTCGCCCGCAGACAATGATAGAATGATAAATACTCCCAGCTTGTGAAAAACGTCAATTATCATCAGAGTCAGCGGCACTGCTGGCGGTCCTCCCACCGCGATAAAGATCCAACATTAATAAGGCAGGCTTATCTCCAGGAAGACGGCCACCGATTGATTTTTGGGAGAAACCAAGACGAATGGGAACGATACATTATTTAAATAGAAATACATATATCCCACCAAAGAGAAAAGTAATGAAGTACAAGAAAGAAAAAAATATATATATATCTATATATATATATCCACAAGCCCAAGAGTTTTTTTGCCTGCCGGGCCTCTAATGTTTCTCATCCATCAGCTCCTGCTTCTGTCTTTCTAAGCGCTAAACATAACCCAAGTGACATTAATAGATGCTGAGAAACATGAAGTGAGACCCAGGTCACCGGCTCTGTGGGCTGGCAACAAAAAGACATGGAGACCATGCTTTTAGGTCGGAAGACTTTTAATTAGTCTTGAAAGTTTTGTCTGGCGTCCGTCTGGAGAGAATCACTTTTACAACCTTTACCAAAAGACTGTTGAAAAAGAGGGAAATGGAGAGGCAACTATGGCAGATGTTAGGGGGTGTTGAAATCTATTTTTTCTAGAGGATAAGGAAGGAATTGGAAATGTAATTTGCCACCTTTGTTTGTCAAGTGAGCTTCTACTCCACGTCCTTCTTTCAGCCGGAGCCCCCTTTAAACTACCACAGTAGTGTCATGGGTTTGTTGCATACACACATGAAATAGTTGAGGCAATAACCATCAAATACTAAGGTTGCGGTCAAGACCACCTAACTTGAGATCAAGATGAGACCAAGGGTAAAGCATGCGGAGACCAAGACCATGACCAAGACCAAGACCGATAGGTCCCGAGACCAAGTGGAAACCAAGACTTATGAGGGGGGCCAGGCCTAGACCACCACCCAGATCAAACTGAATAGTCATAGAGACACTTTTAGTTTTTACTGCAAAAGAAATCACAGTTCTTTTCTTTCTGAAATAAATGAAGAACTGACACACAAATATTAGTATTCAGGTCTCTGCCTTGACCTTGACTCATTGCTGTGCCCACAGAACATTGGACTTGGTCTCAGATGAGGTGGTCTTGACTGCAACACCGTCAAATACATAGTAAAACTATGACTAAATACATCCAATAATTATGTTCTGAACATTTTCCAAGTATGGTGATTCACAATTATATGTAAGATTCAACTCAAAATTTCAGAAGTGGCTGCTAATGCTCATATTAATTAATGCATACACTAAAAAGATGGTCAAATAAATACAAGTAATTGAACATAAATGCGCTCCCATAAGCTCCAAAAGTGTTGAGCATCTCTTGTAATGATGTCCCCACCTCATAAGCTGGATTGACTCCTTAGCAAAGACTTTTGTATTACTTTTGGGAGGCGGCTTAAACCAGGGCTCCCGGGGGTTTTCCAAGATAAAAGCGAATCAGATAAAAAACAGAGACCATTAAAAGATTTAGAAGACACTCAAATAACTTCAGAACTGAACCGGAGGTTTCCTTCTCTGGTCTTTATCTGCACACAGGCTGCTTTGTTTAGTCATCCTTCAGGAGGCATTTGCGGGGAGTCCAGTGGAAATGTATGCACATATCTCTCCCTGCGGGGTATAAGAAACAAGAAATTCTCAACAGTTGCACTGCAGAAATGTATTCAAATGAAGGAGATCTGATTTGGGGATTTTTAAACAGTTTGGATGCTTGAAACTGCTCAGAAAATAAGGACACTGTTACATGAAACCTCATGACACCATGACCAGTAGCTTGTTCTCAGGCTTCGTCCAACAATTAAAAACATTCAACAATGACAATATCCGTGACGTTTGTGAGTGGCTGCTGTTGGTATAGGTACAGTACCAGTCCTCTATATCTACCATGTCCTCCAGAGCCCGCTAGTAGTAGGTCGGAGGAGGAGCGCCGTCGTTTGGGAGAGGCTCAGAGAAGAACTGCTGCACCTTCACATGGACAGAAGCTGGTTCAGGTGAGCTAATCTCCATCTTGGAGGACACATTGGACTTTTTTTGGTGAGACTGGTTGGGCTGTCAATGCTTTGGTATCCTGCCAGAACAGCTGGATACTGCCAATTCGTTGGACAGCAGCTGTTTATTTCTTCATATATTACTATAAAAGACATTGAATGAAAATATAAAGTATATGCGGGGAAATTATTTTTTCAATAGTATGTATATATTTTTTATCTCTCAGTATTATTTTTTCCTCCAAATGGATGCATGTAAAATAACCACAACAAGACGACATAAACGGTAAATGTTCTTTACCCTGTTTTTAGTTATAATTCAATTTCCAATCTCCAACTTCCATGGGCCCTGTAGACGATGCAGTCATCAATGGGTTGTCCATTTTGGGATCAATTGTAATCCAGCAGAGAGGGGAAGCCCCAGGAAGTGTGCCGCGAGCAATGGGATCATAATGATCAAAGTGAAATGTTTGCTGACTGAAATCAATAGCAGCAGGAGGCTTGGAAATTGCTATTAAAGATCCTGATCGATTGGGCAGCAGCAGTTGAGCGACTACGCCACCGTTCTCTAAGGTTCTCGCTGCAGCGGATGTATTCAGGGCCGCTTCTGATCTTCAGCAGATAATGTGAGTTTGAACTGTAATCAAGTCAGACTTGGATGTTGTTGCTGGAAATCTTTATGGACTCTGATACGTCGTGTGCAGATGTGATGTTAACACTGCTCTGGGGTCAAGGTTAGACTCCCATGACTTTCTAGAAGTAGTAGAATACTGTAGTAAGTTGGATCTTATGAAAGATATTTAGATACCAACGAAGAAACAAGATTTAAAAAAAGAGTTATTGACCTTACTATTCACTTTAAAGTGAACAAAAAGTGAATTTAATAACCATCGTCTTCTTTTTTTTGTTTTAGTCTTTGGTAAAATCCACGTGAGCCAATAAAAAAAAAAAAAAAAGCATTTCCTCAACATCCCTTAACAGGAGTTTGCAGGGTGATAACACTGATTCATTACTTTTTTTTAAATTTCTCTCATAAAAAGTCCGATATGCACATCAGAATTTGCCGGAAAATGTGATTAAAGGAGGCGCTGGGAGCACCCAGCTTGAAATATTGTTGCCAGCGACATTATTGAAATGAAGAATCAATTAATCAGAGCAGTTGCCAACTTATTTCCTCTCTGTTCACTAATTGATTAATCTGCTTCTCCTCTCCGCCGGAGTTTTAATGAAAAATCGCCGACGTCAGTGATTAAAGTGTCCGGCGGCACGCGTGTCAGACGGTTGCTTTCGGCGCCGCGTTTTACGAGGACTGTCAGTCATGACTCCAATTTAAATTGTTAATGTCAGTGTGGTTTTGCCAAGATCAGCAGATTATTTGGCAAATAGAAGCAGACTCAAGGGGTCGAATGGCCGCAGGGTGGTGTGGCTCAGTAGGGTAAGGTACCTACAACTGCACCGGAGACTTAACATGGCCAAAGAAACTTTCCTGTGGCTGCCTACTTTTTGGCTGGTCATCGAAGTCCACCCCTGAATTCAATACAGACCTCCAACCTCACACCTGTCTCACATCAAGATATTTCATTGTGCTGTTGAGTTTTATTATTATTTGTGTATTTATGTATATAAACTTATATGTATTGTGTATATGTATATGTATTGTGTATATAAATGTTATGTATTTTTTCACATTAGTCTATTTTGAGGTGACTGAACTGCTCTCCTCAGTGGCAGACTGTTACAACTGAAGTCAACTCGGTGATGTGAGTCACGTTGTATCATTGTTGTATCACGTTGTATCATGTTGTGTATAGATCACTTAGATGCTGAAATGGGTGAAAATAGAGGTTTCATTTGTTTGTTTCAATAAAATAGAACAGACAAGACAAACAAATAAAAACACAGACGGTGGGGGGAACTGCATAAGCATGTAAATGAAGCAAGTAAAGCAAGTAAATGTGTCATGCAGGCGCACACTCCTGAAATGTTTCGTGCACTCGGGCCATGGTCTCACCCCAACTGCGATGGTTCCCTGTCTACTCTATGCCCCGCCCACCTGACGCGCACATAAATCTGTTTTATTTCGACAACATATCGGTCGGACTTGATATCATGATGCGTACCTTCCATGTGTGAGATTTTTTTTTTTTTGCCGGATCACTTAAAGTATTCTAAAGTAATCTGAGATTATAAAAGAGTCATTCATCAATGACACCAAAAACAATTCAAACCGACTGTAACATGAATTAAAAATTGGTTTCCGTACGTTGTCAGCAAGATCAGCCGGTCAACTGTGCGTTGTTTTGATGTGACAACTCACCCTCACAAGCTTCACACATCATTTAATACATGAGTGCTGAAACAAGTCCATCAGTGACAAGCACAAGACCGTTCCACCCTCTGTGTCATGGCAGAAATGTTCACAGTTGTTCAGGCCCTCGACTCGTTCTCACTTTCACTCACTCATTAATCTTTTCACATACTTGTCACTTACATAACACATTCATAATCCTATAAATGAAAAGGCTTCAGGGGATCCACACGGAGGTTTCATCCTGAGATTCTCTCGAACATAAACAAAAGCTTGAAACTGCATGCATTAAGAATCGGGCCTGAACTCAGCGGAGCAGCAATGACACAATAAATTCAGGAAGTAAAAAGATCACGAGTTGATTTCATTCTGGAACACACTGTGAGTTTCTTAAAAGTGAAAGCACTCCATTAAATCTCCTGTAGCACCAAGAAAGATTCGCGAGTCTCTTCGACTGGGCAGAAAATTGACAAAGTTGGAAAAGCTGCTCTCATCAGCGTGGAAACTTTTTCTCAACGGGGTATCATATCTCCGTAAATCCCAGACGTTAATGACCGCTGTGCCACAGAGGGTTGCTCTGTTTTTCGCCAGATGCCAGATTTTTGGAATTCTCCCGACGGTAATGCACATCAGAACAGCGGTTTTCCAGCTCCAGTCTTCGACGGCATGTTGCATCTCATTAGCTCTGGTCACTGATCCACTGTGACAGACATGAAACCCGACACATTACTCAGACTTCAACCAAACATCTCATCTCCATTCCAATATTGCAAAATGGCTTGGCGCCGTCCGGATCCAAAAACCCTAATATATTTTCACTCGCTGCCCTCAGTCATTACTTTCCTTTCTCTTTATAATGACGAGTCTTGATCTGACAGCACATGCCACAGACGTATTTAATCAACTCCAAGTAACATTATTTTCATCAGGATTTCTGAGGTTTTGATGGGACCTTAGACAGCAATCCAAGGCTGGTAAACAGTGCAGTTTTGATGGACAGGACTGGCTCACTGTGGACTCCCTCAATCATATTTCCAAATCATTACATTGGATGTGCTCCACTGGTGTGAGTGAACTCTCCAGAATAGAATGCCAAGGTTTCTCAGCAGGAAACTGAAGTGATACAAGTGGACAACTTTTAGCTCCCAGGAGTCTTGTTTGCAAGTCCTAGCTTATTTATTGGAGGCTAAGAACAGCCAGCTGTTGCTGCGGTTTGTACGTATTATCCAACACATACTTTCTGTTAAGGCATCACTAATCGATTGTTGTCAAGTGGACTTTTGAATCCAATGTTGAACACAAAAGGTGCTTCAACAGAGGGAGATGTTTCCCCTCCCGCGTTCGAAAAAGGGGTATTGGTTAGGGCATGTGGAGCGGTGATGGCAAGCTCTCATTACCACATTACTTTAGCTGTTACTTGGTACATACAGTTGGGGTCCTATTCTTACTGTTTGGTGGTACATTTCATGCCTCCAGGGTTTTCACGACGTGTAAATATTGTGGTGCACCACCACAACAACAATGAAAGCTGCAATGCAGTGAGAATAGTGATTTCTTTTTTAAAAGATGAAACATTGGCATGATCGGAAAATACGACTGTAGTTCCTCACCGAACGACAGCCGCGCATCCCACCCAGACACATGAAGAGACAGACCAATGACAAATACAAATAAAGGCTATGACATGTCATGATGTAAGCAGGGGCCGTGAATACTTCAGAACATGAAAGAACCTTACATGGCTGTGCATCACACTCACAGTGCTAACAAGTGTGCACCATAGAGCTGCATTTACAGTCAATAACTAAACCTTAAACAGTACCATTCAGCTCTTGTCCCAACCACTGTCTCTCTTTCTGCATAACCCACTGCCTATCGGTCAAGAAACACAGCAGCGGAAGACAAAATAGATGAGTCAATTGAAATCCTTACTGTATGCATCAACATGTCACTCTGGAATGCAAAAGTCTGCTTCAGAATTGCCAACATATGCTGCATTGTTATAAAGGTAATCCATGGAGACTGAGAATCTCAACTCAAGCCATATCTAGCTCACAAGATAGTGATCTATATAACAAGATGTAGCGGCCCGGCATCGCGTACGACAGTTAAGGCAGCACAGTATCCCAGCATCTCACTCTCACACAGCCATCTACCACTACAGTAGCACCTGTAACCCTCACGTTGGCTATTTTGAATGTCCAATCTGGCTTACGACTGGTTGGTTGGAACCGATCTTGGTCATAAGTGAGATGTTACTTGTACTTATTACAAAGTCATTCACAAACAGTTAAAACTTAGTTCAAGGTTCACTGTGTCAGAATTTGTCAGAATAGTGTATACATGAGATCATGTATTGCAATCTGCTCTCTTGCGACACGCAGTTGAAAGTGCGTATAACAACTACGGTAACCTATAGGTTTCAAAAAGCCAAGATGTCGTCGACATAAATCTACCCTGAGAGCAATAGAGCTTGAAAGGGTAATGTAGCAAGAGTGGGGAAAAAACACATTGCATGAAAAGACATGCTTTAATTGAACTACTGTAGGTATGTTTTGTACTGCTGTACTGATCGCTATGAGAAAGTGATGACGGTCTGTGAATGTTAAGGAAAAGGTCAGAGAGGCACTATCAGTCCGTATTCTTCATTTCATCCCATCCTTTTGCTCTTTTAATTATCCTTTTTTTTTGTGGATGAAGAAGACGATTCCTGTTCCCGAAATGGGGACATTTTGCCGTGTCCGGTGAGCGATGACAACTATTAGCAGACAGTGAGTTTATCACGTCACAGTGTAATTCGCGAACTATCCCTTACCAACGCATTTTAACATGGCGCATGACAATGGAGCATCTGCCGCAGTTTATGCATATTCAAACGCAATGTTTCAAGCCAATGTGAAGGCTAGGAATTAATGGTGGTGAACCAGCAACATAGATTTTGATTCAGAGCAACGAAAATAGTTGGGTGGGCTTTTAAGAATGAGGTTTGTTTTCCACATCTGTTTGGACACTCCGCCAACAGCCTTGAATTCGGTACACGGACAGGACAGAAATTTATGTTATGGTTGCTTGTTTTGTCCAGATAGTGAGGATGGACTGCATTAAGAGAGTCACCTGAGGTGGTTGGGAGATCGCTGTCCCACTCTTAGCAGGAAATGTTTCTGGATTCCTCCGAGCTAACTGTAGGCAAACCTGGAGTACAGAAATCTTTTGAAAGACTGCCAGCCCGAGGAGGAGATGAGGTTTTAAATGAGCACCTACTACCATGAGTGTAAACAGTGACTACGACTCCCATTAGCAAAACTGTTTTCATGACTGCACACCACCAGCAGGTTACACACTCACCAAAAAAAGACGATAAGTGGCCAACAAGAATGGACTTTATACGTTTTTTTTTGCTTGCCTTTCGCCCCTCAGCGCTGACAGCTGCTTCCTAACGAAGCCCACTCTCTTCCATTCCGACCCTGTGATAATGAGGCTCTGGCTAGAACTACTGGCAAGCAGGGAGCAGAGTCAACAGCTTGGAGCTGACCTCCTGAACGGGTCTGCTTCCCCGTGTTCACGGAGAGAGCAAAAAGCTTCACCTCTGTTTGGGTAGAGAGCAGATCCTTGCTTCAGGGAATCGTCGATGCCAACACTGAGTCACTATGATACGGGCGTTCATAAGCACCCGTCGACGTGTCAGCAAGGGCATGATGCAAATATATGCTAAATGTAGAGGACCTTAGCATTTGCTGTTTCATTTTTTTTTAATGATTTTTTTTTCTCATTTAATATTTGTCATATTTGTTTATATATTTTGGGTCTTGGGTATTCTTCACTGTATACTTTATTATATACACTTCAGTCTTTTTGTAGCCATGTGTTTTATGTACTGTATGTTGATGCTTTGTGATGTTTTTTTGTCTCTTTAATGCGTTTGAGTCTTTGTTGACATTGACTGTTGCTGCTGTAATACTTACTGTCAAGGTTCTAGACGCGGGGGCGGGACCCAAGTGCAGTGTTGAAAGAGTCACAGGAGGCAGGAGCGAGTCAATACAATAAATTTAATCACAAGATACAAAATATATATAACAAAAGGCGTCACCGAACCGGGAGTAGAAAACAGAAGACAAATCCAGAGCGTCACCAAAACCGGGAAGAGTCCACAACGGATTGAGTCCAAACAAAAAGCGTCACCGAACCGGGAGAAAAAATGCAAGAAGAGTCTGTAATAAGAGAGCAAACACAATGAGCAATAAAACAAAGTAAACTATCGAGGCCGTCAAAACGAACGCACGAGTAGAGAGTAACAGAAAACAGAGACAAAACCAAGAAGCCACACGGAGAAGGGAGAACAAAGGGAGTCTAAATGCAAAAACTCAGAACACCAGGGTATAGAAATAGCTAAACAGAAGATAATTTAAAGGACGGATAAATGTACGCGGGTAGAGAGGAACGAACGCAGATTACCAGTTGGAGCAAATGAAGCAAACGATCTGGCACACATTGCTGGAGTCCAGGTGTTCTTATACTCAGGTGGTCAGGGGTTGATTGGCTCCAGCCGTGTGACACAGGAACAGGAAGAAAGGAGGGAGAAAACAAAACAGGACTCACGTGATCAAAATATAAGCGGAATCATGACATAGACTTAGACTTTCTTTATTGTCATAGCACAAAAACATATCACGATATTATGGCAACGAATTTTCGGTCTGAGGCCTCCAGTTTCCAAAAACAAAATATGTTGAATTTCCCCACTGTGGGACAAATAAATCTAATCTAATCTATGCTCCTTCCCTACCAATGATGGTGAACACCTGAGTGTCTCACTGTCTTCCTAAGACTCTCAGTCTTAAAACATGATCCTATAAGGCAGTGCTTCTCAATTATTTTCTGCTGTGGCCCCCCAGGAAGAAGTAAATGTTTTGCGCCCTCTCCGCCGCCTCTGTAAATAGTATCAATCGTCTATAAGATTATTCTAAGTACATCTCTGCATAGCACTGTAACCTTGTTAACATTAAATAAAATATAATAAAGTAATAGATCCCTTAACTAACCCTTACAATAAAGAACAACTTTATTGTTTTTGTCTGTAAGAGGAAAGACTTCTAGTGCAGTTTGCCTGAAATGAAAAAAATGAAAAAAAAATAATAATAATCATGAGAGGATGTGCAATAAGACTTTTTTATTCTAGTAAAGTATGTTCCCCAAGGTCACATGCGCCCCACCAGACATCGCTCCACGCCCCCCCAGAGGGGCCCGTCCCACTATTTGAGAAGGACTGCTATAAGGGAATCCTTATGCGTGTGTTTACCCCTGTTGCGAAGTTTCCATTCCGTTTCATCCTGTGTTCATGCGAGATTTTCGGCTTGGAGGTCCAGCTTCTGGAAAGGTGATGGAATCGAATCATCAAGTTACTGGGGCGCTTCACATGCAAAACAATCTATGGCACATTTGTCTCTCTTGTCTATCTTGCTGTCAGAAAGAAAAGAAGTAGCTCAGAATTTTGTCAATCCTTACGTGTGTGGCTTCCTTCAGTGATACTCGATAAGCTTGGGGAAAACATTGGAACCGTATATTTTATTCATCAGGGAACGACAGGCAAATGCAGCTATTTGAAAAGCCTCGCTCAGAACTGTTTTCAAGCTTTAAATAATAGACTACAGTCTGGACAACCAGCCAAATTTAGTCAACGGTTCCTTTTACTTGTATCAACATTTCTTGAAAATTTCATTGGAATCCAGCCGCCAGTGTTATTTAGCTAACAGCCGATCACATGACCTCGTGGGCTGTGATCAATATTGACATTATCGCTGTATTCTATTGACACAATGAGCTCTCTATCCCCGCCACGGTGCCGCGGCCAGTTCAATACAGAGACTGTGAATGTTCCCGAATAAATAAAAAAAAAATTGTGAAAATGTAATTTAGCTTCATGAGCTGCAGTTTGTATACAGCCGTTAGCGACATATCCTGAAATATAATGATCAGGTTTAAATTTGCTATTAAGTTCCCAAACATGTTAAGATTCCTCTCCATCCCTGAGAAATAATACAGATACATATGCATTATTCAAGCCAGTGCAGTCATCTTTTTTTCATTTTATAATCAAGCAGAGTCACGGTGTCCGTACTTCAAATCCCTCTTGTGCATTAATTCTGGATTTCTCCTGCAGGTTAGCGATGATTCTTATTAATGATACCGGGGAAAAAAAAAAAAAAACCCAATTAATTTAATGTACGATGCATTCGTCACTATTATTTTAACTGGAAGAGCTAAAAGAAAGCCTTGAATAATTCAGTTTCACTTGGGACGGCGAGCAGCAAATCTACCACGGGCTTGTAAAATTGAGACCTCGGTGGCTTTATCTGTTCATGGACAAAGCATTGGGAGGGGAAAAAGTTAGAGCCGAACATATTGCAAGTTTATCTTTACAACGCATCCCTTGATGAACGGGCAGCCTTAAAGGACCAGTGTGTATTTGCTTTGGTAGCCACACAAACCCGACATTAATCACGCCGGATAAGCGCTGCAATCGACAACTAACACCCTCTGTAATGAATAAGTCAACTAATCTCTGCCAGCTTACAGACGGCAAACTAGAATAAGAGCAGCCAAGGGATAACGGCAGAGAAAATGGAGTAAATAAGGATTTCCAACTCAGTGGCGTGTCTGGTTGAAGTCTCAACAGACTCTGCCTCATTTTAGTTCCTAAATTAATTGTCTTTCTGTGTTCAGTGAACAAAACAGAAATTATTCATTAGAAAGTTGAGACTAACTGCAAACAACAAAGCTTTGTCCCTCTAAAGTTTGTTGTCTGTACCTTGCAAAGAAATATAGATTATTAGTGGAATTGTTTCACATAACTCGGAGCTTTGGGGTTACAGTGAGGATCCAAACGTTCAACTGGCCTTTTTTTTATTATACCACACAATAAGATGGTTCAGAAGATGACGTGGACATGGTGTGAATATACTATTGTAAATCGTTTTTTTTACCCTCTAAAGACCATTATTTGACATTTTCCTTTATCTTTTCCTGCCATTTACTTTCAGTGCCATGTATGTCCTTTGTTTACTTAATGTGAGGTTCAAAGAGTCATTTGTTAAAGAACAATGTACAATGAGTCAAAGGCCCACATTCAAATGCACAAGGCCCATGTTGGTACTAAAAGGAAAATACTTGTTGAAAACTATGAAACAAAGACTCAGCAGTATTTTTGACCAAAAAGAACCTCATGCCAAATTTAGCTCAATGCAAACTTTATGAAGTGCTAGACCTCAGTTTATATTTGTGATGAATTTATGCTTTCAAGTAGGTCTCTATGTGGCGCCAGCAAAGCTTGACTCCAGTCTGAGAAAACCTACCGGAATGTCCTCTCCATGTTTGTATGTTCTTCCTGTGTTTCTGTGGGTTTTCTCTGGGCACTCCAGTTTCCTCCCACAGAATGTTTGTTCGTGTATAAGTGCGTAACAAAAGGCTCGCAACCTGCTTCAATAGTTGCCTGTGGCCTACACTGCCGTGACAGACTCCAGCCCCAGTCGAATATAAGCTAGAGATAGAGATGACAAAATATGGATTCAGACTCATAATACACTGCAACTGTTAACAGTGTTGAGCAAATTTCAATTGCAGCTCTCAGCACCACTGTGTTTAAGTAAATAAAAATGACATCGGCTCGTGGCAGAGAGGTTTCCAGTTACCCAGCCTGGGTGAGATGCTCAACCCCTGATGGGTCACCTGCTGGTATATGATTGTGGACGTGAATGGGTGACTTAGTCAAGCGTTTTGGGTGCTGGACAGTAGGCATGGAAAATGCTATGCAAGTAAGACAGTATGCAAGTAAGGCATGGACCGTAATCATCCACCATTTGCTGTTGGACAAACGTCCGAGCCTCTTTCAAACGTATGGTCAGCGGCAGAATGGTTTACGCAAGAAACGTCTGTGTTGATGTGGAGTTTGCTGGTTTGCTCCCCCGTCTCAAAACGGCGGTTGAGATGGGAATGGGTTAAACGTTTAAAATGTTTTAGTCAGATGAATCATAAGAGTTCCAACCATCAAAATGTATGAAAAAAAAAATGTTTGTGAGCCAGCTGCATTTGCTTTCCAGTCTTTCCGCCTGGCTAATGAAGTTTGCTTAGTGTGTGTGTGGATGGGACAAACAAGAAATGCAAAAGCAAGTGGAAATGTATTCATTCCATTTAAAATTATGGGCACGTGTGAGAAATGAGGAAATCAGCAGCGTCCCATCAGGAAGCAGGTGTTTTTCTTTCTGTCCTCATGTTTAAGCAACAGTCCTCCAGCCATTCTCAGTCATATTTGCCATCTACACTTCAAGCTTGGGACACACACAAAAGTCAGTGCTTATTATTTGTCAACACGACTGGACGACGCTGTGGGGTCGGCATCACACTTGGTTAGGCTGACAATAGTAAATCAGCAGAGCAGCAGGCGAGTGTGGGCCGGGCACCTGACGGACGCGGGCGTGCAGCTGTGGTGGATCTGCTTCCCTGGCACAGGCAGATGTCCCCGGCTCATCACGGATCATTTTCCCTCACTTGTTGCGCTCGCCGCTGTCCCGGCGGCCTCCTCAGGTGCTGCGGCAGCTGACTTCCTAACTGCCGCTGTTGAGTCAGTGCTTATAAACACTATACCGTCAGCTTTTTGACATTAACTCAATTTAGACGCACATGAACGTCCACTCAGGTCCTCATTCATGTTTGTCAAATGAATTAGACCCTGAGTGGATGAAACACGTGTGGCATCAGCACATTAAACTGGAGGTAATTGGAGTCTCATTTGCTGCTGTATATTTCGCCGCACTGATGCAGCGAAGAGTTTGTCATGAGGGGTCAAACATGATATTCAATTCAAGCTTAAATGCGTAGCATATGAATGGAAATTCCGGCTTCTTCGCTCCAAGCAAAGTGGCCTGAAATTTAATTTCAACTTCACCCTCAATAAACATGACTCTCTTAGATCGCTACTTCACTGAATTGGGAAATGAACCGCTATTTTAGAAAAATGTTGGAACAAGGTTTGCTATTTGACCTCAACACCCTCCGCAGACAAAGAGAGCAGGCACATGAGCTGCTTTCCTAACCCTAGAGAACTTCTCATTTTGGAGCATATGAATTCCAGGAGACTGGAAGGACCACAGCAGAACTCACACTGCTTCAATGGTTTTATATAGGTCAGCTTTCTGATGCATTTTCAGACTGAAAATGTAATCACTGAAATAGAAGCTCGGTAAACCGCAAACTCTTCCAGAGAAGATTCCAGTCTTGGCTTGCCTCACGCGTTTTGTGCTGGATGGTCCATAGATCAGTGATAGGAACAATGACATATATCCTGAATATTTAAAATGTTTAGAGATAATGCATTTTGAGGAACAATATAAATGGACAGACAGGGGTTGGACTGACTTGTTTTTGCGTTAGTTTCATGAGGTGACATAGAATACAGAATTGACTCTGACTGTGTTTATACTACTATTATTAAACCAGTGTTGCAAATTGTTCTCACTCCTAAGGTGTCATACAGATACTTACTGTCGTCTAGTACAGTACAAGTACAGTGAGATTGAGAGGTGACACCCACATATCCCCAGCTTTGTCAACAGTGAACGTGGAAGGCAGACCTCCACTTCAACATTGGACGCAAAAGTCTACTTGACAATCGTCAGTATGGCTGGAATGAAAATGTGTGTCCAAAAATATATACAGTGGAACCTCCGTTTTCGGACGTTCCAGACTTCTAACAAATTGGAGTTCGAACACAAATTTTGAGATTTTTTTGCTTCTGATTTCGAACAAAAATCCAGAACTCGAACGCCCCCGAAAAAGCCGGAAAAAACTTACGCGGACTGATCGGCTGACCCACAATGCGCTTTGTTATTGTGTATAACGCAGCCTCTGTATGCAGACGTGTCCCGTTAGCTACATTTACTGACTGTTTTTTCTTCATATTGAGGTGTAAAACCTTTCCTGTCTCCGCACTGGACCGTGGCAGAGTGTCACAGGGGAGGTGCTCGCTCTCCACACCTCCGAGGCTGGAGCGCTCACTCCAGGGTTTGATGTCCTGTTGTGGGCTGGAGCTGGCACAGGGATGAGGCGAGTCTCAGACAGAGCGTGACTTGGTTTATGACTTTGTCACAGCCAAACTGCACAGAAGCGCACATTCAGAGCTGGACATGCACCGGGCACCTCTTCACTTCTGGAGAGACGTCACTCACTCGGCAGCCCCTCCCACATGCAGCGGCCACACACATAGAGGAACAGCGCACCTGCAGCAGACACTCTACATTCACTCCTACAAAAGCCTATTTTAAGGCTTGGAACGCATTATTTCTTTTTCCATTCATTGTAATGGCAAAAATCGATTCAGATTTCGAATAAATTGCTTCTCGAACGGCCGTCTGGAACAGATTGTGGTGGAGAACCGAGGTCCCACTGTATTACAGATATTTGGGGAGAGAGATTGCAGAGGTCTAAAGAAATTACAGGAGTGTCCACGCAAGCAGTGTGAGAACATACAAACACCCCACAGACAAACTCCTAAATCAGATTTGCCACCGTAATGCTCATGATATTAGAAACAAAATTAAATAAGGAATCAGTTAACTACCACTTTTTTAACTGTCATCTTAGCACTCTGATCCAGATACAGCTCTCCAGGAGATGAAGACACGGATCTCTGTGCTCCTGGGGTTTCCTGTGTTCATGCACATCAGCTGATATGGTTCCTGTGGAATAATTCATTATCTCACTTTGCAGAATAACCACCACTCAAGCAACCTTTGCCAAGTTCACTTAAATGGCCCCCGATACCCATTAACAGTGATCCTGCATCCTGCTGGCCACTTCCTCTTCGGAGCAACATTAACTCTCAGGCCCAGATGTTAATACCAAAGAAGATTAGGGAGGAAAGTACGGCCTTCAAGGATGTAAATCAAACAGTCTAGTCACCACTTGAATTAGCCATAAATCCTTCTGGATGGCTGCGTGAGCAGATGCGACTTAAGTTGAATTATTCAACTTTTCATCACAAAGCTCTGCTTAAACGCTGCAGAAAATAAATTTTCATCCGTCTCCAAACACAGCTTTAAGTGGCTGGATGAACAGTCGCCATATTGAATAGTGATATGGAGTCATTGCTAACATTCGTACGAAATGACGAACAGAAAGTGGCTGTACGGCTGTCTAATTGAATTAGAGTGATCGGAGGCCTGTCCAAGACTGTCGAGAGTCACTGACTTAATCACATTATCTACATGTTTTTGACTGCGGCGGAGCTTCCACGAGGAACCGTGGGACTGCTCGGGCTCCTGGAGTGATATGTCTAAATATACCCCATAATGAATCGGTCCCACATGGACGTAGCCTGGAGCCATACCTGAGAGAGCAGAGTTTCTAAGAGGAATCTGGGACATTGTGAAGATGATGATGATGGCGATTATGTTCAATCTCAGAAGAGTTGGGTGACGTCAACATGCTTCTAAATCAAGCAACACCATTAGTGTGACAAGTCGTGAAAATGATCGGAGAATAACAAAGAGTGAAATCCTCCGGATAATAGTCTGCAACTTCTCCTGACACTGAGGGCCTTTTGACAGGTCAACAGTTCTCAGTGCGATTGCCATGATTCAGCTCTTCCCTTATTATCTATATATTTTTATTTATTAAATTGGTTATTAAATTCTAGGAGATGACTATGGTAGGTTTCCTTTCATAAAATACTGTGGCTGATGTATCAGCAGAGTTGAATCATTTCCCAGCGGGCAGTTTTCTTACCGTGTCCCCTTCAATGTGACAGTTCAAAGGTGGAACATTCAAGTGTTGGACAGACCTCGCAGCCCGACTCTTCAATAGAATGACTCAATACCAAAACTGCTGTGAGTCAGGTAGAAGCTTAAATACATTTTGAAGTGGAGATGGCGGGTAGGTTGGCAGGTCCATTTAAATATTTTGTGACTGCATGACATGTGTATTGAACGGACCCACTGAATCCACTCGGCAGGAATCACTGTCTAACTCCCATTTCATCTTGTTACTGCATGCTGAGACTCAAAGAAACAGACCAAGTATCAAAAATAGAGATTTGGACTTTGATTATGTTTTGTCCTGATAAAGCGTATTTAGGGATGGATATGGTTGTTTGAACCCAAAGAGTTTAGAATGCAACTAGTGGACGACACTGTTTCATGAAGCCTCATCAGCCCATGAGTACGCTGGAGCAACGATACTGACTCATATTTTATGTCCTTCACCTGAAATGGACATTTGGATTTCCGTGATGCCAGTGAGAAAAAATTGTATAGTTTTGTTATTTACTCTTTATGAATAAGCAACATGAAAAACAAGATGAAAGAACAAGCCATTATTCCCAGTTTTTTTGCAAAGGTTTTCCCAAGTTTATATTTCTCATTGTGTCTGCTTTGTTTCATTTGTGGTTTACAAAACTAAATTAAACATTTGTCTATGATATTACCAGCTGTAAAAATCAAATAAACCTATTTATTTAAAAAATAATAATGATAATTTGAGTTTCAAACAAACCACTGTTCTGTTAGTACAAATACTACTAACATTATGTACAGTTGAGATGGATGTCGATATATACTGCAGGTAGAGATACTGATCAAATTTTACACACAATAAAATAATAACCTAATTTCAATGTTAAATTTGGGCAACAGTGAGGCAAAAAAAGAAAACTGTGCGCTGTGACACCTCTGTTCCCCTTACGCATTTAATCGACTAAATGATCAGTGGACAAGTCAACTACCGAAATAATCAATGGCTGCAGCCCTCCAGCGATCGAGAAGAGGGAGGATAATGATTCCATCACCATGGGGTTCACACTTTCTGAACAAGCGGCGCTTCAGGGTCGTCTCATAATTTGCTCCCCCGTGCCACTTAGGAGGGCTCATCACGTCTTTTCTGGGGGATCTTGCTCATGGATGGCCGCACCTGTCCAGCCATGTAGACAACCAAAATGTGTCTTTGTCAAAGTTCCTCCAACTCCAAACTTTTTCTTTATCTCCAGAGCGCAGAAGAGCTCGGGCTGTCACGTCCTCCTATATTTTTAAAAGACCTAAAATGCTTTTTTTTCTTAATGGCTTGTTGCTATATGTCTTGCTTCCAGTGAAAATATCCTGGATGACATGGGACCGTCCGAGCAAAGCTGAACAGCGGGAGGTAAGATTTCCTCCTTGGACCGAGGCGCACTCGATACATGTCGCCATCCTAAATGAATAATTTAATCCTCAAAGAGTGCTTCAAAGCTGCTCACCAGGTGGCGAGTCTCCCAACAGCTGCCTCACGGCCCAGCAGACAGTCAAAGATCGAATCAAAATGATTTTCTCCAAATGTTCGACAAAACTGTGTCTAGATGATAACATTGTTTGGAGTATAATCATACCTGCCAGCAGACATTTCTTTTCAATGAGCTTTTCAGCTTCTGTTCAAGGGAACAACGGCAAAGAAGCGCTTCGGTCCAGATGAGAAGGTGGGCATCAGAGAAGACCATCTCTCTTTTGGGGAAAAATCTGTTTCAGCTCCAGCAACATAATGCCCTGCTGCTCCGGGAGGACGGTCGTCATTCATGGAAACTGGAAGGAATAAGTAACGCGCAAAGTTACTTGTTAGTTGCTAGGTTTTTACAGTTCATTTAAAAAGCCAGTGCCTCTAAAGCTCCACCCAGAGGCGCCGCAAAAGATGAGGAAGATGATACAGAAAATCAGTTGTTGACCACTGGAAAAAAAAAAAAGTGTAATTATTTTTTTAACAGTTTGTGGTCACCAGAGGTTTGTGCTCCAAGGCAACAGTTTCCTATGATGCACCACAAGGTTCAGTTTTAGGCCTTATTTCATTAGATTTGAATCAGTCCCAGTGTCTCGCTCCACTTTAATGTGACACACAAATGCAACTACCACTCAGGGACTCTCAAAGACCTTCTGCCTCGCTGATGTGACCAGCTGGATAGACCCAAAAACACAAAACCTAATAATCAAAAATCTCACCATTTTTATTTTTTTTTTTCCAACATCTTGACTCGTCCCACCCCATTCTCTTGAGAAGCCCTATTGGAGTCATGGAGGGGTGGAGCTTATTCCTAGTTCCTAGTAGCAGGCAGCCCCTTGAGCATGTCACCAGTCTGTCGCAAAGAACATTCAAGCAAACATGCACATACACACACCTATGGACCTCACAGTCACAGACTCAAGTTTCTGGACTGAGGGAGAAACTGGACCACAGAATAAAGTTTACTCCAACCTATGAGTTGCCTCAGACTGCAGTCAAACCCATGATGTTTTTTTTTTTCTGTGAGGCTACAGCATTAACCACTATCCCACCGTGCGGCAATAACTTGACTTTCTTTCAAAAATCCAACTCATGCTCAAAACATTTGATCAAGAAAATGAACATTTAAAAAGAAAAAAAAATGTTTTAAAGTTATATTGTATCTTTTTCATTTCATTTTATTTTATTTTTTTCTACAAAAAGGGCACTTTTCACATGCAGGGAAGAAGGGCTGGTGCTTGAGCGCCACTAGGGCTCTGCCTGTGCACGGACCAGTTCACTTCCATCTACTCTGCTATTTCAATGCTTGGGATAAAAAAAAAAGTCTGTCTGTCCGTCCTGCATGTTTTAAAAACTTTAATTGTCAGTGTATGAGACAATAGCCATAAAACTATTGTGGTGAAAATCCAATTTAATGGTGGACGGCTCCCTGTTAATATTGTGATTTAAAAACACACTTCCATCAGTGACCATTTGAAGACTGGCCGACTCATTTGAAGCTTGTGTGTGGCCTGCTCACTTGCCGGAATGGATTTTTCCTGAGGGGAAAACAATGAACTATTTGTTTGTGTTGCCCGGGTCATCAATGAGAAAGATAAATAAATAGATCAGAGCTCACACAACACGGAATTGATTTTCACCCGAACAAACAGAAAGTGAGTTTGATGAAAAGCTAATGTTTGAACACTTAACCCCATCAGTCATGCAACAATGAACATGTTCTGTGGCTCAGGTGGAAGAAGAGTGGGTCGTAAGGTCGGTTCGAACCCTGCTCCATCGCTGTGGGCTACACCTTACCCACCTGGCATTGTGTCATGGATCCAGCCATCCAGCACACACTGCGACAGACGTAGCTTACCACTGCCATCGTGACTGTAGCAGGAATGCACCACGGCTTCTGTGAAACACGCTATATAAATGTAAGCTCTTGCAATCGCTAAAATAATGCACCAAATCAGGAAAAACAGACATATTTTCACATGAGAATTAAACATATATTACCACGATAATTCAAGTAAAACAGAAGTCAGCTCCTGTAACACACAGAAAAGTTGTCCATTGATCCTGCTTGAGCTTTTGCCAGGACTCTGATGTTTCCTACATAATGTCACTCGATTTCAATTTAAGTTTGAGAGAACATTTTGGTGAAACACGAAAAGTTTTCTGTCAATAGGTGGAGGTTTAATGTCGATGGTCTCTGCGACATTGTTTTTTTGTCCGAGATTGTGGCTTGAATGTAAATGAGGGGAGGCAGAGCACAGATAAAGGCTAAATATAAACCTCATTATTCTGCATGCCATCGGAGCGCCAATGACACCTGATGCATAAAGAAATGGCGAAGGTGCAGAGCGTGTTGTTGCACAGGAACAAAAGTGTGCCGGGGCGGTGACGGTGGGCAGGGGGGGTGTCAGCGGAGATGACACGAATGGATTTGATGTTATCAACAACACCCTCCTGCAAATCAGACCCTACATTGTTTCCCCCGCCGTGACAAGCGGAGCATACCTGAGCGTTTTCTTCCTCCGCACGACGTGGCAGTTTAGATTTGCCATGTTTGCACACATCACAATTGTTTGGCGAGTGAATACGGAGGTGGGTTTCATTAAATGGAAGCAAATCAGCATGTTGTAAAGAGCGACAAACATCAATGAAGTCGGTGTGACAATTCATTTGGAAACGTCGACATTCAGAGGAAGTACAGCAGTTTCATTTTGTGGATGATTTGTTTGCTTCAGCACTGGCAGGATAGGGAGAGATTCTACATGTTTGGAGATCAGACAATCGCATCAGTGTCACTCTTAGCCGTCGGTTGCATTCAAATGAGTTTCATGGATGTGACAAATGAGGACGTCAAGAGGATACGTGTCACTCGAGAGGATTACTAACAGGCACATGCACTGACAGTTTGGCGGACATGCTCTCAAGCTTGGAAAAAAAAACCCTCCATTTATGAAATTCTCCTTGTTGTATTGTACAGTTTTGGTTGTGTTTATGTAACCCCTCTATTATTTCCTTGGTTCACCAGAAAAACCTGAAACCACTCAGGTTTTTCAGATCTCTTTACTGGACGTCTGAACAAAAAGAAAAGACACAGTCACATTGGGATGGGGTCTCGACTCGACTGCTCACCCACTGACAGAGTCCAGCGAAAAAGACAGCAAACTGCTGAACTACTGATCGTATAGTGTATCATGACATATCATAAAATAAACAGTGGATTATGACAAAAAAAAAATACATACAAAAACATTCAGGGACTAAATACACACAGGCCCTTTCATTAACAAACACAAATCACACACCTGAACAAAAAGAAAAGACACAGTCACACTGGGATGGAGACTCGACTCGACTCCACACATCAAAATATACAGTCACAGTGAAGCACGCACATCCACGTGGGTAACAGTGTAACACACTTTTCCTGAACATGACGACAACTGAAACATTCACAACCCAATTCACAAAACCAAACGTTGATGGCCCCCATACTAACAATAGAGTTCTCATCTTCACTTAAATGAGTTTCTATGTCAAGACATTAATTTTTAGCAGTGTGTTTCACCTACCCAGTCCAGCGAAAAAGAGAGCGAACTGCTGAACTTCCGTCACAACACAGTGTTGCCCTTCAAAATAAAAGTCCATGAACAAAATCCAATAGGGCCTAGTGCATAAATATAAAGTAATAGCTCCCAAAATAAAAATGCCAAACCAACAGCAAGAAAAAGAAATGAACAGAAGAAAAAGAAAAACTTCACACATAAAAAACATACTTGTTACATTTACAGTCTACGGACGTCCACAGGGTGGAAAGTTTGACTTCATAAAATGCACCACACAATCGAATCACATAAATAAATAACTTAAATGTGTTTACGGTGACAAATGTGTTGTTGACAGACATTCTGCATCACTATAAAACTCCTTAGCTTGGACATTACTGTGATGCAGAGACTAGAGCACAGTAGAAGCTGCTTTCAAATGCAGTTCATTTGACTTTTTTCCTTGTGAATTAAAGTTGGAAGACAAAAGGGCCCGAGCAAAAAGGGAGTTTTTCGCACATCAGTCTGTGTGTGACTTGTTACCAAGATTGGTAAAGGTGGAGGGGACGACTTCCTGCTAAGAAGAATGGTCACGGTTGAAGACAGTATTATTAGTCCACTTGATATAGCAGTTAATCTGGTATCCTGCAGCTGCAACAAATTTGTAGGCACCATATTTGGTTTGGAAACCTGCCAGTGCCTCTTGCTGTCTGGGGGAGTCTCAATGCTAAGCTAACACATAATGACATGAGGCAAATAATGAGACAATGCGTACTTTTTTGGCGCCAAACAAAGTGCAGCAGCAGTCACTTCTCCCGCTCCCCGACACCTGAGAACTATTAAACTGTTGATGCATTTCGATAGAACAGCTTTCGCATGAATTTGATTTGTGCAAAATAAACTTGTGTTGCCACAGCGATTATTGTGATTTAAAAATATGTAAAGCAGACAATACTGCATAAGTGCGATCATCATTATTTCACTGAAAGATTTAATTGAGCAGCGGCGTCAAGAGAAGCGCTGCGTAAGGCCATGGCTTCGCAGTCAGAGCGATATTTTCAGATGCACTTGACACCGGATCATTTAAGGCAGAGCTGGCGTGGGGGGGGAGAAAATGACACATTGAGACATCTTTCATTCCTATTGACTTATTAAACAGATACTGTGGGAGGCAAATGATGGAGCTCCCCTGTAACTCACTACATCTTCCCACTTAAGAGGGAGGCAAGCGAGCGGCAAACCCTGCAGGCTGACAGCGTTCACCAAACAAATCATGGAAACACATCCACAGGCAGTCCAGAGTAAATTGTTGCATTAACCCCCAGGCAAGGTTCCCACCTCAACAATTCAATAACCAGACACTTTCCTACACATCCGAACGGAGAGCCATAAGGTTGACACCAACTGAGCTCGCCGACGCTAAAGGGGGAGCAGCTGCTGGTCAGAAGTGTAATTGTTTATTTTGGGGGGATTGGTTTATGACTATTATTTTTTATGTCCCACATTTGTCAGGCGAAAAAAAAAGGGGTGACAAATCATTTGAAACACAAATTTGGACGCTCAAAACGGTCGAGAAACAAGGTGAAAGATGCAAGTCTGACTCAAGAGCCGTCGTGGGCTTAAAAGCAATGTGTTTGTTGAGTGCTGCACTGATTGAAAAGTACAGTAACACAATAACTTTCCTTTCATTTCACTGGCTCAACCCTTCATCGGTGTCATCAACAATTCGAGTTCTCTCCATATTGTGCTGCCAATTTGTTGTTTGAATACCACTAATATTTGCTCTGTTAGCAAAATTTCTGTCTCTAAAATTAATTCTGAACATTCTTGAGGTTCCAAACTTTTCAGATTAACCACGCGGATACTTTTTCATTCTACGTCAGTGGCGTGACAAGATAATCTAAAGCAAACTCTAAGGAAAACCTTGTCTAGCAGGAAGAAGCGGTCAAACTGTGAGTTATCGAAACTGCTTTTTATAAGTCATGACAGACGTAGTTCATTGAAAAAGTCACAGCATCACATTTACCTTGGCTAAACCGCATTGTAAACTGTAACTACTGACATTCAGCTATCTAATCCAATATAATCTATTTGCAGAAACAAAACTGCAGAAATATATTTGCTTAAAAATGTCTCCAGAAAGTAGTGAGCAATATAATAGCAATATATTAAATAACTGCTTCTTCACTGTGGTTGTGTGTGGGAAGAGGAACGCGACACAACAATGGACGTATCCAGGCATCAGCGTAGATCCATAGTGTATAGATAGATAATATGTGACGTAATCTACATAACCTCCTCTCATTGGTAGGTTGTCATTACTTTCTAATAGTTCATGATTTTAACAGCAACAACAACACCATTACCCATGGCACACACTAGTGTGCCGCGGCACCCCGGTTAAAAAACACTGATCCAAACATCTATTTGTGATCTGTAGGGGGCGCTAATGCTATATCTACTCAGTCGTGATGACTCGATAAAACATATTCATTCATTTATGCCGCCACAGTTTGTACTTGACTTTATATCTTGCTTTAACTTCACCACAGTTCGAGACTTGCATTTTCTCCCTTCTTTGTTTTGAGAGTTCAAAATTTGGTTTCAAATGATTTACTACTCTTTTTATTTGGAGCCTGACAAACATAGTACCTAAATCGAATAAAGTAGAAAAAAAAAAACCAATTACAGTTCAGAGCAACAACTTCTCTCAAGAGCACTTTCTTGTTACTCAGTGACATAACAAGCCAGTTTGCCAAGTCATCTATTTTGTCATTTTAGCTTTCTTCAAAGTGGTGCAAAACTGTTGTTTCAGTCTTGTGTCTTGTCTCGTAAAATGAGTGTCTCTGTACGGTGCTCTTCAACATTCACTTCTTTTAATCTACCAACTAAAGGTAGGTCAATGTAACTACTCATCATGCCAAGTGATAAAAACGTAAAATGATAAGTGGCCAGAAAGCATGAACGTTGTTGTTGATGTAATTACTTCCAATGAACACTATGGATCTGGAGTTGTTGTGTTTCCATTTCCTTCACATATTCACATGTTTCTTCACATGCACTCGGCTGCACCAGTAAAGTCACACCACCCACTCAAGTGAACACTGGTGAGACAACATTACCATGTCTGTTTGAACAGTAACAGAATGCATTTTGTCCGACCACTGAAAAGGCAGCGGCAGCCTTCAATAGCGGAGCGTCTCAAGTATTTCACTAGTGAAAGCACAAACAGCATGAGTCAGTCTTAGAAAAATCTTCTGGGTCACAGTTGGAGGACACTGTGGGAAGCAGGCTCCATTATTTTGGCTTACCATAATCTTTCGATCAGATTAACTCCGACTCAAATTAATCTAAAGCATTATGGGATCTCTAATTCACATCTCGCTGCCAGCAGTGTGTTGCGAGCTGTCAAGTGCGTAGTACATGCTTTTTGTCGTCTCCTCACGCGGCCACTGATGCATGTTGCGTCGCGCGTGTCGCTAATGAGATGAGTTGTGTTTGTCCATGTAGCCGTGGTCGAGAGCCGACTCCAAATAACTGCGTCCTCTCAAGATGAATTCAGCACCATACCACACACACATCATTGTGCTTGACGCTGCAAACGTAATAACACCCATGCTATTTGCATTTAACAACAAAGCCTGTTTTTTGTTTTTTGCACACTCTGTTATATGAGAAAACATTACTGGAGATGAAGAGTCTAATTACAAATGTATGTTCGTGCTGACATCTGCAATTGCATTAAATAATGTTACTCATTTGCCTTTGCGCCGTGTTTATTGAATCATTTACATTTGTTTGTAAATAATTTGTCACTTGTACATTATGTTGTTCAGTATTTAACAATTGGTGTTTCCGTAACAAGCTCGGAGCGGCATCATCATTTTTAAGTCTTTCAGTGATTCTATGCTGGAACTGGTGTTTCTGAAGAATAAACAGGAGAATAATGGCTTCAGTGAGCTCACAGTGGGATGAAAAGTGATGTAAACAGAGTTTCCACCTGTCAGCAGCAGAATAAATCATGAGCTAAGAATCACACGTTTGGCATCGTACAATGCTGGATTAGTATACAGGTCTTGTAAATATGTACTTTCTATAAAATCAATTTTTAAAAATTGTATCGCATCATAAAATATTTTGCAACGTAATACAACTGTCAAAGGAACGACAGATTTATCAAGCTTGGCATTTCAACAGGAATGTTTTAATCAGTATATTTATAAATATATTGGTATATTTATGTCAACTTCAACATATTTCAAAATATATTTCCACTTTGTTTGCCATTAAGCTCTCTATTTCCAACCTCTTCTTTATTATTTAATGAAGGCACTCTGGCATTCCATGTGTCTGTTCACAGCCAAGTGAATATCTGAGGGCTGCAGAAGTAGCTTGCAGTAAATTCCTGCATGGAGATTAAGCCTCAACTATTTCTGCAATTCCAAAAAAAAAAAAAAAAAATCCGGCTCCTGAGGTTCAGAGTGAATCTTGATAAAAAAACAAAACAAAACAAAACAATTGATTTGACATTGTGTAACAGGGTTCATCTCGTTTTTTTTTCATTTAATTTCATGATAATGATTTTTTAAAAGATTTGAAATTAAATGATTTGATGAATTAAATTTAGTTTGATCCAGACGATTCAGACATGGTGTGACTGTATCTTTCCAGCACTGGTACTGTACTCAGGTGAGACTGACCTGAGCTTCTTTGTACCGACATGTTGAATAAATTCAGAGAAAGTCAATATGTTCTACAAATTAATCCGCATTTATCTTTTATTAATTGAGCTACATTAAAGCATTATGACCTAAAATCTATATATATTTTTAAGTCAAATATTCAATGAATGCTCATTCAGGATCTATGTTATCTAAAAAAAAATCATGGATTTATCATTGAATCCAGGGAATATAGTAGCCAATAAATAATCCAAGTTGGGGAGATTAAGATGAGAGCTGTTAATAACTGAAATACATCCCTTATTTGCTTAATTCCTTGCAGGTATGGGTCTAAAAAGACCGGGGCTGTCTTCAAGAGAACGGATCAGGTCACGTATGGACCCACCTGCTTGCGTCGAGGTCACTGTGAATAAGAAATAAACACAGAAAATGTAGATGTAACGTTCAATATGGTGGTACATATTATGATAAACTTGTCAGTCATTTTGCAGTCTGTTAAAACGTATTATTGATGATCCAACGCAGACAGAAAAAAATCCATCGCTGAGATTTTCCAACTCCAATAAAACCGTTGAGAAGCATCTTCATGATACATTTAAATGGGCTCGGATCAAAGAAATTATTTTGAGCCTCAACACTACCAGCGCACTCTCTCTTCCCCCTCGTCACATTTTCCAGGTGCAGTTTTACCTCCTCCGTTTTATTCATCCCTCCGCTGTTGAAAACCTCTTTCCCTGCTATAGACATGATCTGACAGGAAATCTTTGAGCAGCAGCGCTGTGTTAACTGCCCAGAGATTTCAACTGTCTGTTCTTGCTGGAGGAAACGCTGAACGCTGGCCTCCTATTAGTCTAAACACACCGAGACCCCCCAATCCCCTCATCTCTCATCCTCCTTCACCCCGTTTTCTTTCTCTTCCATCACTTCCTCTTCCCCTCATCCCAGGCCAGGCTAGGGGGCTGACAGCTCTCGGCATCCCAGCCTGTCAAAAAGGGCCTGTTATACAGCCCCCTCCCTCTGGGACATTAGGAAGACACGCAGACGCACACACACACACTCGCAAGAACATGGCTTCAAGGACCTGTACACAACACACACCCACCCACACGCTTCCTTACCGACATGCACACATCGTGATCCGTGGCCTGGCAAAACAAAAAGTTGTTGGAGGAAGTTCAGCTCCTTGTCAGCATTCCTCAAAACATGCTGACACTTGGCACGCGCTAATCAGGATCAAACGCATTACATTTCGGCGCAGACACTAATTTACTGAGCTTTGGCGTCTCAGCGGCAGCGCTGACACAAACCCCCAGCTTTATGGAGTCCTCTTGTCAATCTGTGTGATTGGCTGAAATTTACCAATCATTAGGCACAATTGAATAATGTCTGGTGAAGTGCAAGCGCTGACAGGTGTCCAATCAAGAGTTTGAAATGGTTCCTCGGAGATTCTGGGATGCTCACCCGCAAATGAAGCCGCAGGTGCCGCCGCAGCTGTATTCCCAAGTCCGTCACGACGCGCGCTCTGCATGCTGAGGAGACGGCATCACTGGCCGGTCAGGCCGCCGCTTCCAGCTCTCCTCCTTTGATCCAGACTTTTGAAGTGCCTGTCGGAAAGACGGTGTTGAAAATAAAGCAGGAGAGGGAGAAAAAGAAAGGTTTACATTAGGGGTGGGATTCTATTAAAAACATGATCTAATTCACTAGAGAATTTATGATGAATTCATCTCAATTAATCGCAGTTTAATCGTATAACAATATTTGCCACAAGAAGCCACATTTTTCAATATGAATGAATTTGGTATATTACTGGATCAAATGATGGAGCCACACATACAGTTAAACAACAAAATATTGTTTGTTTTGCATCAGTTTGACAAATCACGATGGTGGCTATATTCAAGTTTTTATATCACCCAATTTAAACTAAAGCTCATTTAATGTCTTGAAAATATTTGTAGAAGAATTTCAATTTCATAGGAATTTCAAGTCCATTCAGAGTAGTGGAAACCCTGGTCATTGTGTAGTGAAAAACCTCCCTGAACAAAAGCAAACAGATGCTTTTGTTTGCTTCTGTTCAGGGATTCCTCCATGTTTGTTGTTGTTGTTCTCATCCTAGCTGCCACTGTGATCAGTGGACCAGACAACTCCTGCACTTACAAAGGTTCCCTTTTGTCTGGAGAGCAAACTGTTACATTTAATTAAATTAAAACGATTAAATGCGATTAAATAAGTTTAAATACTTTTTCCGTCGTCATCTTTAACTACTTATGCTTATGCTTATGTCCTTTAAGTCCTTTCAGCGTAGACATGAAAGACATGTCGTCTTTGCGCTCTGAATTTTCTCAAATGAAGTGATGGCGCCATAATGCACTGCAACAATGGAAGCACAAGGGTGGGCCTTATATGATTACAATAAAATAAATTCACTGTCACATGTCAACAAACCCAGCACCACGTGTCCAACCCCACTTTATTTTGTGTGCTTTGATGCCAGCCTTTAAATTGCAATGCTTTTTCTGTTCCACCGTTTGAAGGCTGTTTGACATCAAGCAGAGATCATTAATGTCAACAATGGATCCCAAATTGTCCATGAAGAAAGACATGGATGCAGAGGGACGGCAATGTCAGGCGGGACACAGAGAGGGCTACACGCTGTTTGTGCTGCAGGGAGACATGTCTGTTTATCTGTTATCAGTTATGTCAGATATAGAGCATTGAAATCTACAAAGCCTTAACACTAACAACCAAACCGATATTCCAAAGAAAACCATCAATGGTAAGAACTAAACACAGGATGATGATCCCTTCCGTTGAATGTTTCTTAGGAAAGCATGACCAGTCACAGGCTGCTGAAAACACATCAGTTCTGTTTGCCTGCTCCTTGGGCTGTGTTTTACCCAGATTGAGTTTGACAGGCTGGATCCATGCTGTCTGAGCTGCCTGAGATTCGATCTAATGTAGCAGAACATATGTGGCACATGCTATAGCACTGAGACGGCCAAGCTCCCACTGTCAATTTCACCTGAATATGCTGTATGTTTCTGGACTGATCTGTGGACACCATGCAGGGAGAGCAGCAGAAAACCACGCAGTGTTGCAGCAAGCATCACTTGGGCTCCAAAAAAGAATGAAAAAAAAAAAAATACTATGCAAGTTTGAAGGTGCATTAATGTTTTTTGTTGTGTGTGTGTGTGTGTGTGTGTGTGTATGTGCGTCTGGGGGGCCACATTCTTGTGAGATCTTTTTGGCCTGTCCCCACAAGGTTTAGAGGGTTACAAAATCAGGAAAAGTAGTGTACAAAATAGCTGCATTATTATAATTTGGTTTAAGTTTGGTTTAGAGTCCTGGATAAGTTTAGCTTTTGTTTTTGATGGTTAGGTTAAGCACGAGAGACTGAGGAACGCATTATGACAAAATATAGTGTGTGTGTGTGTGTGTGTGTGTGTGTGTGTGCGTGTGTGTGTGTGTGTGTGTGTATTGCGAGATGTCTGTGACAGTAGGTCTTTACATGTGAACCTGTGTTTCTTTGTCCAGATGTTTTTTACAATAGCCTCAACAAATCACTGGTTGATTTAGTGTAACAGGAAAGTATGATGTATCTATGAATTTTTTAATTCACATTAAAGGCAATATAATTCAGTTTTACTTATTTGTACTGAAATAGATAAATACATACATTTTTAAATGAAGCAATATGTGCAACTCATATTTTTGTGAAGGTATTTGTCCAGGTAGCAATCTGAGCTCTGATTCATGAATTAACAATATTTGATATTTCACTTTTGGTTTTCATATTTATGCACACCATCTGTTCGGATCAATAATCCACTACATTTTCCCTCTTTGAATGCTTCAAACCCACAGTGGGCAGTAAGTGGAGAACCCTGTTGAAGCCCCAGGAACAGATGAAAGAGACCGGCAAGAAAGAGAGAGAGAGACCATGAAAAGTCCAGGAGAACTCATGGCTACAGTTATTGATCCATTTTGATGTATTTCAAAAGCATCCATTATTAATACCCCATACCATACAATGCATATTCATTTTATTTTGTTTTTATCATTATCATTACAGCCAATATACTGTTGAGTAAAAAGAAATAAATAAATTGTTTACTTCAAAGGATCAACAACTGACTTGTCCGTTGCCGTTTCAAACAATTCAAAGTGCGCTTTGATTCAGTGATGTTAAAAACACACACAATGAATTTCCATAGTAAAAAAAATGTTTAGTTTAATCATTCCTTCAATCATTACTGCAAGAAATAAGTACAATCAGACCCATCTAATTTGATGGAAATGCATTATAAAGGCTTGTGAAAAATAATTTGAACAAATATATTTTATAATCAAATGCATTTTTTTGTCCATTACTTCTGAATTCACATTTTTGTGTTTACGCTCTCATTTTAATGTATTATCTTGATTTTCTTTTTGCTTTTGAACATATTTTGTTCCATGAAAATGTATAGCAGCATGTTCCAGTAATAAAATGCCAAACATAATTTTAAAATGGTACTGTATCTTAGAGAACCACTCTTCTAAAATATCAGAAGGACACCACTGCAGAAGAGACTTTTCTCCTCTACAATATTCATCAATGACGCATTTCCAGGTCTGAAGTGAGACACTGGCTTCACAGCTCTTGGGCCCAACACCACGCCGTGGACCAAAGTCCAGTGCCAAGCAGTGAAACCCACTCCTGCCGTGGGGTGCGAATCTTTGCGCTTTACATATGCATGAATATCCTTAATATCTCCCCAAAGGCTGCTACGTCTCACCATTAGTCGCTCTGTGGTGCAACGTATCGACTCCTGGAATAATTTCAGCCATCCCCGATGTGATTTATGGTGATGCACATTATCGATCACTTAAGGAGATATTTAGGCATTGAGGATAAAAAGTTATGTTGTCATTATGTAGCCGGTGTGAGGCGCCGGGCCGAGAGGAAGACGGGGAAGTCATTGTCGAATTTACCGGAGAGGTAATTAGCATGTCTGAGTCACGGCACCCTCCCTCCCTCCTCTGCCCTCCTGCTGTTGACGCCGGGCTGATGCTCGCCTTAGTGTTAGCACAAATTGTTGGTGTCGCCCCACAGGTGGGAAACTAGCGCTCATCACCTCATCATCCCAAAGGATGAGCGACGCTGCAACATATATTAAACTGCTATCCTCTCAGCATGCAGCTGGCGTCTTCCAGAGATATTTTACTCTTTATTGAACCCGTGGGGGGGACACAAATTCAATACAGCTCCTTTTAGAGGGGCACAGTCCACGACATACAAACAAACAACTGGGATTTGGAGAGGCTGCTCCGCCAGAGGCGAGAAAAGTGACAATCCGTTGGAATGCTACAGGCAAACGCGTCAGCCACTGGCACTGAGACAATGGCAAATGAAGGAATTTAGCTAATGTGAGAAAGTCCTTGGGTAAAGCAGAGCTGCCAGGGTCTAAATTATCATGCATCCCCTTCAAACCGTTATTGACACGGTGTGGAAAAAGTGGACTGTAGTTAGAACAGTCAATTACTGTTGAGCCCAAAAAGGATTAAAGAGGATAGTCATGTCTCTTTACTGCCCATTTCTTCCAGGAGTGGTTTGTAAGATCTAATAGGTGGTTAAAAGTGACAGCAGTTTATCACTCTTTAACTGAGGCCATTGACTGGATGCAGTAAGCAAATGAATGCGTCAAAAGTATTCTTCTTCTTTCTCTTTCGGCTTCTCCCTTCAGGGGTGGCCACAGCGGATCATCTTCCTCCATCTCACCCTGTCCTCTGCTTCCTCTTCTCTCAAACCTACAGACCTCATGTCCTCCTTCACCACCTCCATAAATCTCCTCTTTGGTCTTCCTCTCCACCTTCTGCCTGGCAGTTCCAACCTCAACATCTTCCTACCAATGTACTGGCTCTCTCTCCTCTGTACATGTCCAAACCATCTCCATCTAGCCTCTCTGACTTTGTCTCCTACACACCTGACATGTGCTGTCCCTCTAATCTACTGCTTCCTGATCCTATCCATCCTGTTCACTCCCAGAGAGAAGCTCAGCATCTTCATCTCTGCTACCTCCAGCTCTGCCTCCTGTCTTTTCCTCAGTGCCACTGTTTCCAAACCATGCAACATTGCTGGCCTCAACACCCTTTTGGACACTTTCCCTTTCATCCTTGCCGACACCCTTTTGTCACACATCACACCTGACACTTTTCTCCAATGATTCGATCCTGCTTGCACCCGCTTCTTCGCCTCTTTCTCACACTCTCCATTGCCCTGGACAGTTGAGCCTCAGTACTTAAAATCCTCCACCTTCTTCATCTCTGCATCCTGTAACTTCACCTGTCCACTTGGCTCCCTCTCATTCACACACGTGTTCTGTCTTACTGCAGCTAACCTTTATTCCACTCCTTTCTAAGGCAAACCTTCACCTCTTTATAATGCCTTTAAGTAGTGACATAAAAATGAAGACATGACAAAGATCTGGGTGACAAACTTTGTCAGCCTGGTTGATGGTCATGCTAGTGCGGTTCCACTCCCCATCTTTAACCACATGTCACTGAGGGTGTTCTTCCATCGTAAATCCAGGTTTAATTTCAGGATACTGCTGAACTCTGTACGGGTGTTTCCCGTCTCAGGAATTTCCAAAGTTTCTGTTTGTGCATCTCGATTCGGTGGCTAGTTTGGCTCCCAACCAGCGATGCCATTATCCTCTTTTCGGGCCTGCTGATGAGAGAAACCAGAGTTTCTTCTCCGCGAGGAAAAGAAAAAAAAAAGGACCATGTGCAACACTTTCGAAAGCTGTTAATGTTTTATCCCATAATTCACAGGCCTGAGAGTGGAGAGTAGGTCTTTGTGGGAAAGCCTTGGCTGGACACGGTGGAACCAGCATCATTAGTGCCGGCCTCCCCGGGGTGGCATGTGTGGAAATTACTGCCCCAATCAATAAGCAAAGTCCAAGTGTTGAAATATTTATCCAGACAGAGCTTCATCCTTAGTTGCGGTGCATGGTCTAAGCACTCTTTCTGCACCTTAAAGGGTTATTCGGGAGGCCATATATGGACAGGAGTACACCTTGAAATCAATGGGGTGCTACTCTTCGCCTGAGTGCTGAGTGCTACAGAGGTCCATTAATTTGTTGTCGATACGTGGAACGGATACTGTGTGTAGTCAGTGGAACTCCCCTTGTGCTGAACTAGTCTTGTTGCAGTCCTGACTTTGGTACAATACACTCCCCCCCAAAAAAAATCAATATTTATGTTGTGTTTGCACTGCACCTTTTTCCTATTGGAGATTCTTTAAACACACCTGTTGCAACAGACACACGACCGGTTGCTATGGCAGCTGGGCGTTTCGATGATTTAAAGTTCTATTCATTTATGGCACAATAGCTGATCGATATTAAGACAAACTCAGAGCCACTTCTTACCAATCATTTAAGAGTATTAGTTGTCTCGTAAAACATGTGATTTATAACTTACCTGTAGTAAACTGAGTTCGCTTCTTTTAAAGCAACACCGTATGTTATAAGTCATCTTTAAAATTGTAAGATTTTAACAGTCCATATATATTCACAGTCAGAAAAAAATATAAAATATTTATATGTTAAAATTACACCATATACTTTATACTGTTCACATGCATTTTTTAAGTTTTCATTTGAGTTTTTAGTGGACATTCATTTAACGTGATGCGACTTTCTTATTTCGAGAATAAAGTATGTCAGGTTTTTTTGTTTATTTATTTAGTGTTTTTTTTTATTTAAATAAATGTAATTTTCATTCAAATCTGTATTAATAATGCAATATCTCTAATGCATTTTTTTTTTAATAAAAAAATAAATGAAGTCTTTTAATTGAAGGATTTCATGGCTACGCTCGTGTTTATGACTGACTGAATTTGCTGAGCGCAGAGCTTGTATGCTACTACACTTAAAGTGATTATCCCCATCGCACAAACCACTACCTGCTGCACCACCAACACAACAAATGCATTCTGCCGAGGCGAAGGCAGTCATCCGCCATCATGGTGCGATTCCCTCAGCAAGAATCTCTTTTGAACTTCAACACTTAGCTTGTTATATCACTTTATCTTCCCGCCGAGCGTGTTACGGACGATTAAAAGCGCGATGTGATACTTGGGGTAACATCTCATTATAAGAGAGAGCCCATTTGTATTGCTTACCTCCATTGTTAGAGTCCACAAAAGGATGACAGCTGACTTCTCCTCCTCAGCTTGAAGTCCTCCGCAGCGACATACGCTCATTACTGCGCCATAAAAAATGGCTCTAATCTTTTAATATCAGATTTCCACCATGCGACGACGGCCGTCTGGCAGCGAGATAACTTGGCCGTTTGTTGAGATGCGCTAATATGAACGTGTTTACTCGGAATACGTCTTCATTATTCAGGGGAGACAATAGGTCGGATGAAGCTCTTAATAACATCAGAGCTCTTAACTTTCAATAGACCCCTATAAATAACCTCGGCAAAGTTATTTTGCCCTCAAGAAACACAGGCCCAGATGATGATTATCTCGCATTTTTCCAGCTCGGTGTGATGAGTGAAGCCTGAGAAATGTATCAGCAACATAAAACCCTGAAGGACCTCTCTCTTCTGCAGGGAAGAAACGTGTTGTTGGTTGCACGACGACTACATCATTCGCTCGGTGATAATCTGATCATCTCGATCAACCAACAGTGGCACGTGCAGCCGCCATAGATCTCCATGTTGGCAGTGCTAACAGTCACCTCGGGCCTGGGAAATATGTGCGTGTGTGTGTGTAGAACTCCAGCGCTAGCGACAAGAGATCGGAAGACTCATCCTCTCCGCCCGTAATCATGTTGTACTCATTAACTGAAAGGTTACACAAAGCCTAATTAGCATCAGCAGAGTTTGTAATTGTCATTTGTTTTGCTTGTCGATGTACATTCTCCAGGTCGAGCGAGAGGCTGTCTCCAAGTGCCCCTTTTTGGATGATGCTTTCAGTGCCGTAGATAAAGTGGTGTTCCAAGGTTTGACACCAGCGTTTAATATACCGCGGTGAGTTTCAGTTAAATCTTTGGGCTCCAGATTCCATTTCTCATTTAGTACCTGAAAGAGTTGAGTTACGCACGTATAAAAATTATGTTTTCATGAAGAAAACCACCAGACTAAAAGGATTATAAACACGTGCCGACTGGACTGCTGCAACTGTCTCCTTGTAGGAGTTAGCCAGGCGTCGCTGTCCCGTCTGCAGCTGGTCCAGAATGCTGCAGCCAGGTTCTGAACGGGGTCACGCAAAAGTCAGCACATCACCTCAATTTTAGCTTCTCTCCAATGGCTGCCTGTGACTTTTAGAATTGATTTTTCTTGATTCTTGATGATTCTTCTGTTTGTTTTTAAAGCTTTAAATGGTCTTGCCCCTCTGTATCTAGCGGAGCTTTTAACCCCCTACGTTCCTCTGCGGTCCTTGAGGTCAGCTGACCAGCTCCTCCTGGAGGTACCTAAAACCAAGTGGAAGATGAGAGGAGACCGGGCTTTCTCAGTCTGTGGCCCCCGGCTATGGCATGCCCTCCCTCCCCATGTTAGACAGGCACCATCACTGTCCACTTTTAAAACACTTCTTAAAACGCACTTCTACTCTTTGGCTTTTATACAACCACACAGCTGATCTTTTTAATAATCTTTTTTTTTTTTTTTTTTTCGTCTATCCGCCCTGTTTTAACTTTATGTATGTATTGTCTTTCATAAATAAACTTGGTATGGTATAAACATAAAATGAAATCCAAGTCCAGCAATCTGATGAGTCTATGCAGTTTTGCATGCTGTTATCAAACACACTGAAAACATAAACCAGTTTAAGTCTCAAGGCCACTGCAGTGTATGGCCTGGAGAGCTTGAATGATGTGGCAGTGCAAATTGTAAAGTAACTAAAAACGAGTTATCTCACAATGTAAACATTGTATTTTGTGACCTGTGAAGTGAAGTTTTATTGTTGTTATATTGAGAAAGACAGCTGTGAAATGACGCACAATAGTCAACATTGTGCTTGGAAAGAAAAGTGTGCGTGGCAAAATATGGATGCTGTGATATAGAATGAGGTTTTGTCAAGCCCCATCTTGTCAATACATGGACGCAAGTATTGATATTATCAAGTATTCGCATGTCACATTAAAAGAATTGATACAGCGGCAGAATACTTCAGTGGAAAAAGGGATAAGGGTCCTCTGGTCTTTGTCTGTGGTGAATACGCAAACCGGGTGTTAGCACAACACATTATCCATTTGTGAATCAAGTCAGGGCTCACACACATATCAGACCTTGTGTGAAAATATGTCATATTAAAGCCTTTAACAAATCAAATTGTGCTTATTTACAGTTGGGTTGATCCAGAAGGACCGAAGAGCTCATGGTGCCACAGAAGAGTATTGCGCTGTTGGTAAATCGCCATCGGACTCTGCGGCAATTGCCTGTATTGGTAAGTCGGGCCATTCTCTGCATGAGAATTGTTGTGTTCTGTGAGTGTAACACAGGCACTGCAAAGTATATATATATTTTGTTTTTCTTGGTTTGCTTTGATGTAAAGTTGACAAACAATGTTTTGTATTTCCTCTTCGATGGCTTCATTGCAGTCAATAAATTCTGAATTTCTTAAAAGAGGATGGAATTTCTCACAGTATATTGAAAATTGCAGATAAGCTGCATTTTTATGTTATGGTGATCAAGGGGAAAACATTGCAATAGTATCATCATATGGTGAGGGACATTATGATACCCAGCTCTAAAAAAAAGGGAAAAGGGAGCATTTCTTCTTTTTGGAGTCTTTTGAATGGCAAGTTTATAATGTCTGTGCACTAGTATCATTACAAATAATAATAATAATAATAATAATAATAATAACAATAATAATAATAATAACAATAATAATAATAATAATAATAATAATAATAATAATAATAATAATAATTTTTTTGGGGGGGATTTGCATTTTCTTTTTTTTTTTACAAAAAGTTAAAAATTAAAAATGAATGAAATTTGGGCTTAGTGAATAATGGCCAGAGGCTTGAAATGTCATCTCACCTCACTCCGGTTTATCTGTGTCACTCTGTTTTGATTTGACCTTCATAGTTTGACCTTCCGCTAATCTATTTGATTTTGTACCTGCTCTATTTCCAACACTGTTTAGTCTGTGTTCAAGGCGACAGCAAATCTGGATAGACATATGGTCACGAAATGATTCATCTGATTGCATGTAGCAATTGAAATATGCTCAGTCATTTATCTTTGGAAACTGGAAGTATATGAAAAAGAATATTTAATGCCCGTCAAAATGATGTGACATCTGTCAAGTGACTTCACATCATCCTTAATTCAAGCTCCATTCATGCGCCTTGATGTTAAAGAAAAAAATGATGCAATGCTGATTCTTTGAGAGGTTTTTTCATAGATTCCATGGTGAGCTGCACCAAAGACTGGCACATGTGGGAACATGATACCTTTGATAAACACAGTTTTTACATGTTGCCCAGGAAATTGTGCTTCTCTGTCTGGGTAAACTTGCTTTAATCCACCATCTGATGTCACCAATGCAAGCCGCTCTTCTCAGGAGCCACCTTCACATGCAGAACAAGAACAGTAGACAACGATATTGTGATAGAGAGGCCAGATGAGAAATGGTTAAAAATGAAGTACCAGGAGCAGAAGGTGACATTGGGATTTATTGATGTGATAAAGGGAGATGTGAAGAGGTAAGGTGTGACTATGTGGGATGGTCAAGAAGGGATAACTTGTTATGGCAACCCTTGATGGGAAATGTAAGCAAAAGGGGAAGCAAGTCAGTCGATGAGAAGGTGCCGTTTTTACATCTCTTAGCTGGACAATAAGTGGATGTCATGCTCTTGAATAATTCAAGTTAAAATCCCTTACTTTTCATACAGTGTCAGATTAGAGAATCATTTTGTTCAGATCAAAGTTTCGTGAAACGGTTTCCCACATTCTGATGGTGGGAACGTCAAACTCTTTTCTTGACTTCAGTACATCTGTGTGGAAGCAAGAAAAAAACTTTTTTTTTCCCCTCTCACAGCATACATATGTCTCTTATTATCCATCCCCCGCAGCAAGACATCCATGTGAAAGGAGCCAAGTCATGTGATCGCAGTAGCACATCTGCGCTGGAGTGCCTGTCCAAGGTACGGTATGTATAGACGGCCAACTGGAGGAAATAATAAAGCTAAAAACACAAACGTGAATGAGGAGGAGGAAGGCAGAATGAACCATTCATTATTTAACGCATCATAGATTTTATCAGGAAATATTTTGTCCATCAATAAAGATAATACTACATTCCTTACAATTTAACATTTCATTCAAACCAGTTAGCGTGCGGCGGAGATATTCACAAAATGCACGCGAGATTGCTGGCATAGCTGCGGCACAGACAATATATTCAGCATCTCCCTGTGAGCTGTGTTCAGCAGATGCCCACACAGGGACAAAAAAAGCCATTGAATCTAATTGCAATGCTCAGGATTTTGATTATACTCCTGCCTTGAACGCACAACACTGTAAAAGAACAATTGCTCTGAGAGCACCGAGCAGCAGGTGGTGCAATTCCAGTCCCTTCTTAATGAGAGAACCTATCAAAAGGTAAAAGGGAGATATTTATGCTTTAATTCCATTTCTGAAGCAATAAAACTAATTTACTAGTGTATTAAAAGGCGAAACCCAACCCAGAAACATGTGTCTTATCTCCCTTTGTTTTGGCCATACATCTGAAAATATTAACCTCGGAGGCAAATCCCCACCTGCGCCGTGATGTAATGGATTAATAACGTGGCAATAACATACAGCAACTATCAGTCTCAGAGTAACACCTCATATAAAGGCAGTCGACTTCTGCCAGGTGATTATACGTCGGCCTGAAAAATGAGTCGCCCACAGACTCACGCCAGGTGGGTTTGCAGAAAGTCTGATACATTCATTTAATGCTGAGCAGATGACCGCCTGCGATTATTGTGATTTCATGATTTTATAGCATCTCTCTCTTGAAGATGGCACTTCACCACACACACATCGGGGTTGCTGTGTATCCATTTGTAACCAATCCTGTCTCAGTATTTTTGTCCAATTCGGCGTCGCTGTGTGAGCAACAACTGCTGTATCATGAAATAACTGGGTACAGTAAATGAAATCACCCCATTCAGTACGACCTGTCTAAGCTGGCGTGTCACGCCCTGAGCTCTTATCACAGAGAGGACCGATCTCTTCGGTATCATTAACACATTGTATTAATAATGGATCAGTGTATGAATACTTGAGTCCAGTATTAATCCGACGCCGGCCTTCCTGCTTGTAAAATATAAAGGGGAGTTCACATCAACAGGCTCGGCCCTGGAGCGGGTGCTGTTGGTTAAGTCATGTATTGTGTGATGCATTCTGTTTGCCTGGAGTCAACAGGCAGGGAAAACAACACACTCGGAAGGTAAACAATGCTGATTCAGAGGAGCATATTCCTCTTGATTAATGGAAGGAAGTCAGATCTCATGCAGATTAGTGCAGCGGAGGACAGCGTTCTCGCTGCATATTAAGAGGAGACGTTCTCGTCCTCTCTGCGCCGCTCGATATATTGGAGGAGGGCGTCACAGAAGGTCACCGGGGGAAGTTTTGTGGAAGGTAAATGAAAGGAGGATTAATGGAGTTAAAATGAAGTGAATGCAGCCAATGTTTGGGAAATCTTTCACGACTCGCCACGCAAATCCAACGGAGGCGAACGAATTTAAATGCGGAAAAAAACTTGAAATATTTTTCACTGATAACTTGCTACAAAGGCCTGTGGATTAACAGGGAATGGAAAAGATATTTTGCCTATGAATTTGTTAGGCGTTAATGATGTGAGATGTATGGGGCAACATCTAAACTCAGGGCCACCCAGTATTCAACTGGTACTGCTAAGTGTGATTAGCACACATTGGAACTTGAGGCTAAATTCTTGATTTTTTTTGTTTTGTTTTGTTTTTATTTACTTTTTTTCCAATTGTGTCGCAATATAAAATTCTTTTAAAAAGGATACCACTTTGTCATTCATTAGTAAGTGAAATGTGTTTTTTGTTGTGTAGCTGTAATACTGTATAACACACATTATTTATCCGATATTAATCGCAAAAATATTTGGTGGAATTACTATATTATTCAATGGCTGCAGCCCTGCAGCTAGAGGGGTGTTTTGGTGTAAAATAAAGTTATTGTGTATTCTGTTACTCCTGCGTGGGACATTGATTGTGAGAGACACGGCAAGCTTTTACTGGACTGTAATTTGACAAACCACGTGGAAACAGAATATAAAAGCACCACATAGCACAAAGGAAAACAAAAACAAAATTAAAAACATGAAGAATATTTTTTATGGGAAACTGTACATGCAGTGCTGCAGGAATTTCATTTGTACTCTTCTTAATGTTCCTGTAAATTGGGCCACTTTCATTGACTGTCATGGTGGTTCAGGGGACCCGACCCGAGTGCTAAAATCGTTGACGGTGGACAGAAGACTCGAAACAATGAGAGTAAGATTTACAGAGATTTAATACAAATACACAAAAATCATGACACAAATGGGATACGAGGAAACAAGGGTGTCGACACCAAAACTCGGAGCAAGGAAAACAACATACAGTACAATCACGCCTTAAATACCGGGGACAAAAATGAAAGTACTTGCAATAACTCACGAGGCCCAAAGAACAAAAAGCGCTGGTGGTCACACACACACACACACGAGGGTGAAAACTAACCAGAGAAAACTAAAGGTAGCAAGAACACTCACATGCGGCTCACAGCAAACAGCAAAAGGCAGGAAATAATACAAGGAATGAACTAAGAAGGCAGCAGACAATAAACACGCACACACAAGCCAAAATCTATCAATCACAAAAGAAAACAATGGCACGAGAGGGAGATCTTTATTGGTGGATGTGAAGTAACCATTTGGCAACAGGTGTTGAAATGAGCAAGGCTTGATTGCGGGATTAGTCCCAGCTGTGTTGCTGTGAAGTTGGAGGAGGGGTGACAAGGAGGGCAGGGAACAGAAAAACACACCACCAGGGAACACCAAAATAAAAAAAAAAACAGCAACAGAAACATGACATTTACATCACAACAAACATCTCTGCTGTTCAGCAAAATAATTACTTAAGCAAGGAATAAGATCACTGTTAATAGTCAGTAATTACATTGTTGTTTAGAGTGAAGTTTCAGTGACTATTCCAGGGTTAAATACTTCATAGTAATTTATTACAGGCTAATATGCTGGTAGTACACAGATGAATGAGTAGTTTATTTAAGGTTGTATATTCTCCCAAACTTCAAGTGTAACCACCACATGTAAAGCAAAAGACGTAATAATATTATAATATCACCAGACCAACCATAAGACCAGAACTATTTATTGAAAATTGTTAGCTCTTTAATTTTGAACATTGTGACCAACCATTATAAATGCAGTGAGGTGTATTGACCTCTGCCTCTGGCTAAGCTATAACACTTTTATCAGGGTCTCCCAAACATCCCTCCCCAGCTACAACGGTGACAGAAAGGAGTGTCCCCAAGCAAATGTAATCTCCAGATCTGGATGTATGTCTGGCGTGCTTTCTTCTCCCACCTGGTCCTGGACACCAGAAAAACCTTCAAAGGTGACTTTGAACCTTTGGTCTTTCAGCTCAGTCTGACAATGTGGTGCAGCTGACCATTGTAGCTCTTATACTCCCCAGTTTACCATCATCGTTCCATTCACAAGAAGGATCAGTAATATACAAGTAACATCTGACTTCCGACCGGTTCTACTGTAGTGGTAGATGGCTGTGTGAGAGTCAGGTGCTGGGATACTTGTGCTGCCGTAACCTTCCTACGCATTGCCAGGCTGCTACGTGCTGCGGTGCCAGAGTGAATAAAAAAAAAAAAGCATCTGCTGGTAAGTACAGGTGGACGTAAGTCGGATAGTTACTTGTGTATATATATATATATATATATATATATATATATATATATATACTGGTACCTCGGTTCTCGACCACAATCCGTTCCAGAAGGCAGTTCGAGAAGCGATTTGTTCAAAATCTGAATAGATTTTTCCCATTACAATGAATGGAAAAAGAACTAATGCGTTCCGCGCCTTAAAATAGGCTTTTGTAGGAGTGAATGTAGAGCGTCTGCTGCAGGTGGCTGTTCGTCTATGTGTGTGGCCGCTGCATGTGGGAGGGGTTGCCGAGTGAGTGACGTCTCTCCAGAAGTGAAGAGGTGCCCGGTGCGTGTCCAGCTCTGAATGTGCGCTTCTGTGCAGTTTGGCTGTGACAAAGTCATAAACCAAGTCACGCTCTGTCCCAGACTCGCCTCATCCCTGTCCCAGCTCCAGCCGAGTGCGCGCTCCTATATATATATATATATATAGTCCGAAAGACGTCAAAAGATGTCAAACAAAAAGTTGTCGTCAAACTAAAATTTGAAGCAGCAACATGAGTACAGAGCCACAGCAAGAGTGACCTTGAGAGTCTTGGACAGGGCTCCACATCCTCACGGCGTCTGATGTGAGTAGATACAGCGATATTAGACTTATCCGCTTCTTTCACCCGTCAGTGTTCATTCACGAGGGAGAAGAGGAGAGGAGGCAGCTGCTGCTCCGGGCGATCGGTGACAGAAGGAGTGTGTCTGAAGAGATCACGCAGGCAGATTAGCTGCTCAGTCCATCTCTGTCATTGAGTTCTGTTGCACCTTGACACAGCTTAGAGGTATTACCAGGTCATCGCGGTAAGTGACGTCTCAGCACAAAAGACTGTGGCTCCTGTGATGTATGCAGATACCTGCTGCCTCAGACTGATGGATGAAAGAACGGCGTTATCACGCACTGGGACGTGTTAGGGGAAGGTGATGTTAACCTTTGCTTCAAATGGATTCATTCATCAGTTCATTCATTTTACTCTGCTTATTCCCATGAAAGGCTGCCGGCGACTATCAGGGAACCCCGGGACAGGTCTGGATGGATGGATGGATGGACAGTTATATAGACAGACAGACAAGCTCTCTATCGACACCTCCCTTGCAATGCACTAGAAGTTCAACTCAAAATGAGAACCTGCATGTGAAGTGTGACTGTGACTTCCAGAAAACCTGAACTTCACTGGTACATGGTCAAACTCTTTTTACGTCAAAGTTCAATACTGCATTTTGGTGGTCACGGTCCAATTTTTGGCTGTTGCTGGTCAGCTGTACGACAACCACTACACACACATTTATAGTGTTCAACTCTCATTCATCACAGCTGCTGTACCATGGAAATTTAGTGCATTCTATAGTAAGAACGACTCTCGCTTGTAATTCAAAGATGCCTTCATATATTGTTTTCATATATTCATATGTTTCATGTATTTTATTTTAGTCATCGACAAGTCTGTTTTGAGTCTGTGCTCAAACACGATTTTCTCTCATTCTGTTTATAATATAATTTAACTTTCTGCATAAATATTCATGAATGACTCCATTTTTTGTGTTGGTGAATTGTGTAATCTGATGAGGGCTTTTGACGTCCAGAACACAAGCTGTTGACCGATCAACTCTCAGTCTATATTACCTTAGTGTTAACCTCAGTTGTGCACAACAGAACTGGACAATCCGCAAATCCGGTGTTCTCGACAGCTTTGTTGAACCAGCTTCTTGAAATAAAAAAAAAATACATATATAAAAAAATATACAAAAAAACAACCTGATAATAGAGACTCTACAATCGCCGGCTAATATCTCGACTTATTATGTAACTGAACTAGATGACAACATAAAAGCTCAAGCTGGTATTTAAAGAACCGCCCTTTTTTTTGTTCTCTTCAACTGCTTGTAAGTTATTTCCTGATCTGAATGGTTGTGTGTCTCCATGGAGAAGGACTTTCTTGGTAAGGAGCTCATTCCTCACTGTCTCTGGTTCTCCCTGGCAACTACTATCAACGTGGCAGAGACAGCTGATGATGGTTCCTCACTCAATAAGAAACACAGTACACAGTAACAGCCGCTGCTCTGGTGAGAGCCGCACCACTGGAGTCCTGGTGGGAATCCAAGGCCACTGTAGCCTCCCATAGGCCTATTAGGGTATGTAGTAAAAAAAAAAAAAAAAACACGAAAGACAGTTTTTTGACAACGACAACTAACCCAAACCCAAAAGAGAATTATGCTGATATACAACTACTTCTTTCATGGATACAGACGCACTCCCTGGCAAACAGTGAGCTATTCCATGTCCAGTGGGACCATGTCCAGTTCACCAACTGTGCATGATGCTAAGACTATATACTATATATATATATATATATACATACACATATATATATTCACCACATTAAAGAACACCTCTGGCTCGAGTCATTTTCAGACAGAAAGTCCTTTCAGCTTTCAGATTGACTTTAAAACTTTACACAAAGTTACTCCTAAAAACCACATTTTAAATCAGGTTAACAGGAGCTTCATATACTTGTTAGATTACAAGTGAATATCATCTCAACCAAACCGAGCAGCAATAGATTTGCAGCTCTTTTGGAATTCTTTTGAATAAGACGTGGCCGGGTTTCAATATAGCGGGTGAAATGTAATAGAAGTTGAAAATCAATATCTCATTTATGAGCGAGAGAAAACACAAGTTTGAGTTTTACTTTTGTGGGTTTGGCACTCAGAAACGTGCTCAGCTGTCTGGTTAATGCTATCATCAAACACATTTCTTTTTCTTTTTTTTTGCTTCAGTGCAGCACACCATGTCGAGTACGAATTTCTTTGTTTTGACAGAATGTTTGAGAAGTTAAAGCTAACAAGCGAGTCCTGTAACAAACAGCAGTGAGTGGCGGAGCTGGAGCGTGACTGGGCCGAGTTACCTGCATTTTCGACACAAAAAACAAATCTTACCTCACACCAGGACGTGCGGCGCTACAGGATGATTTACGGCGGCCACAGTTGTTGGAGGAAGGGTGTCTGAGGTTGTTGATCGGATTCAATATACAGTAACAGAGGGGTTTCTGGTGATGACTCATGCTCTTTTGTTCTTTTCAAATAGGCTTTTCAAAAGTTGAATAAAAAAAAAAGGTTCTTCAAGGATTTGGTTTGTCCTGGATGTGTTGTTTGTTTATCTATTCAAACGTCTGTCTAGCCACATCCAGCAGACACAGTCTTTTCATTTGGCCTGCCAAACATTAGCAAATTAAATGTGCGATTTTAATTTTAACTGGTGTAGTACATCCTCCCCTGCTGCAGGGGGCAACGGCAAGCGAGACAAGCTTCACCATGAAACGAAAAATACTGCAATCTGCCTTTATGTCGTCACATAAAATCTGTTTTTTGACACAAATGTAAAACAAAACATTCTCCAGTGAGAATGACGTATGACACTGTGTTTTAGATTAGATTCGATTAGATGTCCTGTATTGTTTTAAATACTATGAAACTAAAACAACTTTGTTTGGAATAAATCAGTTTTGACCATTGCATTCCATTATCGCCCTTTTAGTTTTATCATTGAAGAACTTGTTTTATTGTCTTCAGAATTCTTCTGGTTCCAACATATAAGTCTCTCTTTAAAAGGTGCCACAGAAGGTAAATATATTTTTAATATTAGAAAATTCTGAAATCAATATTCCTGTCTAAAAGAATGGAAACTCCAGTAAATAGAATATATATAAGTGATATAATAAAGCATAGTACAATAAAGTGATTTCTCCAATGAAAACAGCCATTCAATGCTCTTTTAAAATCCATATCTGACAGTGTCTATTCTTCCCAATATGACACTTTAGCGTCACAATACTGTCTACAAAGTACTTGTGTCCACTGTGATTAAGAAAGCAGAATGTATGAGACAAAGAAGAGTCTTCCCTTGAACTTGTCATCAAACTATGTGTTGTATTTCTTGATCCATTATTTGCTGTACTAATGTACTGGTATCAGCTCTTCTCCACCGGACAAAAATAGAATGTCTCAGTCTTATTTTCTCGTCCACTCCAATTTCAGTATATGGCTTTACTTTTCCCTATAAAAGTAAGCAGATGATGTGATACCTTCTTTAAATATGACAATTGGCAGACGATGTGTTTTTGGCTTCACGGCTTGTGGGCACAAATGAGGTGATAAGACGGAGAACAAAGACAAACCCACACAGCCCAAACATTGAGAGGCTGAAAAGTACTGTAGAGTTCAGTTCTTCTGCTGGCAACCGTCATTGACATAACAGGTGGCCTGGAGCTGACCAACACAGGGTTGTGAATATCAAATTCAAATGTGTCACAAATGAGTATTGGATTTTACACCCCCCACTGTCCAAACTATGTGAGAGAGCAGCAGTTTTTTTTTACTCTACAAAGCCACGACTACAAATCAGTTTGATTGCAACGCAAGTAGATTCTGCGCAACACTGTTTTGCAATTCTAGTGCGTCTGCAAAATACTGTGCAGCTGTGGAAACAAACAGCTGGATACCTCATGACCGGCCCTCTCTCTGTCACAAGATAACCTACGTTAAAGCTAAAAACTTATTTCCACCTGAAAGAGTTTGGTTCAGTATTGAGTGAGTTTGAACTATAATGTACACCTGTGGCCTTCTAAAGGGCACTGACTGGGACAGAAGACCGAGTTCATGAATCTTTCCTCCCCCTCACACAGACGGTGCGTATGAAAATTCATGGTTTGGATTATAACAGTCGCATGCTTACCATATAAATTCAGGCCTGCCATATGCCATTGAAATCTTGTATGTGTTTAGTGTTATTTCTATTCCAGCATCCTGCTGAGGAAGGCTCTTTTGACCTTTGTTAAAACACATGTTCATGAAGCGCGACACGCCATTCCAGTGAAAATATAAAGCTCAGTGTTAAATAACAACTTTTAAAGCTCAGCTCCTCACTACACTGAACTACAATCCTTCACTCAACTTGGATATAATCTTTCTTGGTGTTTATGTTATTATCCTCTGGTTTAGGTCCAAACTGTTAACTTGCACTTGAGATTAAAAAAAAGTGTTGAATTGTTGAAAATAGGATGGGACTCGATACAAATGAATCAAACTAAAGACTCAGCGATGAACTTGATCTTGATGAATTCCATAAAAGGGCGTCATATTACATTGTAGATTTTAACCAAGTAATGGCAATGTTTTGGTTCTTCAGTGTGTTGCTAAGCTTCAGTCAAGTTTGATCTTTATCGTCTCTTCTGCAGAGTCATCTGACAGTTTCTGTGTCAGATCCAATTTCTTGAAAACCTTCATATGCAGGTTTTTTGTTTCCTCCCTCGGTGAGTTCCACATTTTGTTCCCCCTCTACTGCAGCGTATATTAGCCTGAGTGTGGTTCTAGCATATGGCTGGTAGAAGTTCTTCTTCTCTGCTCCTCCTCATCAGGAGTTAGTTTCAACAGTCTTTGTAGATGATCAGGTTTCAGTCTATTTCTGGCTCTAAATATGACCAAGATGATGATCAAACCAAATGTGCACCACGGACTCCAAATGTGCTTTGACTCAAGTTTGACTCAAAATAAAGGTTTGCCTCAAACATTAAACTATGTTTTGATTCCTCCATGTTTGTGAATTCTTAAGCCATGGGCATCATGAGCCACTTTTGCACTGAATCGTTTCAGTTCCAGGAAGTGGTTCCAGTATGCGTTCGCACAGCACGAACCACATAGAATGGTCCTTCCAATACTTCCTATGGAACAAGCTGATACTGGCATGGAGAAAGTCTGTGGCACTTTAGTTCATGATTGATACATAAAACTCTCATACAATAGTGACTGAGTCTCTTGTTGGAATTATTCAATTCTGTTCTGTGTTTATGTTATATACAGTTGTATGCAAAAGTATGTGCACCCCTGATCATTTTCAAGATTTTCCTTTATAAATCATTGGTTGTTTGGATCAGCAATAAATATATCATACTGCAGACAAACACAGTGATATTTGAGAAGTGAAATGAAGTTTATAGGATTTACAGAAAGTGTGCAATAATTACTTCAACAAAAGTAGGCATAAGTTTGGTCACCTTTGTTGTTTTATTGGTTTGAATACCTTTAACACTAAGCATTGGAACACAAAATTTGTTTGTTAAGCTCATTGACCCTTGACCTACATACACAGGTGAGGCCAACCATGAGAAAGGGTATTTAAGGTGGCCAGTTGCAAGTTGTTCTCCTCTTTGCTTTCAACCAGAATCCAGGCCCTCACTGGAAGCTATAGGAAGCGTTTGCACACTTTCTGTAAATCCTATAAACTTCATTTGACTTCTCAAATATCACTGTGTTTGTCTGCCATATGATATATTTAACTGAAATTGCTGATCCGAACAATCAATGATTTATAAAGGAAAATCTTGAAAATGATCAGGGGAGCCCAAACTTTTGCATAGGACTGTGTGTGTGTATATATATATATATATATATATATATATATATATATGCAATTTGTATTTGCCAAAGTTTTTATTTGGACGCTGTAATTTGACAGTGCACCATATGAAAGTGCTCCGTATTGACGTTTCACAGGAGCGATGGAGTGATGGAGGGAACTGTGAATTTTACTGCAACAATACATCTGTCAGGCTCCATCAATGTGATTTGTTTGCCGGTTGAATGTAATCAAAAGGAAAATGCTAATCAAAGCTGAATCAAGACGACGGCAGTATAATTGTAATCAAGACATTTCAAAGAAATGTTCACTGGCAGTTTCATGCAATATGTTATGAAGACAAATGTGCAGTTTGTGTTTTGGATTCTATAAGAAAGGGGGGAAAAAACTTTGACTCGGAAATTGAAATGCAGAATAGAACAGTTTACAAAATGTTTACAATAAATAATACATTGTAACTCAGACAGAAATGATGACAGTTGAACAGTAGCTTCTCTTTCTGTCATCGCTTGTTGACCAAAAACAACACGGCAGTAGAAAAAGTTGTGACATAAAATGTTATGGCTGTGTCCAGTACAGTGGTACCTCGGTTTTCGAACGTCCCAGAATTTCAAACAAATAGGAGTTCGAACAAAAATGTTGAGATTTTTTTTGCTTCTGATCTAGAACAAAAATCCAGAACTCGAACGCCCCAAAAAAAGCTGGAAACGTGCGCGGACCGATCAGCTGACACAACGCACTTTGTTATTGTGTATAATGCAGCCTCTGTATGCAGACGTGTCCCGTTAGCTACATTTACTGACTGTTTCTTCTTCATGTTGAGGTGTAAAACCTTTCCTGTCTCCGTGTGTCACAGGGGAGGTGCTCCTCCACACCTCCGAGGCTGGAGCGCACACTCCAGGGTTTGATGTCCTGTTGTGGGCTGGAGCTGGGACAGGGATGAGGCGAGTCTCGGACAGAGCGTGACTTGGTTTATGACTTTGTCACAGCCAAACTGCACAGAAGCGCACATTCAGAGCTGGACACGCACCGGGCACCTCTTCACTTCTGGAGAGACGTCACTCACTCGGCAACCCCTCCCACATGCAGCGGCCACACACATAGAGGAACAGCCACCTGCAGCAGACACTCTACATTCACTCCTACAAAAGCCTATTTTAAGGCTTGGAACGCATTACTTCTTTTTCCATTCATTGTAATGGGAAAAATCGATTCAGATTTCGAACAAATCGCTTCTTGAACGGCCGTCTGGAACGGATTGTGGTGGAGTACCGAGGTACCACTGCATTTCCAGTCAAGTGAGCTGCAACTTGAAAAGTAGGCACTAGCTCAGTGGACTTGGTCTCTGTGTGCTGTGTATATAATACAGGCTGTCAGAAAGTCACTGAGAGGCTTTAAAAAGCTTTAAATTGTCACATGCAGAACGTCCACATGATGCTCTGCCCATAGCATCAGGTTATGCTGCAGGGCATGTGCTTCAATTGAAAGCCTTATGCATTGTCAGTACAGGACGCAAAAGTCTTCTTTCCCAGCATCAACATGAGAGCAAGGATGTGTTGGCCTACCTGATGCCAAAATGATTCAGCTCATGTGTTGGGTAGATGTTTTCCTGCTTCTCATAAAAGCCACCTCCAGTTTTAGGTTCAGTTGAATCAAAGTCCAGAGACATATTTTCAAGTAAATCCAGCCTAATTTAAAGTGATTCACATGCGAAGAATGAGATGAGAGTATCACATATGTAGATGCAAACATGAATATAATGTCAGAATGAGAAACGTTACTTTAATGAATACACTAAACTATTGATTGTCATTCTGAAAGCAGCCTTTTCCACTTTCCATCAAAAGATGCAAAACAAAATCTGAATATTGTCCTCTTTTATTTGAATAAATTGAAGTAGGGTTGGAAGAGACTGACACAATGGGCATAAAAACAAAGTAAAGAGATGAATCACCAATGAAAACGACAACAAGAAAACAGGCAAAAACAAAAAGCTACACAAAGACAGGTTCCTTTTCTTTCTCTGACAAGAGTGGCCTGAAGCTGGATTTCAAACATGTTGCTTTTAGGTCTGCAATGCTTGTCAGTGTGCTGTTCACGGGGAACCATCCCCTTTTTAAAAAATATAAAAACAAAAGATTAATTGAATGAAACTATACATGAGGCACATTTACATGCACTGTGACAGGTAAGGTCAGGAAGAGGTTTGTTTTGTCTAGGGAAGACTTGATAAGACTGTGCTCTGCAGCCTGTAACGCCATCATAAAGCTCTTCAATAACTTTAAAACGGCTCAGTGGAAAAGGAGTCGTACCTCTTTTGTCATGCAAAACAAAGAGAAACACTTCATGTAGATAAAAGTGGGTGAAAAACATCTTTCTAAATACAGTGTCATTTTATTAGCTGTTGCATAACCACCCCGCAGAGAGTCTCAAATGTTCTGGATAAATATGAAAAAAACATTTATTTTAGAGGAGTCTATTTTTGTTGCTTTGGCAGCTACAGATAGAGAGTGGGTGGACCCATGAGCTAAAGTCAGCAAGCTGACAGGCAAACAAACCACTAAATAATTTCTCTGACTGACAAAAGCATCTAGAAGCAGGCAAACAAACTCCACAGGCGTGGCTAAACTTTGCACATCAGAACAGATGGATCCCAGATGTCTGAAGATGCAATATTATGCCGGAATGCGTGGATGGTATATGGAAGATCGAGTCGGTGCTCCAAAGCCAGATATAGCCCCGAATGAATATAAAAATCTAAAGGACACTGTAGGTATTAAATATTGTCAGAAGCACGACATCAAGTCAATGAGCTCTGGCAGAATTAAAGAAGATTTAGAGAAGGGGAAGCTTCAGTGGAAAAGTAGGGTCTGGATTTTGGATTCTCGCCTCAGACTCTGAAAATGTAAATAGTTTCCTGGAACAACGTCAGAACAACCACCAATAAATAAATACAGACTTAGGTTCATTGCTGTCAAACCAAATCTTCAGGTGCAAAGGGAGCAAAAAGCTGGGCCAAAAACAGCTAACTGACTGCAAGTAAACAAACAAACAAATTCACTGCAGCGACAAATTACAAGAGAGGCACAACAATCGAACCTGGGTCCCCTACGCGTGTGTACAGATTAACCTGCTACCCTAGTCTTCAGTTATTCTGCCGCCCTCTTTCTGAAAATAAAGCGGTGTGGATGTCGAGCAGCATAATGAGAATAGCACAGGAGCACAGTGTAAGATGAGCAGCCTCTGTTGGGTCTGCCTCCACAGACCGGCCAGAGAGTGGAAAAAAGAGGAACGAGAAAGACGGATAGAAAGAGAAAGAAAGAAAAGGAAGGCCCCCTGTCTTCTGGTATGCAGCGGTTATCATCTTGAAAATCAATTGATCTTGTAGTAGCAGCATTTGGGGTAGTAACATTATTTGGGTTTTTTTTTCCAGGGCAGAGGCGTCCGCCTCAACCACTGAGGGAGACAAAATGTTGCGTCTAAAGGTCTGTCACTGTTAATTGATGGAGGAAACGTCTCACTGGCAAGTCTGAGACTGGCCTCCCTCACCATCCACGATCCGTGTTTTTTCACCTTGAACCACAGCGCTTTGCTTTCGAAGCAGACGATGGAAGCTTGTGGAAAATTGTCCAAAGCAATGGTCTTCACTTGCTGAAGAATCGACCAGACTTAAATATTTTGAGCCTTGTGGGTCAAGACGACAGGAAGACGCACTGTGCATCAAAGTACGCGTTGAATTTCCTTTTAAGCCGACCACAGGCATTTTAAGGTCTTGCAGCTGCCTAAAACCACTTGCCCTGCCAGATTTGGCCGCAGGCCTTTAAAGCAGTCCTATCTGTTTTGTTGTGCACAGATTGACACAATTTATCTTCCACAAAGGCGGTTGCTATTTAGAATGTTTTATTCTCCGCCCATCATAAAGCAGGCGAGATCGTTCTTGAACAGTGTCCAGAGGATGACAGAAGCCTCAGAGGCATTCCAAGACAGCATAAGAGCAATGTCAGAGAGCGTAAATCCTCATGTCGCCTCACACAGAGATGACATACACTTTTGTTTATTTGATTTTTAAGTCGATCCACCGACACCTGCACCGTCAGAAATATACCATGCCAGCACAGGTGAACTCACTCCTCTCTCCAAAAACAAACTGGCTGAAGAAATGTTGTGTAAAATCGAAAATATACTGGCTCTGCTCCTAAACCAAGGAAGCAGCAGAGATGACAAGTAGTGGGCGGACTTTCATACATCGTCTGAGTAGCCAAGTATGTTTTTAAACTCATCAAAGATTGTTTTTATGGCAAGCACACTCTCTTCCCAACCAATTGAAGGGTATATGAAAACTTCAAATCCTCTTAAAATGAAACATATATTTTGTGAAAAATACGTGTGACATAATACTCTGTTTTTGTGACGATGAAATATGAAATAAAAATCATTTGAAATCTTGTTCTCCTAATGCAGAGAGACTTGAGTCACCTTCTGTAAGGATTCCCAGGACATCTTATGCTACACAGCCCAGTGGGCCCAAGTCCATTAACCGCCTGCTGCGCAGCGTCAGATCTCTGCCTCAGAGCTGTGTCCCATTTTTCCAGTACTCGCTTGGCCATGTGGGGTCCGTTGTTCAGTGACCACCACCCTCTGTCAAACATGGTCATGTAGCTGAAACCTTCAGCATTGTGGTGTCTTTTGCCAAGTTGTTTTCCTACCAAATACAGATTAGACAACTTCATGAATGACTGCAGAATGTTTTGGGGTTTTTTTGCAGATCATTTCCAGGTGTGTTGGAGAAACAGCGGATGAAATCCACTTCTTCAGGTGGACTAAAGTTTGGAACCAATGCTCAGTTGGCTTGTGTTCGCGTCTTGGCAAACGCCCCTGGTGGGACAACCCTGAGCACTTCGCCCGTCGATCAAGCCACCTGGAGGAGATCCCACAGCCACTTTAACTGACTCGAAGTCAGGGCACAGTTGGTGACGTCACTTGTTGACCTTTCTGGACATCCCAACATAAAGGGCCCCTTTGCCACTAAAGCGCTGGGGAGAACCCTGCTTTTCTGCCCGGAGAAACCTATGCATTTGTTGTTGGTTTTTCTCAGACGACTTCAGACAACCACTCACTGACATCCATGTTATGGCAGTGATTGGTACAGAAGTGGGAGATGGGGTCATACAGCAAACAACACAACCCTATTTGGGGAAATAACTTCATGCATTTATTTCATTTCTCAGGGCTCGGCCTTGTCCATGAGTCTTTGGGGCAAATAAACAAGAGTTGCAGTTGACCTCTGTGCACCCACAGTCTTTCACTACCACTGCTGTACTGAGCACACAACCCCATCTGAACCACTTCTTCCCTCCTGGCCTCTCTTTTCCTCCACACCTTCAACCAAACTGCTTATTGAGTTTTTGGCCATTTAGCATCTGGTTCTCTCAAGGTTTCATCCCAGAAGACATTTTCACGCACCCACAGTTGTTTTATTTTTCTGGCTGGGAAAATGGCACTGTTAAAATGAAACTAGATATAATGTTTTTCCCCTTAACCATCAAGTCTGCCTCCTGCTGTGCCGATGCAAATCAAATTCTTTATCGTTATGCACTCATATTTATTTCAATATGTATGATATATGTCCTTTATAGGGTCCTCTAGCAATAATAATGCAAAGCGAAAACCATCATGACATTGTGGTTTAGAATTCTGTTGTAGCTGAGCAGTTTCTAGTTGTGTTGATAGCTTGTGTTTTATTAAAAATAACGTTTAGATGTCTTTTATTCTATGTCAGATTATGATTTTAGGATGGCATACCCTAATTCCGGAGAGAGCCAGCTGGTTTCATAATTTTAAAATCAGCAAAAGGCACAATGAGGTCTGTGTGTGGGAGGTTTTTCTTGGTCATCAAAATGTGTTGTGCGATTTTCAAGCCGAGAGTCAGACAGAAATGTGGAAAGTAGCGGAGATGCTCTGGCCATCGGGGAGGCGCCGGAGAACCTTGGGAGATGGAAAGATGCAGGTGTTTGGCCAGTTTTTCCAGAAGCAGGTGTGTTGTGTGTCAACATTCTGGCGCAAGGGCGACACTAATGAAAAATATTAAAATAAGCACTGACACGGCTCGGATTGAGAGTAATGGTTTTGTGTGAAAACTGCAGATGATTAGCACATTAGAGCACTCAGAAAACACCTGCATGTGCAGCTTCACAATCGGCCTGGTGCGCTGGAGGAAGAGACTCCCTCCTTGTCTCAGCGCGCCAGACGGCCACGCACACCGACATCTTGCTGTAATACTGGGAGGAAAAGTTAAAAATAGTAAATTCACCACTTAGGCAAACAGAATAGCTTCACTTGGGAGTGAATAGATGATGAATAACACACACACACACACACACCCGGCATCGCCGAACACAACATACCTTTTTTTTAGAATACTGTGGTGCCCAGCTTTTAATCCCACCATCAGCTGAGGGGGGATATTGGCATCGATATATTGGTCTTGTTGTACTGAAAGCAGTTTTCTGTTCACAGAAAGCCAAGTGTGAGCAGTATTATATGAGAATGACTTAAAAAAAATACTACAAGTCATAAATAATATTGGCATTTCCCCAGTCTTCTCAGACTTCTACTTCCTCTTGTTCAAATCCTCGGCCCCAATGAGGACGTTCCACCTCTTCACGGCTTCAGTAGAGTGTGTGTTTCCAGGAATTTGTTTTTTATTGTCACTTCTTTCTCCCTAAAGAGACCCTTTACAGAAGGAAACCACGGTTCACTGTGATCCTGGTCTGGTCATTTGATGAGATGTTCCTTGCTGCTCCTAGAATGTAAACATGATGGCTCGTGGCCTTGGACCCTCAGTAGGCTGGTTCGCTGTGCAGAGATGATCAGATCCCATTTCTTGAGGCACAGAATGTACTATATTCAAAGTTTGTAATCAAATTATTTTGTCATTCCACTGCATCTAAATATTTGCATTGAAGGCTGGGCCTTTCTTACTTCATCACATGAATCCAGCTCATTCTGAAGTCAGCCTTCTACATGTTGACGCAAGGTTCCATTAAGGACAAATGTTGCCATGCGTGACATGAATGATCATTGGAAGTGCCATATATACCAAGGGACGTGAACTCCAACCCATGTCTCTCTATTACGTAACACGCTGCCTACGGTGCCAGGAAACTTTGATTCCTGTGTCATGTTGTCACACATTTCATTTATGTCTTCCATTATGACAGTACAAGTTTGCTGTTACTACTTTGTGGTGCACTGACAATAAAGATTATTCCGATTCTTTTAAAATTATTTTTATCTTATTTTTGTTCACGTTACAGTTTTGTTGGTTGCAACCCATCCTCACTCCTATTGCGTATATTATATTGACATTGGCAAAGTGGACTTGAATCCTATGCTAACACCGAAGACGACCAGGGGTCATCAAAAGTATGTATAATAATGTCTGACTTAACATGTAAAGCTCCTCAAACAACCGTGCATTTCTGTCATGTGTCTTTGATGGCACTGTCAGTAGGGAGTGACGAGAGGTACCTGTCGTCTCATTCCAAATTAAATATACATCCAGTTCCACTGTCCACCGGGAGAACCGTATCTGTATCATCCACTCTGGGACCCGCTTTCAAAAAGTGTCAAATGCGGACTAAAAACGCGTGAACCAGGTCTGTTTTTGGTTCCTATAAGGAAGCTGATTCTTTGGTGGCCTATTTTGGTATAGTTTCGATATCTTACGATGCCTTTTCCTTTAGCTATTTCTTTCCTCTCTGACTATAATTCTGGAAAACATATTGGCCCCTTACTAAACACAGTTTCTCATCATGAAGGTGGACAAACACAACCATCACAGCTGTCCCGGGAGAGAGGTGACACCGGACCATGACAACAAAAATAGATCACCGTTGCCATGTTTTTTTTTTTTCCCACCGCATCATGCCGCAGTGAAAACGTGTGCCATTACAGGTGTGAGCTCCAGAGGATGGAACCCTGGAAGCTTATGAGCAGGCAATTAGACATTTTCAGTCCAGCTGCTCTCCATCTCTGCTGCAGTGGGGCCGTCGACTTCTTTCAGCTAATTACATAACAAAGACGCGCTCTAATGAGGTCTCGCATGTTCCACCCATTCCTCCGCCCCCAACTGTTACTCTGCTTTTCTTATTCATGTAGCTATTATACCGTCAGCATCTGGGGTGAGGTCACCGTGGAACACCATGAATCAAATAATAGAAACTGGGATAAATGGGTGCTGAAATGTGGCTCTCCACTACGAAAGCTCAAGATTGATCACAGACACTTTAGTTCAACAAGTAATAACCTCAAAATGGTGGGTGTTTGCTGTTATTACTTTGTTTACTACTAACCTTCAAAACCAGGACCGGCCAACCTGATGCCTCTTTGCCGATTTTCATGAGCCAATATGAGTAAATATGTTGAAAAAGTAAAAGCTATTCCGGCCAAATTTCAACATATTGTTCAAAGGCTTTGAACGGTGGTTAACTTTTGAAACATAAACAATACACCCCACAGATGTGCCGATGTGTGTCGCGGTCCTCGGGCTCGGATCATCATCAGATCAAGACGATTTAACATGACTTAGTTCCACATGTCACTTTTTCACTTTGTAAACCAAAGGTATGGCATGTGTTTTGCATATTATTCATCATTGCTCGCTGTGAAGAGTAAGTCCGTGGAGCGAAAGAGTCAACATGAGACACTTCAGTCTTCAGTCTTTTGCCGCCATGAGCCACATAAAACAATAATAATAATAGTAATAATAATAATAAGTAAATGGAGCGCACATTTCTATCTTTGGTGCCTGATATGTCGAACAGCATCACGGTAAATTTTAAAAATAAATACACAAGAGAGATACGCCGGATGTGACCAACCTTATGAAACACAGGGATGTGCTTTAACCTCTATACTGGCGGAAAGTCACATGACCAGTTGTTCCGGTGAGCCTTACAGCCTTGTTTGCCATAACTACATATTTGTAGCATGTGGCAACACAGTAAAAATGTGGCTCCCCTGTTCTGAACCAACCCCATATTGCCAGCCCGCATACTCACACTCCAGAGACGTCTTGCCTGATCAGCAATTCTTTATCAAATGTATTGCAAAATCTTTACCTTCATTTCTCCAATATCAAACACAAGCACATTCTTTCTTCATTTTTTAGATTCCAGTGTTGCTCACTGGCTTGTTTTGTCTTGGCACGCTAGCGCAATAGCAACGTCGACAGCCTCCACTGCGGCCAGCGCGAACATGAGCCGCAAAGGTTCCTGTGGAGAGGACAATTTATAGTCACCGCTTCTCCACTGCATATTCGTGTGTGGGAGGAAAACAGAAAGCTCAAAGGAGGTCCGCGCAAACACTGGCACATTTCAAAACAAATTCCACGCTGAAAGAAGAGACGCTCACCACAGTGCTGTTTATGCTTGGAGTTGGAAAACAACTTGCTCAAATGGTCACTCTAACGGAAAAAGTCTTCCCGAGGAACATTACCGGTTTTTCATGAATGTGGCGAAGTCATGTCAGTACTCTAAAAAATGTATCATCTGCGCACACTACCTCTTTTTGGGGCGCTCGGCGGGTTGTTGAGAAGAAATCCTGCAAAGACAAGAAAAACGATGCTATGCCACTAAGCTGTGTAGCCCAACAAAACTGGGCCCAATACTGCGTGAAACTGAACCACATGTTTAGACAGCAGTTGTGTTTATAAGGTAATAGTTCTGATATAGGAGTGACACTCAACTGAAGTAGCCACAGTCCTACAGGAGAGTGCCTCAGATCCAGACATGTTGATGGTAGCGGCGGTTGGTACAATTCAGTGAAGTACCTGATGCAGCATATGAAAGTGGATCACAAGCATAATGGAAAGCCGACACTGTTTTTGCACGAACAATTTCTATTCAGTCTCAACGTTTAAAAAGAGGAACGATCCACCGAGGGTTGAACCAAAGGTTTATCCCTTTGAAAAATGAAAATTGGGCAGTTGTTGGAGAGCATGAGACGCTGCTCCTTTAGATTTACGTGAAAATGCTTGATGCGCGGCGTGTGAGGCGCAGGACTCGCCACTGCATTGACTCACTTCCACTGATGTCTTTTTCTGGTGCTTCCACAGAGGCAGTTATTCCCCGAGCGCTCTGGCACATCCATTCTAAGTTGGGGATGAAACATTTATCAAGGCTAATGTTTTTAAGGAAACTTAGGGTTAGCCTCATTATCACAAATGCAGATGAGCACAATTTGCTTGTTTAATCAAATAGTGTGCTTAGTTTAATTAGCAGGGTAGTTCACGGAGAGGAAGAGGAAGCGGGGTTTGGATTGCCTGCGACGTGGAAACGCTCCTAGCCTGAGGACAGGGGGAATTAGACTGAAAATTGCCAACTTGTTCCTGAATTTGCACTTGAAGCACAAAAACATGGCGTTTTATGGAGTGGGAGTTGAAGAAAATACAGTTTAGCAAACAGCTAACAGAAGCAACAGCTTCAAAGCCGAGGCACTACAGTGGTAGGTTCTGGCCACTTTTGAGCTGTGACTAAAATATTTCTGTTTTGAAGAACATACGTTTTAGGCATTTATCTTTTCTGCTGCGATAATTGGGTTTGCATCTGTTTGTAGTGTTTTCGATTTATACAAAGTCGGGTTAATGTTTCTCCAAAGGTTAATTGCGTCTCAACAATCCTTTTGTAATCCATCTTGACTTTCAAGTCCTGCTTGTTTTTCACAAATTTGAACTTGGAAAGGCCACAGTTCATTGTTTTATGTAATGTGGACTTTTTGCACCGAGTGATCTAGTCATCTTTAAAAAAAAAAAAATCTAAATTATTTTCAGATGCAAGCATCTCCTTTGTCATTTGATGATCTTTTAAATGAATACATCCAATGAAAAGTTATTTTAGTACATGTGGTTTATGTCTTCATCATTCATTTCCTTTACTTTACAGGAGGCCGGCGCTAATCCGGGCAAGATGGAGGACATTTGGTGGAAGACACCCTGGAGCGGCCGAAAGTGGTGGGTAGATGATGAGGTATCATGAAACAGTACTGCAGTGTTGATGAAACTCAAGACGACATATTTAATGTTACATAACACATCCTTTAATCGCTCTTGATGTCTCCTCCAAACAAATAGTTTCAGTAAAAGAACAAATGTTTTCAGAATGTTTGTGCAACTAGTCACTTGCCTGTGCGTTGTTTACTCCCGCCTTAGAAACACTGCCCTCGAGCTTTAGTTCCACTTGTATGTCTTAAAAAATCATTATTTAGGTTATGTTAGATATAAAATAATACATTTAAAATTAGATTAGAATAATAATAATAACAATAGAAATAATCATGGATGAGATGTTTCCCAAGCAAAACCTCACCACTTCTTTATAAAAAATGTGATATATTTCAGTGAATATCTGGAGCCATATGAGATGAGATTTAAACATTGACTTCACGTGTTCTTTTATTTGTGTTTTATTCATTTTTTGGCATTCCTGCTTTGTTGTCCTAGTCAATGTTAAGCTAAATAAATTAAATAAATGAGCTGAAGGATTAAAATGCACCTGCCAAACGCTTGTTGGACCAGCAATGATCTCAGCCATCATTAAATCATTGTTGAGCTGCAGATGAAAACAAGTTTCACCGCTTTCATGAAACTAACTTTCGGAGATCAGTGAGTGCAGAGCCCCTTCCACTTCACTCGGTCTGGGTCTCCGGAGGACGAAAGAGCAACCGTGATCCACTTCCTGTACAGGATCACACAGCCCAATTCTCAGATCCTGACACAACAGACTCAGTTGAGACCAATTACAAGTGCATCTGATCAATCGTTCCCAGCACCTGGACCAAAAATCAAACTCATTGATTGAGAACAAGGCTTCGGTCAGTGTAAGGTACCAACCTCTCACCGCTTCTCTCGAGCCTGTATCGAGTGTTCTTCCCTTCTCAAGGCATCTCATGATACACTGCTACGTTGTTTCAGGAACTACAGCCATCGTCTGACTTTGCTCCCATTTAGGATGTTGGAAGCAGTTTCAGCGCCCCCAAAAATAATAAACCGCCAAATTAGTGAGGTGACTTTCATGCTCCTGCCGTGGAATTAAACTGACATGTTTTGTTTTGTTTTATTGCCTCCGTCCAAGCTTGGGGTCGTGATTTGCGCCAGCGCCTCACGGAAGGAAGGTTGTACATTCACTTCCAGCTTGGTGCAACTTCCTGTGTGGAGGTTCTGCTGCCCCCAGGCTTGTGTGGGGTTCCTCTGGGCACTGCACTTTCCTCCCACAGTCCATTGTGTACTCTAAATTTGCTGTAGATGCAAATGTGTGTGTGTGTGTGTGTGTGAATGACTGTCTGTCTTTGAGTGTGCTGTGATTGGCTGGCGACCTGTTCCGGGTGTCAGCAGCCCCGGGAGTCGCTCAAAGTGCTGGGATACGCTCCAGCCTCCTGTGACCCCCATGAGAGAAGCTGAATGCAAGTGCAGGCACCGGACTTTTCGGCTTATTCCAAAAAGACATCTAGTCCATACAGAATGATGCAGGAAGTAATGTCACCAACGCACTGTAGGTACCAGTTCATGCACCTCTACAAGATGCAAAGCAAACATGACCTTTTAGCATCTTATCGACGATGTCTGCAAATCTATATGTTTTTATCGTTTGTCATTTATGTGAACATTGAGCAAACAACTTGACATGTCAACAAATGAATGAGTAAAATCTGTTCCGAGCCATTTCTGAAATGAAAGAATGAAAGTTAGGAACATAAGCTTCCATTTCTCATTTTATTTGATCTGGGAATTAAAAAAAAATGAATTTATTTATTCATTTATTTTAAATGCAATTGCAAGTCATCAGTCACAAAGGTTTATTAGAGGAATAATGTGAAAGCGAATCTGCATATTAGAGTTCCATATAGTTCCCATGGTGTTGTATAATGGTGGTGTAAATCACGCTGGAATTGTGGGCGGCGGACGATATCAATAAATAACCCGCACTTTCTTCCAAGCCACTCCGGAATTTCAGAGTGCCAGCACTTCTTTCAAAAGAATCAGTGCATAATTCACTTAGAGAATTGTCAACCTTGTCACTCAAAACAATTGCGGTGACTTTCTACAGCCAGGGGATTTTTTTTTTTCATTCTTTGTGTCTGTATGAACTCAGGAAACAAAACTACTGCCCTTGTTGGTGCTCAAGGACACAATATTCAGTGTGACCAGTGTTATCAAATTGTTACAAAGACAAACCTTGGGCGCCTCAGGCTACCACTACCGGGAAAAGTGTGTCTGAATTTTTCATACACAGTATCTGATGCAGAGGACTGCACTCGATGCTATTGTCACATGGGGATGTGGGAAATTCCATATAAACACTGAATAAATACTGGAATACATTATTTACTCAGCTCCTTTGCACAAATCAGACTACGTAAGAAATTAAATAAGGCGATAACCTTCATGCTGTCAGTCTTCTCTGAAAGAGCAACAGCAACAATAAACTTCTTAAATGATCATTTTGGCACGGCACGATCTGTCTGTGTCCACAAATGTAGTAAATACCGTTGTGCCTGACATCACAGCCATGATCCATGAGGTTCATGGTTGTGGTAAATGGGGATATAAAGTCCCCCTCATGGGGAATGAAGAAGATGTATAGATTTATTTCCCCAGTCAGGATTGGGCTAGACTCACCTTCCCACCGGGAAACACAGATGTGGTCCTTTGGCTCAAATCCAGCAGATGGAGTTGACACTTTCATGGGAAGTTCCGTTTGACAAGGAAAGGCTGGCGCATGTGTGACCAGTCGAGGTGGCCTGAAGTGACTTTGTGGCTAAGTCCACTGTAAGACTACCATCGGAAGTAGGAATCAGAGGTCGGGTCCAGCAGAAGATTATCAATGAAATTGTAGATATAAGAGTGAGAAGTAGCCATTGGCTGCGGCTACAACAGAGAGACCCATATGAGCTCTTCTAGTAGACACCGGGGACCACCACTAGACTCCCAATCCACCTCATAGCAAAGCTCCATGTTTGTGGTATGATGTGTAACACTAGTCTTAATATGGATGATGTGTGAAAAATGTCATGTGGTGTTTCTTTTTAACTCTGCAATCAAATCCTATCGACCTATGGTACAGAAGAGGATTAGGGCCAGTGAAGAAAAAAAATAATTGGCACAATTCTGTCTTTAAAGTGAGAATTCTGACTTTAATCTTAGAATTCTCACTTTAAAGTCAGAATTCTGAGAAAAAGTCAGTCTTTAAACTGAGAATTCTCACTTTTTTTCTAAGAATTCTGACTTTGTCACTTTAAAGTGAGAATTCTGACTTCAGAGATTAAAGTCAGAATTTTAACTTTAAAGTCAGAATTCTGAGAAAAAAAGTCAGAATTCTCACTTTAAAGTCACAATTCTGCCAATTTTTTTTTCTTCACTGGCCCCAATCCTCTTCCGTACTGTGGAGTAGTTTCACATCAAATTGAAATTTCAAACCTTTGTATTTATAAATTGAGCTAAAGTTGACATTATGGCTGCCACTCAGAAAAAAAAACAGGTCCAAGGTGCAGTGAAAGATGGATGCACAGATCCTGCTACATTGCGTCTTTTTCCGTAAAACACAAAATGTAGCAGGTCATGTCAGTGAAACTGCCTGCTATGAAATGTTTGTCGCATAAGGAGCGTTTATCAGAACCTGACTGTAGCAGCCCTTCCAGGAAAACCATCATAACCCACTCAGCCTTCGTGGTGGAGTCGTGTCACTCTCTCCGTTTTCAAAAAATAATTCCGTGCACAGGTATCCAGAAGACACAGTGTTCGCTCCAACCCTCGTATGTCTGCTGCCAGGACATTGCAAAACTGTAGGTGTAACAAGAAGCTGAAGCCCATGTCATCATCAAAATCCCCAAAATAGCAGCAACAGCCACCTGTCCCTCTTCCTCCATATAATGGAGCAGCTGTATTTGCTAATGCAAACATGCAAAGATGGCTTCACTTCTGCTGCGACTCTGAAGGAATCCATGGCGGTCACACTCTTGATGCAAGTGCAAGTTCTGTCGCATGCTGTGGAGTTGACTGCCTGCCTTTGCTCAGTTATCTACATTTATATGCAAGATCTCCACTCTTGCCTCCAGAGGTAAATGGAATAAAAATATGTCTAAACAGGGCCCTATTAAGTAAAATAAATATATTTTTGGTGACACATACACGCTGGTACTTCACTGGATTACTCCTAAATGCATGCACATTGTTTTTTCACATTCCATTATCCGTCAAGGTTTCATCTCTCTAGAACTGTAGACAACTGTGTATGTTTAAAAACTCCACAGTATGAGTGTCTGCAGACTGTATCTAGCCAGATATGTTCTCAGGATGGTCTCACTTTTTCCATTGAAATAGGCTTGCAGCGTGGCGGTGGTTTGAATATGGATCAACCACATGGTGATGTAAAAAGTGAGACGGAAAACCTGTGTGCACATAATAGACATCACAGCTCTTCTAAGAACTTGGGACGGACAAGGCATCACATCAAAATTTGACATTCATTTGCTTCTGAAATCACAGTTAAGTCCCGGTTTTAAATCGAGACGATCGCCCGTAATGATACTGAGAGCAATTTCTGCTCCATTAGTCCAACTTTGTCCTCTCGGAAATAATTTCTCATCAGTGGGGGAATGATGTAAAGTCACTAGGTCGTTTTTAGAGGACGGCCAGCTGATGTACAAAGCTTACTCGCCAGCACACGGTCGTCGTGCAGAGCTGCAGATGGCGTGTTAAATGCTTTGAATGGGTGTCTTACTCAGATGCTGCTTGAGGTTAGGAAAAATATTTGGCTTCGCATTTGTGTTTTGTGCTTTCCTTCTGCGCGGATTAATCGGGGGAACAATCTGGGAAAGTGAGCAAACGTCAATGTGGACAGGCGCGGCGGCCATTTCAAGTGAGTCTCCTCTTTGGGGGATAAATCAAATGAATCAGTGGCTGTAGAGATAAATGAATTTAAGAGATAGCGACCATTTATCTTCAACGCTTCACTGCATTTATTTACCAAATCTGTGCTTTTACAAAGGTTTGCAGCTCGGGCATTAACCAAAGAGGACGCAGCGGTGTGGCTTCTGTCTCGACCACAGCCATCTGTCATTTCAGCTGTTGTTTAAACTAGCGGTGGAGAGACGTACTTTTGAAGGAGGACAGGACACTGGGCACTGGACAGTGTCCTGTCCTCTACTGAACAGAAGATAATAATAGAAATAGGTGCGACCGAAACCCTCCTCTGCTGATCATTTACCCGGTGATCTTTTAATTCAGATGAGAAGACTGGCAACTGAGAGTGTCTGACGCCAAAACACTTTGAAAATAAACCATAAGTTAAAAGCTACTAAGATACAAATCAGTAGGTGTGTACAATAACTCCACTTCAGCACAATTCTGAGTTTTAAATCTTTGGCTTAGTACAGTTTGGATACTACACGGGACAAAACTATTTTTCCCTCTGTGAGTATTTCTTCTGCAGTCCACAGGTTTGCCTAAATAACATTGTAAATAAAAAATGTATGAGGCAAAAAAGTAACGAATAAATAAAAACAACCCAAGAACATTCATTTACACATTTATTTAACAAATATTTGAACGCAAAATCACATTTTGGAGAAACAGAGCCCTGAAACACAGATTGTGAGCACTGGTCCGCAGTGGTGATGACACTCTTCTTCATTTTTACAACTTTTGAGTCTGTACTAATATCATCCCAACTTTGCCATATGAATGAACACTTTCCAGAGTCTGAACAAAACAAAGCAATTTTGAATTTGAAGATCAGTGGTTTATCCACAAAATCATGCTTGCTTTTCACGAATGTTGAGTTTTTCATGTTGTAGGACGAGTGGAGATATTTTTGCTACGAATCATCTTTCATGTTCACTTTTGATGATAACTCTCCATTAAGCTTCTCCAGTCTTCTTCAGAATTATTGCTTTCCTTCTTTGGTAGTTTGTACTCATGTCCATCTCCAGTGAAGACTACGATGCTAGAACAGATGAAGGGATTCCACTGCCACTCCCATCACATTCTCTTGCCTCACACCCTTCTGCTACCTTCCTGCTGGTGAAAAAAGCAGCTCGACATATTTAAAAAAAACAATGTAAATTCCTGACCTAAAATCTGTATTTTACCAGTGCAGTGGACAAAGACAGTGGCACTTTTTTTTACGCTGCACAGGGTGAAGCAGCCCTCACTCACGCCTTAACCAAGCCGTTAGCTTCCTTTAACTAGGTCTTGACTAATGAAGACACTCATTATTCCGTGTGCTGGGCCTTTGTTTGAGATAATGCCACCTATACTGCATATTTAAGAATGACTGCTGTCTATTTTTAAACCGCATTTTAAATATTTCCCTGGGAAAACTCGAGCAATTAAGACCGATTCTCAAAGGTAAGTCAGTATATTCTGGCTGGAACGTGTTCAGGAACTGATGGATTTCAGTCTGAGAAAGTTTTTGTAGAAATAGCAGGTGCTTAAATACAAAGTTTTGCAGTGGTAACTGTCAAGTCGGAAATCTTGATTGAGTCCTTTTCGTCACACCAGCAAAAGAAAGTTTTGTTTTACAACAAACACTTGTGAAAACTTGTGAAAATGAAGCGCTATTGGGATCGACAAAAAAATGGTGACCTTCATGTAATTTTTTTATTTCCCTTTTCTGTATTTTCTCATTTAACTGTTGATAAATATACACACGGGTATTTTATTTTAACATGCAACGCTGCAGGCGGGAGAGGGATCTTTTGAGTCACCTGACAGTCTAGTGCGTCAACGTGCAGGTCAGACTGGAAGTCCACTAGACGATGGTCAATATGTGACGCCTTACAAGCGAGAATGTGTTGGCTGAGAAGGAGCTCACGCCTCAGAGTCTTGCTTCTAACCGTCATGTTTGCGGCACAGAGGGTTGGACCCAGATGCACTTGGTTACTGACTATAGAAGACTCGGACGATGACATTACAGGGAGGACGCAGGACGGGGGAAAAACCTGAAACAGAAAACGTAAAATGGAACAATGGAACAAAAACGCACACGGTGGTACAGCACTCACACACAAGATGGAAGCCAGATCAGCAGAAAATATGAATTAACAAACACTCACCAAGAAGAACAACATTGGTGCAGCTGCCGCAGGAGGGGGGGAGACAGGAACTGGAAACAGAAATGACAGGGGACCAAAAGATGACAAAATAAAAGCACACCAAAATGACCACGACATTAACATTATTCTCGTTTTAGAACACAGCAGCACAATTGTCGGGATTTTGGCTGCTACGATAAAACTTCTGTAAGCCCAACCTTCTGGGGTGATTTAATATGTATATATTTTTAAACAGTAATCATTCATTTTTAAAGTTTCATTTTGCACTGAAGGCTCTTCATGCATCTTTTTTTCAGTAAAGAAAAAACATTTTGCTTAAGCATCAAGAATAATAATGAGCACTAGTCGTGATTCCGATATTGATCAACATAACCTCGATTATCATTTAGGCCATAATTGCACGACCACACTCTCACTCAGCCATCAACAAATTAACAAAATAAAATAGCATTTTTCAACAATCTGCCAGTTGCCATGGGAGCACTGCATTAAAAAAGATGCATTTCTGTGAGGGTTCATCCAAACATCCCTCTTTGTACCAACACATCAAAGTAACAACAACAACAACATAATACACAGCAGACCACGCACAGAGAAATATACGCTCAATATTTAAGCGGGTGGAATCACTCAAAATGAGCTCACTTTGCTCAAAGTGAGGCTCGGAAAATGAGCGAGAAGATTACAAACATAGACAGGAGTTAAGCATGGGAGAGTCTAGTTTCAGCAGATGTCTATCAGGCTCGAGAAAGGAAGAGAAAACAACATGTCTCTCTTGATAAATCTAAAACTTTTGGCTGGAGTTGAAAGCCTGTGGACTCATCCTCATCTAAATGTGGGTTTACTTTGGAATGTCAGTGTTTACACAGAGGAGTTTGACGCTCGGCATTTGATTGCTATGATTACTATCCACACACACAAATGTTTTGGCGCATGACCCACTACAAATTCAAGTTCAGTTAAAGTCAGACAACTACCCAAATATGTCAGCGTTCGGCCTGAAAAAAAAAAAAGAGCATACATCACTGGACAGACAGATTAAGCCCGTGATCTATGATCTATTTGTCTCTCGATGGAGGACAAAGTATTTCTTCAGGAGGCTTTGAGAGGAAACATCTCAGTGCAGCGCCTCAAACTCTGAAAACATGATTATGTTTGTTCAATGATGTGTAATAATTCGCCTCTTGACGTGGCACACAATGAAACCAAATGACTCAACCTTGCTCTTCAAAACAGTTATTCTTATTATAGTCGAAGCACCGTTGGAAAAAGCTCACGTCTAAACTAGTCTTTACACATCCACGCACCAGCGCACTTCCTGACATTATTATTCATAATGTCTGTGCATTGCAGTTAAAGCATGTCTAATGCAAAACAGATGGAGGAAAAGGAGATAACACCTGCGGTCATGTCAAAACTAAATGATGCCATTAGTCTCCCACAGCAAAAGTAGCACAACTCTTTAGCATATACGAGTTTATCTGGGGAAGGAATCTGACTGTCTTTTCCGCAATGCAGATCAGAGTCCGACACGTGCTGTATAGTAACAGGGCTGGAACCCCGTGTTCCTGAGGCACCGCTTTTCAGGATACCCAGAGGAACATGGTTGAGGGTCCTCTCCCAGACCTGGAAGAACACCACACCATCAGAAGGAGCCTCCACTGCAGTTAGAATATATTCCAGAAGCAGTGGTCCCCCTTTTGTCCCGGGGGGCCTCCCCACATGTCCACGCGACGATGTCGGCCATGGCAGCAGCTACATATCTGGAGATAGCAACATTATGTACACTTGCCACAGCCAGCTCTTGAACGGCCCATGCAGACATCTGGTTGTCAACAGGTTACATTTTTTCGACATATTTCTTGGGTGTCTGATCCAAGAGAAAAAAAATCCAGACTCTTGCCACCAATACCGTTGCAAAGGTAGTTCAATGGGATCAAATCCTCAGCCTTCCAGCGGTATTACGTGTCGTTGAAAATGAGTGGTTGACCATAAGCTCTCCTGCTGAGGTTGCTTGGCATATATGGCACCTTATGTAGCCATGCGCTTCATATGTGGCACCACCACTGTGTAACAATAAACTGAGCATCATGAGCGAAGCCTTAAGGATCTCACGGTTTAAACCACCATTTTTTTTTTCACGTGACGCGCCGCCGAGGGCGTCAGGAGATGTCGCTGACAGGGAAACGTGCTTTGGCTAATAACCTAACACGTCAACATGCAACGCACGCTGACACAAGACGCTAAAGTCAACATTCAATATTTACAGAAACTATTAAGATCATCTTAAAGTGGGTCCAACACACATGAATGCTCATCTTATAAACGCAGGTTTTTAACAGATGTGGCGAAAGAGTTGCTTCCAAGATGTAACACAGTAATGTGGGTCCAACCAGGAATGTTGTTTTGGTCCTGCTAGCATATAAAGATTTCACAGAGGATTAAACCCACGCCAGAGCTTTGTACTTTGCTTGATGAAG